>NC_137983.1:16039925-16601788 GCF_963924665.1 Micromys minutus
ATCAGTGACTATCTGGCTATTTTAATTTAATATATGATGTGTTTCATCCATTGAATTGTTTTCTAATTCTAAATTTCCATGAGTAAAACTACTGTAAACCATTTACCTAAGATTTTGAATGAAGACACCATCCACGTCACACATAGAGCATACAGGCCCCAGAGCTGGAACTGACTTGAGCATCACTTTGAGAACACTTTATCACTTCATTTATAGTACCCGAAGGTACCATACAAGGTTACAACAAAAGAAAGCAACCAATCGTCCTACCCAGCTGTGTTGTCTATAAACCACAGCGATGACCAGCACAGTAACTCTAACTTTGCAATAGTGGTGTCCCATACCTTGGCAGTTACCAACAGCTCCTCAACTGTACTCATTACCACTGTTCAACAAGAGAGAAGTTACCTGGTACTGAAAACCTAACCAGCTACCCAGAGCTGGTGAAGTCATGGCACAGTAGCACATACCTTTTATTATTGGATTTTTACAGGAAAATGAAAGCAATTCACAGGAGAATCCTATGAGTATTATAGGTCAGTTAACCTATTATCTGCATCAACGACAACAAAACACATGTTTCAAACAAAAGGAAATGTTGGGACTGACACTTGGGACTGTGATCCAACCCTCACTCATATATGCTGATATGAATGTGCCCACACTCATACACAATCATACAATTATTCATCTACACATACATATCACAAACACATATTTGGAAAATATGTAATCAACAGGAAGCACATTTTCCAAAGAAGGTTAAATTGTTCATTAGCTAAGAAAATAGTGAATTAGACAACATAAAATACTGTTTAATTCATTGATATATAAAGACAATATAGTCTTGTTTCTCCAATACTATTTAAAAGAACATCTAAACTGTATAATTTTATGACACAAAAGAGTCTTTATATGGCAGAAACTACAATTATTTGTCATTTTTAGCAAGATAGAAAATCTAGTTTAATCTAGGTCTATTGTAAATTTGAAAAAAAAACAAAAGGTATTTGCAAATCTCTGTTTCTCTAAAAGTAACATAAGCTATATTCTGTCAGAATAATTTTATTGACTAAAAATTGTTTTGAGTCTTTGTTGAAAATACCATTTGGTATTTGTTGCCTCTGTGCCCAACATTAGTGTTTTTCCTCTGGTTATTAATGCATATACTTAACTTGGTAGCCTCAGCAAAGGCATCCAGAATCTTGGCAAATGGTCAGTTTAAAATTAAGAGATTAAGTCCACCAAAAGCCTATTATAAAACATAGAGATAAAAAGAAAATGAAGGAGTACAAATAATCCCTAGCTTACTGGGTTAAAAATGAACATAAGAATTCTTAATTAACTCTATGACGTTGTCCTCCTGGACGTACTCATTTCCTCCAGAAGATAAAACTTTATTATAGTTATATTTACAAAGACCAAAGAAACTTAATTGAGATGCCTAGAAGATAGTAAGTAGGACTTGTTGCTATGACTTCAACAACTAGCACACAGCTAGTACCCATTGCCAGCACTAAAAAGGACCTGGCTATGTCAGTTCCTCAGCTTTCCTTCTAAAGATTCAGTGATCAAAACTAAAATTTGACCTAGAAGCTGTCATGAGTATAAAGATGCATGACAAAAGAATTGGCAAGTGTTAATAAGAATTAGAAAATAACAGCCTACAGTCAGAATCCCCAAACTTTGAGGATAGTCAAATACAGCAAAAAGCCAGCCAAGAGCCTAACAGGCAAAGATGATACCCAGTGTAGCGTGATGGGCAGGCTCATTACTTGCATTCGTTGTCAATGTGAAAAGACTAGATGTTTCTCCATACTAAACAGCCAATAAATAAACAGTGAGCTACAGCCAGCAGGACTGAGGATGAAAGCCAGTGACAAAGAAAACAGAAGGACTCAACTTGAGGAAAACAAAAGGCACTTGTACCTCAATTCTGCAGTCTTTGCAGGAAATGGAAGATCACACAGAAAAGTTTTGCTTCCTGGGAATGGGATAGACGCTGTGCATAACTGCATTTGAATTTCATCTGTACATACTATTATATTCATCTGTACATATTAACTGAGAAAGGAACCAGGAAGAAGTAAAAAAAGAAGCATAATTACTAATATCCAATTAGGTTTTAATTACCTATACAGAAGACATGATTTTAATTATGTTGCACTGTGCTTTGTTTTGATTATGCTGTTTTAAATCAGTCCCTAACATGGAAGATAAGAGAGGAATGAGTGGAGCTTTCAGCACCACCGATTATAGACTTCTTCATGCATGCATAATTTGAATTATAAAAGCCAAAAACAAAAACAACAAAAAACAGGACAGAGAAAATAGAAAAACAAAAGTGAATGAAAGATGGTTCCAAATTCTAGAGACCTAAAGGTAAGACTCTTCCCTTCCTGTCAAATCAGTCACACATGCACTGAGCAATTAAGCAGGATGGAACAGAATAAACTTTTCACACTATAGTCAGTAATGAAGGATCTGCTGATTTGCTATCCTCATTGACCATATTTATGTATAACTTGTTTTGATCATTTTAACATTCTATCAAGTTACAGTTAGTCAAATCAAATAAAGTTTTAATTTATAATTAGAGTTTTCACATCGAATTTCTGGTGAGATCATGGCAGTGATTTCAAAAGGCTTTAAAACTTGTTTGGAAATTTGATGTACATATGGTCAACCTGGAAGCATAGTCTTTATAAGTGAGTCTTCTATAAAGAGCATCATCTGATACATCATCTCTGGAGGACCATGTAAGGTGGCAGGAAGTCATGGAAGATTTCAAAATAGATGGACATAGCAACTTTGAGCAATTGGACCAACAGGAAGTATTCCAAATTGCTCTCCTATTTAGCTTCAGGATGTGACCTGGTGCTGAATTAAATGGCGATTTTCAGAACTGTGACTGTTTTCAGTATGTGCTTATTCTTGGTATCTTCTTCCAGGTTGTCACTGAAATGCCAACTTCATCCCTGTCTATTCTACCCATAAAAGTATTTCTGTGCTCTTATAATTTCTAATATCTCTTTTGTTATTATGGTTTTAACTAAATCTGATGGGATAGCTCTCTCTCCCAGCATTGCTAACATTGCCAGATCAGGAAAGCCAGATGTAATCGAAGGGGAAAAGCAAGAAGAAGCCAAGAGACGGGAGAAGCAACTGGAGGCTGGCACGGAAGGGGAGAAACAAGAACATGATGCAATTGATGTTACAACGCTAGAATGAAGCCCAGTATCTTCTATAGTAGGTTTAAAAATTGAGGATACTATTTGTAAAAGATGTGGGTTGGCCATATAATCTGTTTAGGACAAAAACTCTGAACAGCTTGCAGGAGATCTGCTAGGGTGGCTGAGAAGAGGGGAGGTCTAGATCTGAAGTGATAGGGTAGGGGAACAGAAAGGATAAGAGATGGTTGATTAGCTAAACTTCTGAGCTCTGCATGGCCCACTGCCAGAGCACTTTTTATATATTTTATAAAATGCTGGCTAGGGTGTGGTACCTCATACCTTTCCAGAGGATGAAAATTTTAGTAGAATAAACAGTACTTTTTTTTTTTTTTTTTTGAGTAAAAACTGGAATGAAAGGCCATTCAGTCAAGGTTGTTTTGCTGCTCTTGATGAATTCATCATTACTGGCCTTATCTCCTGACAAAGTCATGAGCCACCCTATTCCTCATCAAAGCACTCTTTCATAAACCTTGTTATAACTATAACCTCTGTAGCTCTCTTCCACTCTTAGCCAGTGTTTTTGATAAATTATACTAATTGCTATCTCTGCAGATAATCTTCAGAATGATCACGTGGTCCCCAGAGTGTACATTTTTCAATCTCCGTAAACACAGGAGCTTTAGTGACAGAAATTATTCTAACTACATGGCTCTCATTATGCCACTGTATTCACAACCAAAGTGAGCATGGGACTCACCCTTAGATGTACCTGTTCCCCTTTCAGTCAAATCAACACTAAAGTAAATTCAAAAGGTTGTTTTTGCTGGAGGGAATAATCTCCTACTTGGAATGGCTGATAACCTCATTCATATACAATGTTGTACTCATGAGAAGTGAATTGAGATTGATTTTGTTTTCTACTTTTTATAGTGAGTGTTACTTTATGTCTCAGCTTATTTGAACTAGGTTTTATTTATTGTATTGGATAAAAAGATATCAATTAAGGTAACATAAGAAGAAGGAAATTAAAATAAATTTACCCCAAATGATTTCTATGTCACTTGTATAACTTAAGACATCATTTGGTACAACGTAAATTTGGTACAATGTCCTGTTATTTTCTCTCCAGAGACTTCACATTGAAGTTACTTTCTGACATACAATAAAGTTAGAAAGATGGCAGTGATGGGTAAGCAGGTCATACATCCTATGCATATTCACAATGTAATTATTCATTTTCTGTACCATTTAGTGTAGGGCCAAAAAAAGGAATGTAAAAAACTCCCCAAGAATCCAGTGATGTTGTCTTTTCAAAAAAGAGACTGGAATATAAAGTAGGTTTATTTTATTTTATTTTATTTTTTAAATTTTATTTATTATATGCTAAATAAAACATGTCTTCAAAATTTTTTGAAAATAAGTCCACTTTAACACATTTGAAATGATTGTTTTCTTTATTAAAAAATAAATTCAAAATATCATGCCACAAAAGATTAAGTCAACAAAAATAAAACATATTTTATCTGATATTATTCCATTCTCTGCAGTTTGATATTTAAATAAGAATAAAAATGTATCTTTGCTCGGGACCTAAACATTAAGATTTGATCATATTATGACTTCACCAGCAGAGAGTGGCTAAAACATCATTTCTAGGATTGTACGCTCATTCCTTTAGCTTTATAATACCTTAGGACAAAGACACTATGTTGAGATCACAAATATAAATGTAAACCAAATAAACAAAATGCCCCAAATATAAATAAGTTATTGTTACTCTACCAAAACTAGTAATGAAATAAAGTTAACAGTGCTTCCATAGAACTATGGATGTCTCCATTAACTCCTGAGACTATTGTGTTTGATGTTTTAGTTTTTTTCATTTCATCCTCACTTGATATGGATAAAAGAAATTTAAGTTAGTAGTAAAGAATGCAAGTCCTGAATTTACAAGTGAGAGTCACAGTAGCATTCATCAGCAACATCAGAGGCAGGAGATACATTGTTACCTCCTGACATCTCTCTGATGAGGATGCAACCATAATGTGTTTCAGCACTTTTGATTAACTTACTAGCTCCATTTTATTTATTATGTATACAGTGTTTCTCCTGCATATATACTCAGTGAATACTTTATATCCCCTAACAATTAGTTCTTTACTTCTTTTAATGTTTAAGTTGGTAAAGGAGGTAAAGAAGGTAAAATAAATACCTTAGCATCCAGGAATTTGATGATATCCTGGCCAGCTATCTGGAAAATGCTGGTCCTAGAATCCAGATTAGGCATCAAATAATGAAGAGAAACTATGCATTAACAAATAACCACTAACAGTAAAAAGACATGTAAGATGAAGCATTCATAGAAAAAGGTCAAGGTTCATAGAAAAAGAGATGAATTTACTTTTTTTTTAATAATGGACTTCATCATGTAACACTGTAACCATGTAACTCCAAGTAGACCAGATTGGCCTAAAACTCATACAGATCTGCAGATCTCTGCTTTCCTACTGCTGGGCTAAAACCTGTGAACCACCACACCTGAGAAGAGATATATTTTATTTGGATATAATGTTGACTTAAATTTCAAGTGTATGCATATTACAGTCATAGTTTGGCCACAGTTTCCTAGCAATATGTATGCATTTAATAATTCAGCAAGCATTCCACTCAAATCTCCTTTTCAGCATCTCTTCTTTAACTCTGAGTAACTGTCAGAGGGAAAAAATTAAAGTGAGAGAACAGGAAGAGATGGTGAGACCTTGATGGGTGGTTTAGTTCTGAATATACAAATATTGAAAGAGTAGGGCTCAAAATAGACAGACAGCTGAGCACAGAACAGACTAGTAAATGTTACATATATATGCTATATATATGTATATATATGTATGTATACATTACAAAACATATCTTTCAGACTCAAGGCTTCAGTTGTTGTTTATAAACAAAAACTATATATATATGCATATATTCATGTATGTATATATACATATAACATACATATATGTATATGCATATATATTGTTTTTGTTTATAAACACCTGAATCTGGAATTTATGAATTATTTTAAAAGAGAAAAATTCAGCAAATTCTAGAAGAAAAATACCACAATAGGTTTCCTATAAGCAAATAAGGGACAAAAGCTACAACTCTATTTCACTTATCCAGTTACGGTGTAATGAACTCGGAGTATGAATATCTGAAAAATCTAAGTCTTGGAAATGAAAGTTTTAGTGGTGATGATCATGAATGAATATATCTGATACAAGAAAATAATTAAACGCTATAATGAGTAGCACAATCAGCTTGGCAAGGAACAGAAGCATTCTGGATATTTTATTTTCAACCCAGACCCAACACTTCTTGATCCAAAATTAATTGAACTAAGCAGTACAACTATAGGTAGAAGTCTGAAGAACAAGCATTCTGAATGTGAACCTCAGGAGTCTTACCCAGGTATCAGTATTTAATAGATTCTCAGCTATTTTAATAAAGTTAAAGATTCTGTAACAAAAAAGACACATGGAAGTAGCAAGAGATAATTGTTTATGATAGTGTTTATCTCCTAGAATAAGTAGTAAGTGAATGTCTTAACAAACTCAACAATAATTATTTTAATTGCTTATCACTAGATTTATTGCATGTGTGTGTGTGTGTTGTGAGCGCACGCACGTTTACATGCATGTGCCCACACATGCACATGTGTATATAAATCCAAAGTTCTGATTCCTAGAGGGGGAGGTTTGCAGGCTTATTTTATTTTGAATAGTAAGAATATAGAGTTTCATATGATCTATTCTTAGTTCCTACTTCTTTTTAACAGTTGTTAGTAGAATGACCTGGAACAAAACAAGTTCAGATGTAGCAAGAATCTAATGGTTT
The DNA here is from genome assembly GCF_963924665.1 of Micromys minutus. Classification (NCBI taxonomy): domain Eukaryota; kingdom Metazoa; phylum Chordata; class Mammalia; order Rodentia; family Muridae; genus Micromys; species Micromys minutus. Next base: position 16,046,978 of record NC_137983.1, read on the forward strand.
AGGATCTCTAAGCTTCTAATTCTTTTATTTAGGTATCTCATTTATAATAGGTTTTCTTTGTTTTTCAATTGTCTAGGATCGGACCTTTTATTTTTAACTATTGTGGCAGTTAAAAGTAACATAAAGACTTACACAAAGTTTTATCAAGTAGAATTTTACATAGTTAATTTAAGTGTATCTTTTCAAAGATAAGTATAGTTGAGGATACCAGTTACAATAATATACTTGAATTCTCTGCATGTGACCTTATTACATATTCTCAGTTCTTAGGTTTTCAGATTTACTTGAAAATAAGACTAGCTGAATATATTGCCACCATTTGGAATAGAGTTTACTCTCATGATTCAGCCACCATGTTTCCACCCAAGTAGCAATTTCTACGCTCAGAGCTTTGCTGTGAAATTTTGGTGTGGCTGTCTAGACAGCTTCACATTTCTAATTACAGATAGTCACTTGTTGATTTGTGTTTCAAAGAATTTTACATAGCATTCAGTTGTAAATGCAACATGAACACATTTACAAGGCATTTGCTTTAAGAATGGATTAGTCAGTTCTGTCCAGTCCCAGTTCTCCTTATATCAGCCACCAGGAACATGACATCAGGTGATAGACCTGTTCTATCCTGGAATCCAACACCCTGTTTTCAACCTCTGAGGCCAATAAAATACAGCAGAACTCATAACCTGGGACATTTTCTCGATGCTAGGTCAACCTCTGGGCATCTAAGAACACTTATTTTGGAAGGCTGGTTCTTAGAAACCTTTATTATTTTCAGCAAACAAAACAAAACAAAAAGGATGGCCATAGATGAACCCACAATCAACAGACGCTATCAGCTGCTGGCGGTTTGTGAGCTATCTCAGATCACCAATCTGTTGAATGCCTAGCTGACACTGGAATGCAGTTCATGACTGCATATAAGAAGGGACGAGCTGACAGCACGTGGAGCCATGAGAGTTATTAATGAATTGTTTTAATGAAGACATTTGGAGAATAATTTCTTTACAGCAAAAGACACACACGGCACTAATTTGTGTGGCTCACAATGTTATTAGATTATTATAACTGCCTAGGAAAAATAATACACTAGGAAGTTAAATGATACGTGAACACTGATACTCTTAGTCGAGACTTGACTCTAGAATCATACAATCACACTTGATTTAAAAAAAATAATAATCTGAACTCATCATATTCACATGTTGTGTCTCTTGATATCTCTGGGCAATAATCTAAGCCACATAAATTTATAGTTCCCCTAATCAATGAAAGATAGATCTTTCAAGTGAACAATTTATTGAGTAGGTGTATCTGGGAACTCTCAGATACAAATGCTCACACATATTTAAGTAGAGCAGTGACTAATATGCTTAGGAAAAAGATTTTAAATATTCTTTCCCTCCCTCTCTCCTGGACTCTGAAATCCCACATTTGGAGAAACATGAGTGGTAGTTAATTTTAACCTTGAAGCTAAAATATTAATATGCTCAGAAAATACTTGGCCCCTACACTTTTTAATATAATTTCTTTTCTCTAACCTTTCTTCAGAGAAGTTTGAGGCAAAAAGGGAATGTTCCTACCTAAACCAAGGACATCACCTAAGAAGGAAAACCAAAAAGACCACTTATCTCAATTTCCCTAGTTTGCACAGAACTTGTTTTGTTTTGCTTGAGGACTTGCAATGTGCAATGACTATAAATAAATTACTCAGATGATTTGATTGACAATGACTCTCACCCTTCCACAGTGATAGAATAAGAAGTCCTTCTACAATTGCTGATTATTATGTTCATCCACACAGCCCCATTTCTTTCCATTTTTTTCCCCTGTTTTCTATGGTTTTCTAAGAGGCAAAGTTTCTCTGTGCAGCTCTACCTCCCCTGGAACTCACTATCTAAACCAGGCTGGCCTCAAATTCAGAGATCTGCCTGCCTCTGCCTGCTGAGTGCTGGCACCACTTCCTAAACTGATTTTCAATTATGACACCAGAAAAAAAAAGATACAGTCTGCTGGAACAGTGCAACCTTTTCCTGTACAGTTTTCTCTGCTATTCTAGCAACCTAGACTCCATTTCTGAGTCACTGTCTAATCATTTATGTCCTGCAAATAAAAAAAAAAGGTTTTAAGAAGTGAAATTCTGTTTTTTTTTTTTTTTTTTTTTTTTTTTTTTTTAACAAGGGGGTGAAAAGGAAGGGGAGGAATATAACTGCAATAATAAAATGGCTTCTATCTTGTTTCTGTGCATAGTTTTCCTCCATTCCCTCACTGGCTCTTCTAACTTCTCTGTGCATCCTTTCTCTTCATTTCCATTCTGAGTCTTGTCTATAGATCCTCACTCTCTCTTGCTGTATATGAGTTGATTGATTTCACAGTTTTGTTTTGTGGTTTCTCCATTATCCCTGTTCCTCCGTAGGGAACTGGCACCCACTTGAGTTTTAAGTGACTTCAAATGCAGGAGAAACATGTAATCTGTTCCTGATGAAACAGTAGTTTTAAGAACTAAGGTTAAACTCCACATTACTCCAGAAATGCAGGAACTAACTCCACCCTTGCCCCTTGGCACTTTATAAACCATGGGTTAGTGATCTATCCATGCAAATCAAAGTAAAAATCAGAGTCAATCCTTTTCTTTATGGTTTAGAAATACAAACTAGAGAAATAATTAACTTCTAGATGGGAAAGCTTCACTTTCGATAGCCAGCCAATTCAAGCTCAAGCTGATCAAGGTAAATAATGTCATGTTTTCTAAATACTAGCATCTTGGTGTTTTTAATAGAGTCAATTACATGATTACATCAAATCAATTATTTTGTCTTTCATTTAAGAGAGCTCCCTTCTTTGGGTGATATTCTAGTACACTGTATGTATTTTTCAAAGCCTACTTTCTTTAACGGTGTGGAAATAGTTTTACTTTTATATCCTGAAGACATTATTTCCATTTTTTAAAAGGTCCCAAGATCATTTCCAACACGTTTTTTTTTTTTTTTTTTTTTTTTTTTTTTTTTTTTTTTTTTTTATTCAAAGGATTTAAAATCATGAGTCTCTCTAAGACTCTTGCAGGGTCAACCAAGAAGAGACTATTAATGTCTTGATCACAGTTAACATTCATAGGCAAAAATGTTCTTCGCCTTTTCTGTTTTCTTTTCTTCCAAGTTGGCCAGTGTGTATAAACCCCACTGCTTAGTAATCAGAGCATCTCCTAACACTGAGCCTGTGGGAATTTAGGAATTTCTACAAGGGCATGGCAGCCCAAAGAGCTCCTTTGCTCTGGGTGAAATCACTTATAACAAAGGACAAGGGAGCAGCGGGGGGGAGGGGCGACTAATGGACTTGGACCGGAAGCAGCAAGTCCACTGGCGTTTGCATAGTAAATCCCCCGCTGCTGGTGGATCGCTAATCAGTAACTGTGGAAAGGCAGCACTTTATGCATTAGTTGAACAAGCATAACCAAGTCCCCAGATAATGAGTTACTTCTCCGCGGTTTTAAGAACTTTTCTCATCCTAAACCATTTTCTTCTGATGTTGGATTTGGATCTCTGGGACGGACACCCAGTACTTCATCCGTCCATTGCACCCCACAGCATTCCTGGGAGTGTGCCAAGCTGCGTCTTAGAACTCCAAAGAAACAAATGAAGGAAGCTGAGAAGCTGAACTGCTCCAAGGGCTACCTTGAGGTGACCTGAGACATTTAGAATGTCCTTTTATTTACCAAGAGTCTTCCAAGAGAAGTGAAGCTTTCAGAGTCAACTTCAAAACCTCCCCGCAAATTAGCGTTCCTTTTACACAGGGACTAGGAACTGTCTCCAAGTCTTGCCCTTCCGCAGTGTCTTTCTAGTTAGAAGCTCTAAGTTTTATAAGTTTTATAAGTACTCATGACTCGCTTCAACTTGCACCACAAAGCCCTCATCAAATAGTGCTGTTCCAACCCTAGAATCCGCTTGCTATTTCTAATCTTTCCCCCTTTTAAAAATTCCCCCAATACTGCCCAGAGCAAGGCACAGCAGTCTCAGCCACCCCAAGCACCCTTCTTTGCCTTAGGTACCAATTCTCCCTTCCCTCCTCCATCCTGGAGTAAATCCAGAGTCACACGCAGGAGCATAACGCAGGAGGGGATGGAAAGGGGACAGTCCAGGGAGATGCTTGCAATTAGTGGTTGACAGTCACTTTCCGTAACACCTGCTTCCTGCCCCTGCGGATCCGTGGGGAGCCGCTGCACTCACCCATATCCAAAAGTCTTCCTTCCTCTCCTGAGGTCCCCAGAGAAGAGTGAAAGACCAGGCAGGCGCTGTGTGCAGTCCGCTTGTCCAAGCTGCACTCAGGCTCCCAGGGCCCCAGCCACTGACAGCCTGGCCCCTCCCAGCGGAGACAGCCCCGCCGGTCCCCGCGAAATTCCGCGCCCGCAGACCCCTCCCTCTCCCCACCTGCTTCCAGTGATTGAAACCTAGTTCCCTCAGCTTCACTGTTGCCTAGCTCCCAGAGGCCTGCACCTGACCCCTTTCAGTTTCTAAAGAGCCACAGGTGTCTCCCTCCTAAATACATTGCCCCCATACTTTCTCCCAGCACTCCAGAAGTCCAAGCATTAACCAATACCCAAAGCAGTAATGGGGGAGATTATTCCAGAAAAAAGTAATATGAGATCATTCAATGTTGTCTCCCCCCCTCCCCCGTTATTAGTATAGTATGTTTTTTCTTAGTAAGGCTGTTAAGAAGGGAAAGAAAATAATTTTTCTTTATACTAGACAATCTCTTCTACATTAAATATTAATTTTTGCAATATAACATGACTGTGTCATATAGAAAATGTTATATTGCCAAAAATAAGCACACATATATTCACACACAAATATTCATTCACTCATACACATCCACATTCACACAGAGACATACACACATTCACACATACATACCCACATACACACAGACATTTGTACGCACACATTCACACACATAAACTCGTACACACACACACACACACCACACACGCACACACACACAGCGGAACTCAGCTGGAAGTCAAGGATAAACAGGCACCTGGAGAGAGAGGCTGGAACTAGAACCCTGCTACACCTGTGAACGATATATACTTGGGATTTGGTTTCATAATTCTTAAAATAAGCGATCAGGAAAAAATTACCTCTGACGTCTCTTCAAACCAAAAAAAATCATAATTCTATGGAGATCTGGCCTAATTTTTTTCAAGATTTATCCTAGAGAGGTTATTTTGGTAAATCCCAAGAGTTAAAGCTACTGTTTCCTGTAGCGTGCACCCTAAAGTGTACAAATTTATACCACAATCAAGAGAAGATAAAGTAGACCTAGATACCAACCCTGAAGAGATTGCTGTCTAATGGGAAGAACTCATAATTAAAAAGTATGTAGTATCTTTGGCAGGAGACATGAGCCTAAATAGAAAGTTTGTAAAAGATTAAGAATAAAGGCTAGGAAACACTTGAAGTGCACATCTTTAGCCATTAGGCGAACACAGATCAAAGTTTCTTTTAGATTCCTTCTCCTTCCTATCAGAATGGCCAAGGTCAGAGAAGGGGGTGGAGGATAAACCAAACTAAATTGAGAATACATTAAATAGCCATGTGTTACTATGCTAGTTTTCAAATGGAACTTACAAGATAGAGTTCAAATAGATATACCCTGCATGAGTAGATGATATTGTTCCCAGCAGATGTGAGTTATTAAACCAGCTCATATGACAAAACATGGGTTATCCCCTGTGAGGTGAAGTCTCCAGAGGTCTACAAAACAATACAGGATGCCCCCATTGCCTTTGATTATCAAGCATAATTATATAATATATCCCCATTACTAAAAATACCAAACACGTTGTCTGAAAGGCATAGAGAAATCCATCTTAAATTAACTGGAAAACTTTAATAACAGTGGAGGGCATTATGAAGTCTGCAGGGGAAGAAGAAACATTACTTCTCCTAGAAATCCCTGGCCCCTGCATGTACAATATTGACCTATCAGGCAAGATGAAACCTGACTTTTATGATTGGATTTGAGGCCTGTTTCAGAGGAGAAAATTCCATGTCTACTACAGAAACCCTGGTCAAAATCCAATGACTGGGAGCGGAGGAGGCGGGGTTCATAGACCCTGCGGTAGATCCTGCTGCCCTTAGTTTGCCAAATGGTCATGTTGTCAAGCTGCCTTCTAAATATTTATGCTTATATCTGCAGACCTGGGCTTCTCTAAGTCTTAGTCAGAGAAACTCCTTTTCTTTGCAGTGGACTGCAGCCAATCCTGAGATGCATAACTCATCAAATTGCCAAGAATAAGAGATTGAGGGCTCAGCCTTAAAATCACCTCTCACTGGCCCCAACGCTCAGGAATCATGAAAGAAGAGGAGGTAGGAAGAATGTAAGGGCTGGAGGATCAGAAGAGATGCTGCCAAATGCTGTCTTTTGGATGTACCATGCCATTGCCACTATAAACCACATTAGCTACACCCTCAAGACCCATAAAAGATAAAGCCCACCAAAATGTCTCAGAAGACTCCACTGCCTCAGTGAGGAACTACTGACAGTTGATCCTTGATGAAAATGGAAACTCATTTTTATTAAGTTAAGGCTACTGGTAGGTTTCCTATTACCCAGTGGACAGTCCCACATGCACGAAATATTAATTGAACTTCAAATATCAAAACAGAGGAAAAAAGCAGGTAGGAGAGAGAAGTGTTACAAAATACAGAGAGATTCGGGGCAGGGGGGTGAGAGGCGTTCCTGGCAATATTTTATTGAAAGATGTATGAAATTTTCAGTGAATAAACAAGAATAATAATGATATAGAATTAAAAACCACCAACATCAAGTAATCAAAACCATGATATTTATTCCTGTTTTGCCCTATTACACACAAATATAGCAAATTATGATGTTTTAGTTATCTGCGTTAAAGTGGCCATCCAAATAGAATGCTGTCATATTACTTGAAGTATGTAGATTTAATAGAAGCACATAAATAATTCATTGTCTCAGTAAATGTCTGCTATTTGTAGTGGCAACTCTTTTGCATTTCTTTGTATTAAGACTTACTAGCAGAAAAACTTCCTCCTGCAGCATATAAAAATAAATAGGGAAACTTACAGCCAGACGTTTGGCAGAAAGTAAGAGACCTTAGAACATTCGGCACTAAATAGGATGTCTCTATCAACGGGTATGAAATCTGAATAGGAGGGGAGGGACGATGAGCTGAAAGGAATTTGGGAAATAGAAAAAAAAGTTATCAGAATATATTAAAAAAAAAACCTATTTTTGATAAAGAAAAATACCTTAAAATTGTCTATTGGAGAATATGTTCAGAAACATTCTGGTGTGTGTGTGTGTGTGTGTGTGTAAACATACAAAGCATTGTATGTTTGTGGTGTGTGTATGTGGGCAAGAGTCTCTTGTACAGGAAAGGGCCTCTCACTTACCCTAGAGCTCACTGGGACAGCAGAGCCATTAAATACTGATCTCTGAGGCTCCTCCTGCCATCTTCTTCCAATACTGATATTATAGGCAGATGCTACAGGATCCCACTTTCTGCATGGGAACTAGAAATCATGGAAGACACTTTACTAACCAAGCCCCCACTTCCACTTCTTCATTATTCCCATGATGGCTATTTGTGGCTGTCAATTTGACTATATATGGATTTAACTAAAACCTAAGAGGCTGGGTACACCTGTGAGGTATTTTTTCTCCCTTACATAATTATTCAGAGTGGGAAGAACCACATTCCATTCTGATCCTTTGAAGTAAGAAGCGCTACCTTTAAGCCGGGGCATTCCTTCTGCTGGCAGCCTATATAAGAGACACAAAAAAATGAAGCTTGCTCTTTGCCTGTTTGTTGTGGCTCCTGCTGGCAGGTCCATTCTTTACTGCCATTAGAGCCTATTTATTTAAGATTGTGGCATATACTACAGACGTGCTGAGACATCCAGGTTTGTGGACTGATTCTTAGAACTTCCACTGGTAAACATTTGTTGAACCACAACATACAAGCTACTCTAATAAATTCTGTTTCCAGATAGATAGATACATACATACATACATACATACATACATACATACATACATAGATTGATTGATTGATTGATGATAGATAGATGATAGATAGATAGGTGATTGATAGATGATAGGTGATAGATAGATAGATAGATAGATAGATAGATAGATAGATAGATAGATAGGCAGGCAGGCAGGCAGGCAGGCAGACAGACAGACAGACAGACAGACAGACAGACAGACAGATAGATAGATAGAAAATTGAAGATTTATTCTACAGGTTCCATCCCTCTATAGAAACCTGACTAATACATCCCCAACTGTTCGTTAAGTTCTAACTTGTTATATTTATACATTGATGTTTCATCTCTAGCCTTATTTTCTAGGCCTTCTTTGCAGCCAGTCCTAAGGAGATATGACTAGAATTGTATTTTAGAATATGGAATTTATTGACACATATTTGAATAAAAATTGAGAAGTTAGATGGAACTCTATAATTCTCAGATGAATGAAAAAAATGTCATACCTACTGTAGACTTTGACATTATCAATGTTTGAAATGCATTGAGGGAGAATAATGCATGAGAGAAGGCAAGATATCAAAAGCAGAAAATAACCCAGAAAAAAATTGTAAAGGAAAGTTTCAAGAAGAAAGCACCATGTGCAGGCTAGTTTTATGTCACCTTGATGTAAGCTAGAGTCGCCTGAGAGAATGGAACCTCAACTGAGAAAATACCTTTATAAAATCAGGTTGCAGAACATTATCTTAATTAGTGATTGATGGGGAATGATCCAGCCATTTTGGTTGTGGGCACCTCTGGGCCAGAGGTTCTGGTCTCTGTAAGGAAGCAGGCTGAGCAAGCTTTGATGAGCAAATCAGTAAGCAATAATCCCTAGTGGCCCCTAGATTGGCTCCTGCTTCCTGGCTCCTGACCTGTTTGATTTCCTGTTCTGACTTTCTTTAATGATGAACTACAATGTGTAGGTGTAAGGCAAATGAACCTTTTTCCCTCCAATTTGGTTTTGGTCACGATATTTGATCATAACAATAGTAACTCTAAGACAAAGCAGCCAGTGGAGTTAGCTGTCAAAGAGAGAAAAACTTAAGACAAGATTTGAAATTATTTCATTTGGACTGGTAGTCAGCTCACTGAGAAAAACATTAGCAAGAACATCTGTGACTAAACACAGTGGACATCGTGGTAAGTGATAAAGCCAATAAGCACAGCCAAAGAAACAGAACAAACACCTAAAGAGAACAGAAAGGTTTACTGCCTGCAGTAGGTAAGAAAAGCATGCTAACTATTCCACAATAAAAAGACCTTCCATGAAGAAAGAAAGATGCTGGCTTTATTCATGGAGTCTATGAACATTTGCATAACAGAGCTTTCAAGGTTTGAGATGCTCACTCAATTACACAGTGTCTTAGTTTGAGGTTGTAAGTTTTGAGAACAGTAAAAATGGTGGACAGGAACTCTGTGGGGCATGTTCAGCATGTATTGTTAAGATGCTGGTCAGGTACACCTCAGCTCTTTCTTGGTGTGTAAAGATTAAGCATAATAATTTTTCTTTCTTTTTTTTTTTTGGCCTTTGTCTTTTTTTTAATTGAACAACTTTATTTTAAAAAACACAGATAAATTTACAGATTTTAAAAGCATTTTGCATAACAGTATATGAATACATTTTTGTCAGTACTTGATATTCTTAAAGGTTTGATAGTATGCCTTAAAATCTTATTAGTTACAATGAGCATAAAGTACATGTGAAACAAGTTGTAACCTGGAAATAGTCAAAGTTTTCTTGGTGTGTAAAGATTAAGCATAATGATTTTTCTTTCTTTCTTTCTTTCTTTCTTTTTTTTTTTTTTTTTTTTTTTTTGGCCATTGTTTTTCTTGAACTACATATAGTCTTTAAGTTGTTTCTGGGGTGTTCAGAGCTTTCTGGGGTTGGTAAGTATCCAATTATCGGTGACTGCATATTATGTCTGTTCTTTTGTGACTGGGTTATCTCACTCAGCTCTTAAGGTCAAGTTTTAGCTGATGATGTAATTCACAGAACTTATGAAGCTCAAAGAGAAGGAAGGCCAGAAGAGGATGCCTCAGTCCTTCTTAGAATGGAGAACAAAACACTCATGGGAAGAAATAAAGGGACTAATAGAGGAACAGGAATTGGAGGAAAAAAAAACATTTAGAGGCTGCCTCACCTGGGGATCCATCCCATATGTAACCACTAAACCCAAGCACTATTGCTGGTGCCAAGTAGTGCTTACTGAGAGGAACTCTATGGATGGATAGCATTATGGATGCCTCCTCAGAGGCTCTGCCACAGCCATACTGATACAGAGAAGGATGCTTGCAGCTAACCATCGAACTGAACACTGGAACAATGAAAGAGCTAGGGAAAGGGCTGAAGGAACTGAAAGGGTCTGCAACCTCATGGGAAGAACAAGATTATCAACCAACCAAACCCACCACAGCTCCCAGGAACTAAAACACCAACCAAAGAGTTTGCATGGAAAGAAAGACCCGTGGCCGCAGGTCTTTATATGGTCTTTATAATATGCAGCAGAGGATATTATTCTCTGGCATCAATGAGAGGAAAGGCCTTTGGTCCAGCGAAGGCTCATTTTCCCAGTGTAGGGAAATGCCAAGGCTCTGAGGTGGGAGATGGTGGTTGGGAGAGGGAGCACCTTCATGAAGGCAATGGGAGGGGGAGGGGGGATAGGTTTGGGGGGAAAGGGAATAATGTCTGAAATGTAAATACAGAGAATATCCAATAATTTTTTAAAAGAAAATGCATTAGTATAGGAGCTTGCAGGAGAGTGGATATGGTAGTGCCTGTAAAATATAGAGGCTCAAGAAATTTTTATTTTATGAAAGCTAAAATAATTGTTAATATGTTTAATTAGTGAATATAGAGATGAAGCACTTACAAATAGATCTAAAACAAAGATAATTACAGTTAAGAAGTAGCAAGATAAAGACAAAGGAGGAAAGTTTACTCATCCAACGAAGTTAGAGATTTTTGAAAGAGCAAATGACTGTTGAAGAGAAGAAAATTTCAAATAAGTACAGAGCTTTAGGCCAGGATAGAGCAACTTAGGCCTGGTCATCTCAGCATCCCTGGGCATTAGGAAAGACACATTTACGAAGAAATGATTAGTTTCACAAATCAATTTACAGAAAATAAGGTAGCTCATCAAAGCTGCCAAAGTTGGGGTGGGGAGGGGCGGGAACAGGAGCACAGTGTATAAAGGAAATACCACGTAGCATTGTGGTTCCAGAGAGATTGAAAAGAAACTTATAGAAAAATATAATACTCTCTGTGATTATTTTTTCCAGTTTAATAAGCACCTGGACAGAGAAGAGTTGAAGTACGTAAGTATATTAATAAAAGACCAGGAACTTTGTCAAAGTTCTAATAGAGCAACAGTTTTCAAACTGTGGGTTGAGATGGTCACACATCAGACATCTTGCATAACATATTTACATTAGGCTTCATAACTAGCAAAATTACAGTTATGAAGTAGCAATGAAATATGTCCACACAGCTTGAGGAACAGTATTCAAGGGCCACAGCATCAGAAAGGTTGAGAACCACTGTGGTAAAGATATGAGAGAAAGAGTTGTAGAGCATAGATGGAAAACAAACAATCAAGAAAGAAGAGGAGGCAAAAGTAGTATAAATTTGAGTTCAGCCTGGGCTGTGCACTGAGTTCAAAAATAGTCTGAAGGGTATAGTTAGACCTGTTCTGTAAAACAAACAAAATGTGTGCATGCATGCATGCCTGTGTGTGTGTATGTGTGTGTGTGTGTGTGTGTGTGTGTGTGTGTGTGTGTGTGTGTGTGTGCATGCGCACGCACTCGAATGTGTGTCTGCATGTGTTTGTGATGTGTGGGTGTGTGTCAGTGCTTGGATGAGCATCTATTAAATAACTCATTTTTGGGCTGAATTAAAATAAGAAGAGCACCCCAGAACAATATGAACAGACTGGAATAGATGGATGGTAAAGTTCCTCAGGGCATAAATGAAATTTAAAGAGCAGATTCAGTGGAAATAAAGCATGAAATGCAGAGAGGGATGGAGTGAATGTTCTGCAATTATTACATAAGGATTTAAGGCTATGAAGCATTAAAACATTGGAATTACTTGAAATTACCAGTGGAGTTTATTTATAAAGCTCAGTGAAAATGATCTTCCTTATAACAAGAAAAGACTTTGTAGACAGATATTAGGATTGTTATCATTACGTGTAGTAAATTATGTGCCCAGAAAATAGGAATTGGAAAGGATAATATTTATAAGTAAAATTTCAATAACAAAATTTATTTGAAACACTAAAAATTTAAAGTTACACAATTTTAAATTGTAATTATGAATACTACTGGGGATAAGGAATAAGTACAGTCTATAAGTTCATAAAAATGTGTATCACACACACACACACACACACACACACACACATGAATGTTGAAGAAGATATGGAAAACTAGATTAATCTGACTTTACAAGAAGCAGTAGTTCCACTCGTAGACATATTTGTTTTATATTTATTTATTTTGTTTTGTGAGTGTTTTGCCTACACAAATGTATTACAACACAAATATACTTGATGACTGCAGAGGTCACAAAAGGTCATCATAGCCCCTGATACTAGAGTTATGGATGGCTATGAACCCACAGTGTAGTTGCTGTAAGCTGACCATTGGTCCTTATCTATTCAGACTGGAAAGGGTGAAGAACATTTCACTTGTGGAATACATGGTAGAAGATGATGATTCTGATGTAGCTCTAACAGGAGCTGGTGTTGTGGGTAGAGTCCACAGGGTTGGGTGGAAGGCTTGGTTTTATTTTTTAAAAGAGATATTTTTAGCAGAATAGGGTTTTATCTAGGATCCCAAAGGGATTCTAGCCTTCTATCATGACTCCCAGTTCTTCCTGGACCAGGAGTTTTAATTTGGCCACTTTGACTACGAATAAGGTCATAAAGATTTCCATCCCCCACCCCTCTGTATGAGTCTAAGATGTGTTTTTTAATTGAAAGTAGAGTTTAAAACTATAATATATTTATTACTGCTGTTCCTTTCCCAACTTCTCCCAGATCCTCCCCACTTCCTCACCCACACAAACCCACATCCTTTTTTTCTGTCTCTCATTAGGATAAAAACAGGGATCTAAAAATTTAGTGATAATAACTTAAATAAAAAGAAAAACGTATTTGTCCATATTTGTTTTGATGGAAAAGAAAGAATGAAGGATGCCCAAGTGATCTCTTCATATTACTTTCAAAACCCATAATCCTTTTTGTCTTTTAATGAACATGAAATATGTACACTTAAAATATTTAATTCCTTTGTCTTTAGGCTGTAAGTGTTGCTGTACCTTAGCTGATGGCACAAAATGAGATGAAATGGGGTCTGTCACACAAGTTGCCATAAGCTATATTATCAACATCATCTGTAAAACTGAGGAGAACTTTCAGCGTGTTTTCATCTCTCACCTAGAACTCTATCACATCACCAAAGAAGTTCTGTTTTCCATAGTCAGAAAATTTGCTGAGTTCATTTCATAATTCCAGACATAGAGGTTGTGTGGATAAAGAATATGTGAATAATTGAGAGAATAAATGTCTTGTTGTGCCTGCCTGTACTTATTTCTTCATTTTCTTCTCTTCTTCATATGTAATATATCTTTAGGATAGTTTTAGATATTCAGGACATGGGTCAGAAGATGAAGACTTTACACATGTCTTCTGGCTCCTAGTATTCTATTACCTGCACACATGACAGTTTACCTACTCAAGGACATCGTGGTTGCTTCCACTTGAGCACACACACAATTGTGCACCTGCAAACACAAGTCCAAACACCCCACACACATACACCAAAACCCTCTTTCACAACAAAAAGTAGCATTAACATCATTTGCATGACAGCTGGGAAAATAGGGGTTAAACATGTTATGTCCTTTACCAACATTATGCAACCAGTGAATTTCAGAGTAAGAACGGTACCAAAATCGTCATTCCTTTCCCCGAGCAATGCTAACTCTAATCTAGCTTAATGTCTCTTGATGGAAACATGTTCCTCTTCTTTGCTGATTCTTATTATTACATCCATTCCCTGCTTTTACTGCCAAAAAATGTGCTCTTATATCTGACATGCATCCATAATTATTTTATAAGCACACTAATTTGGTATTTGAGGTTGATTATAATTTTAGGATCTCAAAAGTATCAACCTTAGACTGTCTCTGTTCCATTGCTTGATTATTTTGCATTCTTGAATACTTAAAAACATATTTCTTACCATTCCCTTGAGGCAATAGACATTTGTAAGCACTGAAGAGCCTCTCAGGAGTTTGTCTTACTTGAACAACTTAAATAAGATAACGATAATAGCAATAAAACGCTATGATACATGATTCCCACTATAGTTTAGATCTGGAATGTTCTCCAATGTTTCATATGCCAAAGAACTGGTCCCTCCCTAGCTTATTGTTACTGGGAATGAGAGGTCGTGGAAACTAAGATGCATCTCCTTGAAAGAGATGAAAGGCCAGTCACTGGACCTTCTTTCCTTCCTTTTCCACTTTTGTCCCTGCAGTTCTTTTACACAGGAATAATTCTGGGTCAGAGTTTTTACTGTGAGATATTAACCCCATCCTTCCACTTGATGACTGGTCCTTCTGCTGGAAGTGGACTCTACAAGTTCCCTTTCCCTAGTGAATTTCATCTAAGGCCCCTCCTTCTGAGTCCTGAGAGTCTCTCACCATACTACATTACTACATTCTAGAGATCCCATCCACCTCCCACCTCCCAAGGATGCATATTTATACTTATTCTGATGGCCTTTCATCTCAAGGGTAGGCTCCAAGCCCCGACACTATTACTGATGCTACGGTGTGCTTAGAGACAGGAGCCTAGCATGGCTGTCCTCTGAGAGGCCCAAGAAGCAGCTGACTGAGACAGATGCAGATACTTAAACCCAACCAATGGACTGAAGTTGGGAACCCTTGTGGTTGAATTAGGGAATGGCTGGAAGAAGCTGAGGAGGAAGTTTCAACTAACCAGGATCCCGGAGATCTCTCAGACACTGAGCCACCAACCAGGTAGTACACACTCAAGGCCCTGACACATATACAGCAGAGGACTGCCTGGCCTGGATTCAGTGAGAGAAGATGCACCTACCACTACAGAGACTTGAAGCCCCAGGGAGTGGGGAGGCCTTCTTGGAGACAGGAGAGGAGGAATGGGATGAGGAACTGTTGTAGGAAAGAATGGGAGGGGAAATAACAACTAGACTATATAAATAAAGGTTAAAGATAACTAAAGAGTGGGGGGATACTGAATGCTGAATTCCTTTCCTTGTCCTGTCAGACTCCTGTCATGATGTGCTGTCATGTTGTAGCTCCAAAAGCAATGGAGCCAATCAAATGCAGAATAAGCCTTCAAGCCATAGCACTAAATTAACTTTTCTCCTTGCAAAGATAATTCATTCCAAGTGTTTAATGGAAGGCAGCATAACTCAGGCCCTCAGTATCAATCAACTTGAGTCCTTTCTCTATTTTTTCAATTTAATCTAATTTATTTTCAAACTTTATTTGTCGTATCTCCAGCCCACCGGTGTGTAGGAGTATAACTATGTTTATAGTTTCAGCAAGCCATGGCCACTAACTGTTCTGCATTAAACTTGGAATAAATACTCAGAATTACATCTCTCAGAATTCACATAATCCAGAGCAAAACATCTGAAATTATAGTAAAGTATAATTAACAGAGCTCTCCTAAGGGGTTATTCTAGCACACCACAGATATTGTATCTGATTGGAGTACCCACTCTGTGTTAATATATACCATGTTATTTGCTAGTACTTTTCTTTCATTACCTTTCCTTTTCTCCCCAAGCTACTATGTTGTTGTAAATGGGGGGGAAAATGAAAGAAAGGAAATTTAAATAAACTCATACATGTTCATAGAGAAATTCAGGAACTCTCTTTCTATAACTCACACTGTATGAATGCAGTCAATTTGCCTTTTAGAAGGCTATGGCTTACTATTCTTGGCCTGGCTGATAAATCTACCACTCCTAACTCAGGACTTAGAATTGAAAAAGAATGATGCATAGTTTTATACTTCACTATACTCTCCTGATAAATAGGTTAGAAGCAGCAAGTACTCTTTAAAAACAAATAAGTGCTGGAAATGTATACTTTTGCTCATTAGTCAGAACTTACAAGAATTTCCAAAATCCCACATATACCTGATGGGATGACCAGTCTGCTTATAACTCATGAGATTTTGAAGAACTAAGAGACAAAAGTTTGGGTCATTTCTAAGGGCATTTCTAAAGAGGTATCACTGAGCTGGAAAGAACCACTCTAAATAGAGGTGGTACCATTTCATGGGCTCAGAACTGAAAGAAATGGGCTGGAAATAAAAGGGAAATCAGGTTAAGCACAGGAAGTCATCACTTCTGTTTCCTGAGCCTGTACAATACAAACAATGGTCTCATGTTCTTGCTGTCATTCCGCTGAGGACCCAGGAACTCTAATAAACCTTCCTTCCTTTCACTTGCTTTTTGTCAAGTATTTTGCCAGACGAATGAGAAAAGTAACTGGTATTTAATTATTTCTGTTGCTATCAAAAAAAAAAAAAAAAACAACTCACAAATTTAAAGTCTTCTAAAATTTAAGGGGAAAATTTTAAACATTCTTTTTAAAGGTTTGGCATTAAATGAGAAGAGAAATTGGAAATATGGCTATGATTATAATCTTATGATAATAATTCTAAAATTGGTTATATAATACACTCTAATTTTTATATAGTATATGGTATAAAGATAGCCAATATCATTGCTAAAAGTTATATAAAAATATTTAAGAAACTTCAGGTCAGGACCCAGAGTGGAGCCTGGCCCAGCTGCCAACTGGAACGGCGGCTGGCTCATAGAGGCTGAGCAACTGGTGAGTAGGAGACCTAGGCTGCAGGGGAGCAGAGAGATCTCTGCGGAGTGCACACGGAAAGTGTACATCCTAACTTGCCCTGCCCTGCCTTGCCCGATCCAGCGATTGGGAACAGAAATTTAGAACTTCTGTTTCCACCCGGAGGCGACTTCAGGACACAGAGCAGAGCCTGGCCCAGCTGCCACCCGGAACCTGGGCTGCTGGGGAGTAAAGAGATCTCTGCAGAGTGCACACGGAAAGTGTACCAGGGACACAGACCATATACAAGGGAAAGGCAAGAACATATCACTGACAACAAAATGGCAAGAGGAAAGAGAAAGAGTATATCCCAAGGAAACCAAGACAATCTAGCAACACCAGAACCCAGCTCTCCGATAGTAGCAAACATCGGATTTCCAAACACTCCAGAGAAAGAAGAAACAGACCTGAAATCATGCCTCAAGACGCTGATAGAATTACTTAAACAAGAAAAGGAGGAAAAGCAAAAAGATTCAGAAGCTTTTAAAGAAGAAACAAGAAAAACACTCAAAGAACTCAAAGAACTAGAAGAAAACAGAACCAAAGAAATAAAGGAATGGAAGAGGGAAATTAAAACAGAAATTGACACAATAAAGAAAACGCTAAAAGAGATAACCCTAGAGTCAGAACACCAAAAAAAGAAATCAGGAGTCACAGAAGCAAGCATTTTCAACAGATTACAAGAGATTGAGGAGAGAATCTCGGGGGCAGAAGACAACATTGCAAATATAGACAAAACAGCCAGAGAAGATGCAAAAAACAAAAAGCTCCTAACCCAAAATGTCCAGGAAATACAAGACACAATGAGAAGACTGAACCTAAGGATAATAGGAATAGAAGAGGGAGAAGAGTATCAACTAAGAGGCACAGTAAATATCTTCAACAAAATCATAGAAGAAAACTTCCCTACCCTCAAGAATGAGATGACCACGAGCATAAATGAAGCCTTCAGAACTCCAAATAGGTTGGACCAGAAAAGAAATACCTCCCGACACATAATAGTAAAAACATCAAGTGCCCAAAGTAAAGAAAGAATACTAAAAGCAGTAAGGGAAAAAGTTCAGGTAACATATAAAGGCAGACCAATCAGACTCACACCCGATTTCTCAACAGAGACTATGAAAGCTAGAAGAGCCTGGACAGACATCATGCACTCCTTAAGAGAGCACAAGTGCCAGCCCAAGCTGCTATACCCAGCAAAACTATCAATCACCATCGATGGAGAGACGAAGATATTTCAAGACAAATCAAAATTCACACAATATCTGACCACAAACCCAGCACTACAACGAATTATAGGTGGAAAACCCAATACAAGGAGGGAAAATACAGCCTAGTAAAAACAAGAAAACTCCTAAACAAGAAAACTAAAAGAAGAAAAAAACACAGACACAACTCAACCCAAAAAAGCAATAATGGCAGGAAACACAAACAACTATTCCTTGATATCTATTAACATAAATGGTCCCAACTCCCCAATAAAGAGACATAGACTATCAGACTGGATACATAAACAAAATCCGGCCTTTTGCTGCATACAGGAAACTCATCTCAGAGACAGAGACAGACACTATCTCAGAGTAAAAGGGTGGGAAAAAATCTTCCAAGCAAACAGCTCCAAGAAGCAAGCTGGGGTGGCTATTCTAATATCGAATAAAGTAAATTTCCAACCACAAGTTATCAAAAAAGATAAGGAAGGACACCTTTTACTCATTACCGGGGAAATCTGTCAGGAGGAACTCTCAATCCTTAACTTATATGCTCCAAATAAAAAATCACCCACATTCATAAAAGAAACCCTACTAAAGCTCAAAAAATACATTTCACCCCACACAATATTAGTGGGAGACTTTAATACCCCACTCTCACCAAAGGACAGATCAGGGAAACAGAAACTGAACAAGGACACTGCAAAACTAGCAGAGACTTTGAACCAACTAGAATTAATAGATATATACAGAACATACTATCCTAAAGTAAAAGAATACACCTTCTTCTCACCACCCCATGGCACCTTCTCGAAAATTGACCACATAATTGGACACAGAACAAGCCTCCATCGATATAAGAAGATTGAAATACTCCCATGCATCCTCTCAGATCACCATGGTCTACGGCTGGTCTTTAACAACAACAAAGACAACAGAATGCCCACATAAACATGGAAACTAAAAAACGCTCTGTTAAAGGATAGCAGGGTCAAAGAAGAAATAAAGAAAGAAATTAAGGACTTTCTAGAATTCAATGAAAACGAAAACACAACATACCCAAACCTATGAGATGCAATGAAAGCAGTATTGAGAGGAAAACTCATAGCCCTAAGTGCTTCCAAAAAGAAACTGGAGAGAGCTCACATCAGCAACCTGACAGCACATCTAAAAGCCCTAGAACAAAAGGAAGCAGATTTACCCAAAAAGAATAGACGGCAAGAAATAATCAAAATTAGGGCAGAAATAGACCAAATAGAAACAAAAAGAACCATTGAAAAAATCAACAAAACAAAGAGTTGGTTCTTTGAGAAAATCAACAAGATTGATAAACCCCTAGCCAGACTAACTAGAGGGCAAAGAGAGAGTATCCAAATTAACAAAATCAGAAAGGAAAGTGGTGACATAACAACTGAAACTAAGGAAATTCAAGAAATCATCAGATCCTACTACAAAAACTTATACTCCTCAAAATTGGAAAATCTGGAGGAAATGGACGAATTCCTAGACAGATACAAGGTCCCAAAGTTAAACCAGGACCAAGTAAACCATCTAAATAACCCTATAACACCTAAAGAAATAGAAGAAGTCATCAAAAGCCTCCCAACCAAAAAAAGCCCAGGTCCAGACGGGTTCAGTGCAGAATTTTTTCAGACATTTATTGGGGATATAACACCAATACTCGCCAAACTATTCCAAAAGATAGAATCAGATGGAATATTACCCAACTCATTCTTTGAGGCTACAATAACCCTCGTATCTAAACCACACAAAGACCCTACAAGGAAAGAGAACTTCAGACCAATCTCACTTATGAACATTGATGAAAAAATACTCAACAAAATCCTTGCAAACCGAATCCAAGAACACATCAAAATGATCATTCATCATTACCAAGTAGGCTTCATCCCTGGGATGCAGGGATTGTTTAACATAAGGAAATCCATCAACGTAATCCACCATATAAACAAACTCAAAGACCAAAATCACATGGTCATCTCACTAGACACTGAGAAAGCATTTGACAAAATCCAACATCCCTTCATGTTAAAAGTCCTGGAAAGAACAGGAATCCAAGGCCCATACTTAAACATAATAAAAGCAATATACAGCAAACCAACAGCCAACATCAAACTTAATGGCGAGAAACTTGAAGCAATCCCACTAAAATCAGGGACTCGACAAGGCTGCCCACTCTCCCCCTACCTATTCAACATAGTACTGGAAGTCCTGGCTGGCGCAATTAGACAGCAAAAGGAGATCAAGGGGATACAAATCGGAAAGGAAGAGATAAAAACATCACTCTTTGTCGAAGACATGATAGTGTACTTTAGTGACCCCAAAAATTCCACCAGAGAACTCCTACAGCTGATAAACAAGTTCAGCAAAGTGGCTGGATACAAAATTAACGCAAATAAATCAGTAGCCTTCCTATAGTCAAAGGACAAAAATGTGGAGAAAGAAATTAGGGAAAAGGTACCCTTCACAATCGTCACAAAATCTATGAAATACCTTGGTGTGACTCTAACTAAGCAAGTGAAGGACCTGTATGACAAGAACTTCAAACCTCTAAAGAAAGAAATTGAGGAGGATCTCAGAAAATGGAAAGATCTCCCATGCTCATGGATTGGAAAAATCAACATCTTAAAAATGGCCATCCTACCAAAAGCAATCTACAGATTCAATGCAATCCCCATCAAAATTCCAACCCAGTTCTTCATGGAATTGGAAAAATCAATGTGCAATTTCATATGGAATAACAAAAGACCTAGAATAGCGAAATCCATCCTCAACAACAAAAAAACATCTGCGGGAATCACTATCCCTGACCTCAAGCTATATTACAAGGCAATTGTGCTGAAAACTGCATGGTACTGGTACAGAAATAGGCATGTGGATCAATGGAATAGAATAGAAGATCCAGAAATGAGCCCTCATGTATATGGTCACCTGATTTTTGACAAAGGAGCAGTAAACATTCAATGGAAAAAAGACAGCCTATTCAACAAATGGTGCTGGTCCAACTGGCACTCAGCATGCAAAAGAATGAAAATAGAAGCAAGTGTTAGTGGATCAAAGATCTCCACATTAAATCAGATACACTGAAACTATTAGATGAGAAAGTAGGGAAAACCTTAGAACACATAGGCACAGGAGAAAATTTCCTGAACAAAACACCAATGGCTCAAGCTCTAAGGTCATAGATTAACAAATGGGACTTAATGAGATTGCAAAGTTTCTGTAAGGCTAAGGACATTGTCAAGAAAACAAAACGGCAACCAACAGAATGGGAAAAGATCTTTACCAACACCACATCAGATAGAGGCCTAATATCCAAGGTGTACAAGGAACTCAAAAAACTAGACACCAATGAATCAAATAACCCTATTAAAAAATGGGGTACAGAGCTAAACAAAACGTTTTCAGTTGAGGAACACCGAATGGCCGAGAAACATCTCAGGAAATGCTCGACATCCTTAGCCATCAGGGAAATGCAAATCAAAACAACCCTGAGATTCTTCCTCACACCAGTCAGATTGGCCAGGATCCAAAACTCAGAGGACAGCAGATGCTGGCGAGGCTGTGGAGAAAGAGGAACACTTCTCTACTGTTGGTGGGGTTGCAAGCTAATACAACCACTCTGGAAATCAGTCTGGCGATACCTCAGAAAATTGGATATAGTACTACCTGAAGACCCAGCTATTCCACTTCTGGGCATATACCCCAGAGACACTTTAATACACAACAAAGATATATGCACCACAATGTTCATAGCGGCTCTATTTATAATAGCCAGAAGCTGGAAGGAACCCAGATGTCCTTCAGAAGATGAATGGATACAAAAATTGTGGTACATATACACTTGGAATACTACTCAGCCACCAGAAACAATGACTTAACCAAATCCTTAAGAAAATGGCTGCATCTAGAGAACATCATCCTGAGTGAGATAACCCAGTCACAAAAGAACAGACATAATATGCAGTCACTGATAGTGGGATGCTAACGCCAGAGGCTTGCACTCCCCCAGAAACAACCCACAGACTGTATGAAGTCCAAGAAATAAAGAAAACAAAACAAAACAAAATAATATTTACAAAACAAGAAAACTTTAACTATTTCCATGTTACATTTTGTTTTACATGTACTTTAGCTCATTGTAACTATTAAGTTTTCAAGGCATACAATCAAACCTTGAAAAAAATCAAGTACTGACTAAAAAATATATTCATATAGTTTTATGTAAAAATTATGTTAAAATCTGAAAAAAAAGTACTGTCAAAAATTGTATAATTTTAAGCAAAAAATGTTTAAAATCTGTACATTTATCTTTGCTTTGTAAAATAAAGTTGTAAAAAAAAAAAGAGATTTTAAGGGATACTATCAAACCTTTAAAAAATCAAGTACTGACAAAAATGTATTCATATACTGTTATGCAAAAATGCTTTTAAAATCTGTACATTTATCTTTGTTTTTTAAAATAAAGTTATTCAATTAAAAAACAAAAAAAAAGAAACTTCAGAACCTTCCAGATAATAAAAGGAAATATCTAATAGAGAATTTGTATAATTTGTGAGAATAATAGGTTTTGCATAAAAAGAGGGGCTTAACAACATGCAATTTTGTATGCACCAAAGGGTATAAGAGAAAGTTCTGAGGGTTGACTTTAAATCTATTCTGAAATACAATCCAATTTCTGGAAACAAGTTAGATTCAAGTTTCCCAGCTTAAGGAGTTAGTCACTTCACTTTTGATTTTATAGAGATAAAATTATTTGATCATGTCAGTAATGAAGTTTTATAAAATTCAAACATATTAATACTGTAATAAATTATTTCAATGATTCAAAACATAATAACTAAACTAAAAAACAAATGAGTTTTTACATTTAAGTTAAAAGCAGGCATCCTTTATATAACAATGTTAACATCTCTGTCTTGAAATAAAAAGTAATGAAGTTAACTTGTGTGCATATATTCCTGTGGATACTGGTTTCAAGCCATGCCTTGACAACCACACCTCACATATTTTATTTACAAACATAATGATTACTCTCAAGTTTTTCTATGTGTTTTTGGCTTTGGAGATGCTTGATATACTTCGATAACAGCATCAGTGTTATGATTCTGCCCCTTTTGCCAAAAACCTAGATAGAAATCTAACATGAAATTAGTTATAATTTAATCTGGCAATCAAGTGCAAGGAGTTAGAGCGACATGATAAACCTCAAGTCTTATGAGAAAGAACAGAGAACGGTTGTAAATTACAAATGTATTGTAGTGCCTACAGGGAGGTATGATTTTGCATAAATAGGATATAATCCTGTCATAAGCTAAAATGGGTATGAATGTACTTTATAATCTTAATGTAATTTGTATCTGGGAAGCCAAATTCAGAGGAATTGTAAGCAGTGGTGCAATCCCTAAATCCCTCGAGTTATCCATATTGAATGAGAGGAGTAACATTCTTTATTGAACTCCAAAAACTGGTGGAAGCATGATAGTAAAAGAAACAAATTGATCTGAGACTACCAAAGTTAGTAGCTCTTGACCAAAGACTGAAAACGGAATATTGAGCTGTGCAAGACAAACCATCCTGAAGTATTGCTGCTGAGGAAGAGTGCAGTCAAGATAATGGTTTGGAGCAAGACAGGTTGTTCGAATCCAACTGATGGCACACTTGTAGCATCTTCTTAATTAGATGTCCTTGCACGCTGTCAATTTATCCTCAGTACTACAGCTGAATCAACTTCTTGAAACTACAAATCAAGTTACAGAATATCCTAACTTAACAGCCTCCACCGAAATAACAGAAGAGAATGAAAGCACTTTAACTGACCTATGAGGCCCATCATGAGGGTTCACAAAGAAGTATTCTGCCGCTAACCTCTCTCTCTCTCTCTCTCTCTCTCTCTCTCTCTCCTCCCCCCCCGCTCTGATTTTATTAGATATACTTTATTTACATTTCGAATGTTGGTCCTCTTTCCAGGATTCCCCTCCATATACCCTAGCCCATCACACCTCCCTCTGCTTCTATGAAGGTGTTCACCCACTAACCCACCACCCTCCTTCCTCCCCGACCTGATATTCTCCTACACTGCACCATCAAGCCTTGGCCGGATCAAGGGCTTTTCTTCCCACTGATGCCCAACAAGGCCATCCTCTGCAACATATGCAGATGGAGCCATGGGTCCATCCACTTGCACTCCTTGGATAGTGGTATAATCCCTGGGAGCTCCAGTGGTTGGTAATGTTCTTAAATGGTTGCAAACCCTTTCATTTCCTTCAGTTCTTTCTCTAACTCCCTCATTAGGGACCCCATTCTCAGTTCTATGGTTAGCTGTGAGTATCTGCCTCTGTGTTTGTTATGCTCTGAAAGAGCTGTTCAGGAGACAACTGTATCAGGCTCCTGTCAAATGCCTTTCTTGGCATCAGCAATATTGTTTGGGTTTGGTGACAGAATATGGGCTGGAGACCCAGGTAGTGCAGTCTTTGGATGGCTTTTGCTTAAATCTCTGCTCAAAACTTTGTCTCTGTATTTCCTCCTGTGAACATTTTTGTTCTTCCTTCTATGAAGGACTGAAGAATCTGTACTTTGGTCATTCTTCTTCTTGAGCTTCTGTGAAGTGAATTGTATCTTAGGTATTTCAAGCTTTTGGGCTAATATCCACTTATCAGTGAGTGCATACCATGGGTGTTTTGGGTTTTTTGGTTTGTTTGTTTGGTTGGTTTGTTTTGTTTTTTTTTTCACTGGGTTACCTCACTCAGGATGATAGCTTCTATTTCCATCTATTTGCCTAAGAATTTCCTAAACTCATTATTTTTAATAGTGGAGTAGTACTCAGCTGTGTAAATGTTCCACATTTTCTGTATTCATTCCTCTGTTGAAGTACATATGGGTTCTTCCCAGATCCTGGTTATTATAAATAAGGCTGCTATGTACATAGTGAAGCATGTATTTATGTTTTATGTTGGAGCATTTTTTGGTATATGGCCATTAGTGAAATAGCTGGGTCTTCATGTAGTACTATGTCCAGTTTTGTGAGAAACCACCAGACTGATTTCCAGAGTGGTTGTACCAGCTTGCAGTCCTACCAAGTGTTCCTTCTTGCACATCCTCAGAAGGATCTTCAGTCACCTGAGTTTTTGATCTTAGCTATTCTGACTACTGTGAGGTGGAATCTCAAGGTCGTTTTGATTTGCATTTCCCTGATGACTAAGGATGTGAACATTTCTTTAGGTGCTTCTCAGCAATTTTATATTCCTCAGTTGAAATTTCTTTGTTTATCTCTGTACCCCATTTTTAATAGCATTATTTGATTCTCTGCAGTCTCATTTCTTGAGTTCTTTGTATATATTGGATACCAGCCCTCTATAGAATGTAGGATTGGCAATGATCTTTTCCCATTCTGTTGGTTGCCTTTTGTCCCAATAATAGTGTCCTTTTCCTTACAGAAGCTTTGCAATTTTATGTTGTCTTGTTTGTCAATTCTTCATCTTAGAGCATAAGCCATTGGTGTTTAGGAAATATTCTTCAGTGCTGATGTGTCCAAGACTCTTCCCCATTTTCTCTTCTATTCCTTTTAGTGTATCTAGTATTATGTGGAGGTCCTTGAGCCACTTGAACTTGAGCTTTGTTCAAGACAATAAGTATGGATCAATTTGGATTCTTCTACAAGCTGACCAACAGTTGGACCAGCAATATGTATTGTAAAAGCTTTTTTTCCTACTGGATGGTTTTAACTCCATTGTCAAAGATCAAGTGACCATAGTTGTGTGGATTTATTTCTGGATCTTCAATTCTATTCCATTGATCTAACTACCTGACTCTGTACATATATTCAGCCACTTTGCTGAAGTATTTAACAGCTCTAAGTGTTCTCTGATGGAATTTTTGGAGGGTTACTTAACTATACTATTATACCATCTGCAAATAGTGATACTTTGATTTTTTCCTTTCTAATTTGTATCCCTTTAACCAACATTTGTTGTCTAATTCCTCTGGCTAGTACTTCCAGTACTATATTTAGTAGGTAGGGAAAGAGTGGGCAGCCTTTTCTAGTCCCTGATTTTAGTGGGATTGCTTCAAGTTTCTCACCATTTAGTTGATGCTGGCTACTGGTTTGATGTCTATTGTTTTTACTATGTCTAGGAATGGGCCTTGAATTCCTGATCTTGCCAAGACTTTTAACATGAAGGGGTATTAAAATTTGTCAAATGCTTTTTGAGCACCTAAAGAAATAATCATGTTTTTTTTTCTTTGAGTTTGTTTATATAGTGGATTATGTTGAGAAATTTTCTTATAGTAAACCAAACCTGCATCCCTGGGATGAAGCCTGCTTGATTTTTATGAATGATCATTTTGATGTGTTCATGGATTTGGCTTGTGAGAATTTTTTGAGTACTTTTACATTGATGCTCACAAGGAAAATTGGTCTGAAGATTTCCTTCTTTACTTGGACTTTGTGTGGTTTAGGTATAAGTATAATTGTAGCTTCATAGAAGAAATTGGATAGTGTTGCTTCTATTTTTATTTTGTGGAATGGTTTCGAGAATATTGGTATTAGGTCTTCTATGAAGGTCTGATAGAATTCTCCACTAAACCCATCTGTCCTATGCTTTTTTTTTTTTTTCTGGTTCAGAGACTTTTGATGATGCTTGTATTTCTTTAGGGGTTAGGTAATGTTTATATGATTTATCTGATCATGATTTAACTTTGCTACCTGGTATCTGTCTAGAAAATTCCTCCGTTTCATCAAGATTTTCCAGTTTTAGGGACACAGGCCCGGTGAAAAGGTGTTCCGGGGTGCACAGAGATCTCTGCAGAGATAGCTCTGCTGAATGAGCAGAAAGTGCACCCCCCGGGCTTGGTTCTGGAATCAGTAACCCGGCATCAGGCTATTCCCAGACGGAGGACTTTGAGTGCAGAACGGGTACTCAGATCATCCGCCACCAGAAACAGTGGAGAACCAGGGACACAGGCCTGGGGAGAAGGTGTTCTGACTAGGTGAGGTGAAGAGAGATCTCTGCCAAGGGCACAGAAAGTGCACCCCCCCCCCGTGCCCCAGCTTGGTTCAGTGAACCAGTAACCCAGCATCTGGCTATTCCCAGCCAAAGGATTTTGAGTGCAGAACAGGCACTCATATCATCCACCACCAGGAACAGAGGAAATGCAGGGACACTGGCCTGGTGAGAAGGTGTTCTGAGTAGACGGGGAGCAGGAGATCTAGGGACACTGGCCAGGGACAAGAGAGAGGCAAGAACCAATCACTGACAACAAGACGACATATAATCACAGACAACAAGATGGCAAGAGGAAAGAAAAAGAACATACCCCAGGGAACCCAAGACAACCTGGCAACACCAGAACCCAGCTCTCCCATCACAGCAAACAGTGGAATGCAAAACACTCCAGAAAAAAGAAGACTCAGACCTGAAATCATACCTCAAGATGCTGATAGAGAATCTTAAACAAGAGCGAGAGGAAAGCATAAAGAATTAGAAGCTTTTAAAGAGAAAACAAGAAAAACACTCGAAGACATCAAAGAACAAGAGGAAAACAGAACCAAAGAGATGAAGGAATGGAAGAAGGAATTTAAAACGGAAATGGACACAATAAAGAAAACACTAAAAAGACAACCCTACAGGTATAAACCCTAAAAAAGAAATCAGAAGTCACATATGCAAAGATTTCCAAAAGACTACAAGAGATGGAAGAAAGAATTTTGGGGGCTGAAGACAACACTAAAAACATAGACAAAACAGTCAGAGAATATGCAAAAACCAAAAAGCTCCTAACCCAAAATGTCCACGAGATCAAGGACACCATGAGAAGACAAAACCTAAGGATAATAGGAATAGAAGAGGGCAAAGAATGTCAACTAAGAGAGACAATAAATATATTCAACAAAATTGTAGAAGAAAACATTCCTACCCTTAAGAATGAGATGACAGTGACCATAAAACAAGCCTACAGAACTCCAAATAGGTTGGACCAGAAAAGAAATTCTTCCCGACACATAATAGTCAAAACGCCAAGTGCACAAAGCAAAGAAAAAATATTAAAAGCAGTAAGGGGAAAAGGTCATGTAACATATAAAGGCAGACCAATCAGAATCACATCCCGACTTCTCAACAGAGACTATGAAGCTAGAAGAGCCTGGACAGACATCATGCAGACCCTAAAAGAGCACAGGTGCCAGACAAAGCTGCTATACCCAGCAAAACTATCAATCACCATAGATGGAGAGACTAAGATATTCCAAGACAAAACTAAATTTACACAAATTCTGACAACAAACCCAGCACTACAATGAATTATATGGGAAAAAGACAATACAACCAGGGGAACTACATCCTAATAAAAACAAGAAAACTTCTAAGTAAGAAAACCAAAAGAAGAAAGACATACATGCACAATTCAACCTCCAAAAGCAAAAATAGCAAGAAAGAGCTACCAATATCCCTTGATATCTGATAACATAAATGGACTCAATTCCCCAATAAAAAGATAGAGGCTATCAGACTAGATACGTAAACAAAACCCAGCATTTTGCTGCATACCGGAAACTCATCTCAGAGACAAAGACAGACACTATCTCAGACTAAAAGGTTGGGAAAAAAACCTTCCAAACAAATGGCCCCAAGAAGCAAGCTGGAGTGGCAATTCTAATATCAAATAAAGTAGATTTTCAACCAAAAGTTATCAAAAAAGATAAGGAAGGACACTTTTTACTCATTACAGGGGAAATATGTCAGGAGGAACTCTCAATCCTTAACATATATGCTCCAAATACAAAGGCACTGATATTCATAAAAGAAACCCTACTAAAGCACAAAAGAATACAAAAACTATGAAATACCTTGGTGTGACGCTAATTAAGCAAGTGAAGGACCTGTATGACAAGAACTTCAAACCTCTAAAGAAGGAAATCGAGGAAGATCTCAGAAAATGGAAAAATCACCCATGCTCTTGGATGGAAGGATCAACATTGTAAAAATGGCCATCTTACCAAAAGCAATCTACAGATTCAATGCAACCCCTATCTAAATACCAACCCAATTTTTCA
This sequence comes from Micromys minutus, assembly GCF_963924665.1. Classification (NCBI taxonomy): domain Eukaryota; kingdom Metazoa; phylum Chordata; class Mammalia; order Rodentia; family Muridae; genus Micromys; species Micromys minutus. Next base: position 16,076,240 of record NC_137983.1, read on the forward strand.
TTGAGTTGGAGAGAGCAATGTTTAATTTCATCTGGAATAACAAAAGACCTAGAATAGCGAAATCCATCCTCAACAACAGAAAAACATCTGTGGCAATCACTATCCCTGACCTCAAGCTATATTACAAGGCAATTGTGCTGAAAACTGCAAGGTACTGGTACAGAAATAGGCACGCGGATCAATGGAATAGAATAAAAGATCCAGAAATGAGCCCTCAACTATATGGTCACCTGATTTTTGACAAAGGAGCTGAAAACATTCAATGGAAAAAGGACAGCCTATTCAACAAATGGTGTTGGTCCAACTGGCACTCAGCATGCAGAAAATTGAAAATAGAACCTTTCTTAACTCCTGTACAAAGCTCAAGGGTAAGTGGATCAAAGATCTCCACATTAAACCAGGTACACTGAAACCATTAGATGAGAAAGTAGGAAAAACCTTAGAACACATAGGCACAGGAGAAATTTTTCTGAATAGAATACCATTGGCTCATGCTCTAAAGTCAAAGATTGACAAATGTCACTTAATGAGATTACAAAGTTTCTGTAAGGCTAAAGACACAGTCAAGAAAACAAAATGGCAGCCAACTGAGTGGGAAAAGATCTTTACCAACCCCACATCAGATAGAGGCCTAATATCCAAAATATACAAAGAACTAAAGAAGCTAGACACCAGAGAGTCAAACAGCGCTATTTAAAAATGTGGTACAGAGCTAAACAAAAATTCTCAAATAAGGATTTTCAAATGGCTTAAAAGCATCTAAGGACCTGCTCAACATCAGTAGACATCAGGGAAATTCAAATCAAAACAACCCTGAATTTCCACCTCACACCAGTCAGATTAGCCAAGATCAAAAATTCAAATGACAGCAGATGCTGGTGAGGTTGTGGAGATAGAGGAACACTTCTGCACTGTTGGTGGGGTTGTAAACTGGTACAACCACTCTGGAAATCAGTCTGGCAATTCCTTAGAAAATTGAACATAGTACTACCTAAAGACCCAGTTATTCCACTTCTGGGCATATACCCCAGAGAAGCTCCAACAGACAGCAAAGCCACATGGACCACAATGTTCATAGCAGCTCTATTTATAATAGCCAGAAGCTGGAAAGAACCCAGATGTCCTTCAGTAGATGAATGGATACAAAAATTGTGGTACATTTACACAATGGAGTACTACTCAGCTGTCAGAAAAAATGACCTTATGAAATTCTTAAGAAAATTGATGCATCTAGAGAATATCATCCTGAGTGAGATAACCCAGTCACAAAAGAACAGACATAATATGCAGTCACTGATAATTAGATACTAACCCCAGATAGCTTTGAATTCTGCAGAAACAACTCACAGACTGTGTGAAGTTCAAGAAAAAACAAAGAAAAGAAAAGAAAAAACATTTTGTTTACTCCTTACAGGCCAAGAAAATCTTGACTAATTCCAGGTTACATCCTGTTTTACATGTACTTTATGCTCATTGTAACTAGTAAGATCTTAATGCACACTATCAAACCTTATTTTTAAAAATGCCAATCAATGACAAAAATGTATTCATATAATTTTATGCAAAAATTTTTAAAATTTTTACATTTATCTTTGTTCTTTTAAATAAAGTTTTTCAATTAAGAAAAGATAGAAAAAATATTTTCCAGTTTTGTTGAATATAGGCTTTTGTAGTAGGAGCTGATGATTTTTTGAATTTCCTCAGTGTCTGGCATTATGTCTCCCTTTTCATTTCTGATTTTTAATTTGAATATTGTCTCTGTGCCCTCTGATTAGTCTAGCTAAGTATTCATCTATCTTGTTGATTTTCTTAAAAAAACAAGGTCCTATGAATTTTCCTCTTAGCACTGCTTTCACTCTGTCCCATAATTTTGAGAATGTTATGCCTTTGTTTTCATTAAATTATAAAATGTCTTTAATGTCTTTCTTTAATTCTTAATCTGCCTGGGATCTTCTAGCTTTCAAAGTCTCTGTTGAGACACCTGGTATCATTCTCATAGGTCTAGCTTTGTGTGTTATTTGACCTTTTTCCCTTACTGATTTTTAATATTCTTTCTTTGCTTTGTGCATTATTTATTTTGACTATTATGTTACATTAGAAATTTATTTTCTGGTCCAATCTATTTGACGTTCTGTAGGCTTCTTGTATTTTATGGGCATATCTTTCTTTAGGTTAAGAAAGTTTTCTTCTATAATTTTGTTGAAGCCATTTACTGGCCCATTAAGTAAGGAGTCTGCTCTCTTCTATGCCTATTATTCTCATATTTGATCTTCTCACTGTGTCCTGAATTTCCTGAATATTTAAGTTAGGAGCTTTTTGCATTTTCTGTTTTCCTTGACTGTTGTGTCAATGTCTTCTATGGTATCTTCTACCCCTGAGATTCTCTCTTTCATCTTTTGTGTTCTGTTAGTCATCATTGCTTTTATGACTCCTGACCTCTTTCCTAGGTTTTCTATCTCCAGGGTTGTCTCCCTTTGTAATTTCTTTTAATTTTATTCTATTTCGATTTTTAGATCCAGTATGGTTTTGGTCAATTCCTTTACCTGTTTACTCATGTTTTCCTGTAATTCCCCAATAGATTTTTGTGGGTTTTTTTTTTTTTTTTTTTTTTTGTGTTGCTGCTTCTGTCTGTATACCTCTGTTGTCCTGTGTTTCTTTAAGGAAATTATTTATGACCTTCTTAAAATCCTATAACATCATCATGCGTTGTGATTTGAAATCAGAATCTTGCTTTTCTGGTGTGTTGGGGTATCCAAGACTTTCTGTGGTGGGGGAATTGGGTTCTTATCATGACACAAGGCCTTCATTTCTGTTGCTTAGGTTCTTAGATTTTCCTGTCACCATCTTCTCATTTCTGGTGATAGTCAATTTTGCTGATTCTGACAGTGGCTTGAGCCTCCTGTAAGCCAGCACAACTGGGTGTGTCAGCACTACTTGGGGACCAGTTCTTTCCCAGAAGGCTCTGGGTAGATATAGCGGTGTCACAAGGTCAGCACGGGGTCCAGACAGAAACCGGAAGGATTCTTCTTGGGACAAAAATTTGAGCAGGAGTGGTGGTCTCCCCTTAGATGTATCAGCACTTCTATGAGACCGGCTCTCTCTCAGTGGGTTCTGGGTCCAGAGTGCTCTGGTATCAGGTTAGCTGCAGGCACAGGTGGAATCCAGAAGGATCCTGTTCCAGACTACTCCTTGTTTCCTGTGCCCTAAGGACTCTGGGTGGGTTCTTCTTAGTTCAGGAATTTGAGCAAGGGTGGTGGTCTCTACTGTGCTTTCAGATGTGACAGTGCTCCTGTGAGATCAGCTCTCGGTCAGCAGGGTCTGGGTACAGAGTACTGTGGCATAAGATCAGCTCCAGACACAAGCAGAAACTGGAAGCACCTTCCTTCTCTTGGTTTGCTTCTTTGATCTTTCTGTTCAATCCTCATAATAAATTACATTTCATTTTGTTTCTATACTTTAATGAGCTTCCTCACCATGCAGGGCTTTAAGCATTCTGTTCCTTCTGCTTAAGATCACTTTACCTTCACCAAATAACCTCTGATATTCTGTGTTTGGAGCTGTAAACATCTATTTACATTTTTCAACATGGATATGGTGACAGTCATGACTTGGAGACTTAGATTAAACACTCCTTTTTCACAGAACTTTTTTTTCTTCTCATTTCTGTTGTTTTGGTCAAAATATATACATACATACATACATACATACATACATACATACATACATACTGAGTACAGGCACACACAGGAATTAATGACACCAAAAACCAACGCCTGTTTCTATCTTTAAGCAAGCTGGTTCCAGGTTCAAGTTATATCATGAGTTTACTATTCCACCACTGGGGTTTTGGGCCTACTTTATATCACTGAGTTCAGTCTCTGACAGATTTTCTATTTATTACTTTTGTCAAGCAAAATCACTATAGATTCAATTTAATAAGAGCTTAAGGAAGATCACTTCTCAAAAGTGACCAGAAAAATTAACTTTAATACACTCACATGAATTTAATTTAGATCATGTTTTCATTCCTGAATTCAACAAATAAAATAATACAACAGGGGTTTACTCAAAACAGATGGACTGAGAGTAGAAAAACAATATAATTACTGACAAATGTGAGAAAGTCCCTTTGGTAACATAAAAGTCTGCTTTTCTTACAGCTAGAAATTTATCTGACAAAAATCCCCTCTTCCTATATGATGAAATTCTTATATCAGCAAATGAAATTCGTTATTTTTACCTTTGAGTGAGGCTGGGTTTCTAACCTGTTTACTTAAAAACCTGCCATGGAAATTTCACTCTTATCAGAGCAAGAATTAGATGCTTTGTTTTATCCTAAGCCACTAGATAAAATGACCCAGAATACTATGATTTTTTTTAAAGTGGCTGTGTAGAATTAGATGCTACATGTAGAATGAGTTATCTCTGCAATGGTCAGCACTAGTGTCCATGAGTTTTTTAATTCAAGAAAGTTATCAACTGTGGGTAGTCATACTAATATCCCAACCACCTCCCCACATGGTGAAGCACTCAGCTGTCAGTCATGAGGAGTATAATCATTGTTCTTTTAAGCCATCACATTTTTAGGTGGTTGACTTTACATCAAAAGATAAAATAGATTTTTTCTCTTTTATTGAATTTATTTAATTTACATTTCTTATGTTATTCCTCCTTCCTTGTTTCCTCTCCAGAAACACCCTATCCCATCCCCTCTCCCCGTGCTCCTATGAGGGTGCTCCTCTACACATCCACCCACTCCCTCCTTCCTCCATGCCCTGGCATTTCCCTACACTGGGGCATTGATCCTTGACAGGACCAAGGGCCTCTCCTCCCATTTCTGTCCAGCAAGGCCATTCTCTGCTACAAATGCAGCTGGAGCCATGAGTCCCTCCATGTGTACTCTTTGGAGGGTGTTTTAGTGCCTGAGAGCTCTGGGGGATCTGGTTAGTTGATATTGTTGTTCTTATGGGGTTTCAAACCCCTTCATCTCCTTCTATTTTTTCTGTAACTTCTCAATTTGGGGACCCAGTTCTCAGTCCAATGGTTGGCTGTGAGCATCTACCTCTGTATTTGTCAGGCTCTGGCAGAGCCCCTCAGGAGACAGCTATATCAGGCTCCTTACAGCATGCACTTAACCCAGACAATATATAGGATTTCTTTATCTACTGAAAGAATACCTCATTGAGAGAAGGATGCTCAGAGCCTGTCACCTGCTAACAGACAAAGGTAAAAGAGAATACCAAATGAGGTAATTCACTTATTAGCTCACTATTCTTGGAAGGCCCTGTTTTGTTTTGTTTTGTTTTGTTTTGTTTTGTTTTGTTTTGTTTTGTGTTGTGTTGTGTTGTTGCTGCTTTATTTTTTTCTTTCTTTCCTTTTTTATTTTTACTATACCTATTTGTTTTACTACCATCTATATGATACATGTTCTTAACCTTGAACTCAAAGTCAAGAGTGTACAATTGCCAAGTGGGAAGTGTATTGAACAAGAAAATGACTGGGCATCTTGGACTCTGAAAAAGCATCAATTGGAGCTCTTAGAGAAAAAAGAAATTATTTCAGAAAAAAGAATGCCATTAAAACTATACTGTGAAAACCGGTGTAAAACAAATTTGATTATCTGAACTGACTTTAAAATTGGCTTAATTTGCAGGAAATAAATAAGTTAAAAAGACAGGTGTCAAGCTATAAAAGTCTCATTGTAATCCTTCTTTTATCTCATCGAGCCTTGTATGATACTAACTCAAGCTGTACTAATAAACCATTTCATCAGAATAAGAGACATCTTACATATCTTTCGGCTATGGTCCCATAAAAATTACAGTGATTAAGAATGAATGATAAAATTATAACACATTTTACATGTAAAAGTTCATACTTATTTCATGGCCAGTAGCATATTTTAATAATAATGATTGCTTAGAATTCACTAAATATTATTTTTAAATTAAGGCATTCTAAATCCTTTCTCCTAAACTTATTTAAGACTTCCTTTCAAGTTTTGAAATTTTTCTTGATGATTAGAATAAATACTTCATATTCTGATCTATAAATATATTCAATCTGTGAAAATTATATACTCTAAACATGTATCTCTAAAAATAAAACTAGTTCTTAATGAGCAGAGTACAAAGACAATACCAAGGGTGGGAGAAATATCTTTGCAAAGCATATTTGGTAAGAGAATAATAACAAGAATATAGAGAACTCTGAAATCGTGGTTTCAAGCAATTAGATTCAAGATGTGAAAAGGACTTGAATAGACATTTACTCAAAGATGACAAACAAATTGCCAATGTGGTCATGAAAAAAAAATGTTCAAAATCACTATTACAGAAATGCCAATCAAAACTACACTTCATCTCTATTAATATAGAAATTATAAAGAAAATGACAGAGATAAATGAGGAAGTGAACTCACTGAACCCTTGTATACAATTAATGGAATCTAAAATTACACAACTGTGAAAACACTGTGTTTCTTAATGTGGTGGTAAGACTCTTTTGCTAAAGACAACGCTTGCTTTAAGTTATTGAGCACAGATAAGCTGAGCTGATGCTTAACTGGAAGCTTCACCACTAATGACTACAGATCATGGTACTGGAAGGTACTCTGAACATATTGGAGAAGATAAATCATGATAGCACCCAACTACAAACCCTGAAACCCACAAAAGCAATTTGTTTGCAAGATATATTTGTGCACTCATGGAACAAGTTTTATGGGAGTAATCATCCCCTTTCTGATAGGAATTAAGGCCTACTCCATGAGAAGGAAACTACATATGACACTGTTGCTGTTAACTATTTGAGAGCGTGAGACTAGTTTGGTCATAGGTCTAGCAGAAAATCTAATACTATTATTCAGCTAAAGAAACATAGCAATCAATAATTTCTAGTGACATATGGCTATACGCAGAGATCTGTACCCCACTAAACCCACATCCAAAGTATTCCCTCTTTTAATAAATGAAAAGTTACTCAGATACCCACAGTGAGACAGTGACAAGAAAGTCAGACATTTTGGAAGGCCCAGTGCTAAGTGAAATGAGATCACAAAACCCTTCCCATCTAGATTCAGGGATCTGTGCAGAAGAGGAGACAGATTGTCAGATCCATATGTGATGGTTGACTACAATGTAACAGTGCCTTCCAGACACAACAGGACTAACTTATGTATGAACTTTAAAAAACTATGACAGCATACAAGAGACATGCATAGATTAAAAACCAGACAGGTTCCCAGTACACAGAGAGGGAAGTGGCCACAAAACCCAACCCTTAACCAAGAAGCTATATGCAATTAGTACCCCCTAGTAAAGGGAAAATTAGATTTTTGCTACTAAAGTGTCACTGTGTATACCCGACTCCAAGGCAAGCCTCATGCCTGTTAGTAATTAGCCAACGTAAAACAAACTCGGTGTTTTGTTTTAGTTTGTATGTGAACTCTGGTGGGGCGTACGTTGGCATTTTTATCTTATTGATCTGTTTTATTTTAATTTTTGTTGGATTTTTGTGTTTTCTCTTTTTTGAGTAAGATAAAGTAAAAGAAAGAAAATGAACATAAAGTTGAATGGGTAGGGAGAGTCTGGAGGAGTTAGGAGAAAGGAACTGTATCAAAATATATTGTATGAAAAAATAAAATTTTCAGGAAAAAAATACTTTAAAAAACCAGGTAACACTAAAGGAAATTCAAGAACAAAAATAGAAAAGAGACTGATGAAAGGCCATCCAGAGACTACCCCAACTTGGGATCCATTCCATCTGCAACACCAACTCCCAAAGCTGTAGGGAGCCGTTTGTGCCACACCCAAACATGGCGCCGGCTTCCCGCCTAGAACTCAGCAAACAGAGCTGTTGCCCAGCCAAGAGACTTAATGCGCATGCGCCACATACATCATAGCCCGCTCTCGGGGCATACTATTGAGTTACTGGAGGGCGCACCAATCAGGTAGCGATACGAGTCTCCTAGGCATATATAGCAGTGCATTTCTCCCCCACGTGGAGAGGAAGATAGTGGAGAGATTGCGGGAGACCCCACGTGGAGGGATGGCAGAGAAATACCACGTGGAGAGAAACCTGATAGGAGAGATTGCGGGAGATCCCACGTGGAGAGAGACTCAGTAAAAGAGATTTCGGGAGATCCCGCGTAGACAGAGACTGGACAGAGAGATCGCACGTGGGGGACTGCGCGTGAGAGGTCGCCTAGACAGTAGAACCCGGTAGGGAGTCCCCGGCTCAGAGAGAAGTTTCCTGCTCAAAAAGCCCCCTGCTCAAAGTGCTGTACAATAAAGGTTATCCGCAGAAGAATCTGTTTGTTTGTTGCACGCCTGTTCCTACCGGTGGGAAGCGTGGGCGCGTGACACAAAGCTATTGCTGATGCCATGTTGTGCTTGCAGACAGGAGCCTAGAACAGCTATCCTCTGAGAGGCTTTACCAGCACCTGGCTGTAACAGATGCAGATGCTTACAACCAACCATCAGACTGAGCTTGGGGACTCCTATGAATGAATTAGAAGAAGGATTGAAGGAGCTGAAAGGGTTTGCAACCCTATAGGAGAAGCAACAGTGCCAACTAACTTGACCCCTCAAAGCTCCCAGAGACTAAGCTACCAATAAAAGAGTACACATGGAAGGACCCATAGCTCTAGCTGTATATGTAGCCGAGGATGTCCTTTTTGAGCGTCAGTGGGAGGGGAGTCCCTTGGTCCTGTGGAAGCTCAATGCCCCAGAGAAGGAGGGGATGCTAGAGGGGTAAAGTGGGAGTGAGTGGGTAAGAGAGCACCCTCTTAGAGGTGAAGGAGAGGGGTGATGGGGTGGGTGTTCATGGAGGGGGAACTGGAAATGGGGACACATTTGAAATGTAAATAAATAAAAGAATAAATAAAAAAGGAGCTGGGTAACTAGTTTTAATAAAGAAGGAGTATGATGTTAGTCTGAGAACAATGGTCTTTTTAAAATTATATTTTGGCCTGGATGGAATATACAAAAATGATAGATTTACACATGTATAAGAAATTGACTCACCGAATAGTCTAGAATCAATTTTCTGTTTTCAGGTATCCGTTTTCTATGTTTTAGCATTATAAAAGTTTAATGTGCATGTATTCACGACGAGGTCCAGTCTCACCCAATGATAAAATCACAAAACCTCTCAAATGATTGACTGTCCAAAATATGATGGTGTTTTACTTTCTATATTCATTCAAAGTATTTAATCCAAATTTGTAATACACATCTCCAATAATGAATGCAATATAGAAATATTCCTCTCAAAGAATTGTTACTGATAGCTCAGTTTCTTGGTACTTTTCTTCTCACTGCAATGTGGGATACATCTAAATGTACCTCCCCTGCAAGAACAATAACCCAAAACAAACAAACAAACAAACAAAACCCACAATCGTTAAAAATAGAATTACTGTATGGTCCAGAAATTCCACTTCTGGTTATATAATCAAAAGAATGTGTTAAGGGTATAAAAGTGATGTTGATATACCCTTGTTCATAGCACCATTAGGAACCCTGAAAAGACCACCAAGAAGTTGACTTCAGTGCAGTCCCATTAGGATCTCTTTATTCAAGCTGGAGCTTGCACTACACCACCATATCTGATGCAGGAGAGCAGAAAGGGGCTGTGAGCCCAGCCTGGTACACATCTGATTGGGGGGTCATTACGGCCTTTAACATAATTGGCTGGTGCTGAAAGCCAAACCATGAACATAAATTCTGTTTTCTTCCTGATTGGTGGTTTTTAGGAAGTGAAGTGTTAGGGGAGGTCTTGTAACCTAGAGGTACAGATTAGTTGGAGAATAACCTAGAAACTGGTGCTAGGTACCAGTCAGCTAGTTAATTTTTCAACCTTATGTCAGGTTCTCGAAGATGGAGTCTGAATGTAAAAGATTTGGTCTCTCAGTATCAATTGCTTTGCCATTTATTCACTGCAGGTATCATTTGATGCAAGTATGGATCGGCAAAATATGGTCTATAGAGGAATTTTAATCTAGCAACATGGCTGCTTTGGCAAGGAATCTCATTCGAAGACCTAGAAATATATGTGATCCAGCTGAAATGCAGACATGCTGTGGATTGCACTATAAAATTGCTGGAATAAAGACACACCCTTGGTACACACCTTTAATCCCTACCAATGAAGTTAACGTTAGTTTGTAGAAGGAAGCAGTTGTATTTGAAGGTGAAGTCTAAAAGAGGAGCAGATAAAGTACCAAATCAGAAAAAAGATTTAAAAGAATGAGTCAGAGAAAGAAGATACACTCAACTCTCACAAGAACAGGAAGGGGAAGCTACTTGAGTGCAGCACAGGGGGAGTCGAAGTGTGTGTGGCAGTTTGACAGTTTCACAAAGACAGGTGGTAAAGAGAATAAACTAGACAAAAGTGAAGACAGAATGATACTGAGAGCAAGAAGGAGCCAGACGATTAGAACATACTGCCAAAGTTAGTATGAGGTCAAGCAGAATGATTGTCAGAAGCTGAGAGAAGCCAGATTGCATCAGTAAGTTTGAAAGATTAGATTATATGGGGGCTAGATTCTTCCAAGCTTAGGTCTAGAGATATTTAAAACAGAACAAAACACTCTGGGCTCAGTCCAGGAAGAGTGCTTGTGGCTTTCATCTCATCCTTCCATCTGAGGAAATAGAATCAAAGTTTACATTGGTCCATATCCACAACAAAACAACTTTCAGGAACAAAAGGGAGAGAAATTTTGGACAAATATAAGCTAGGTTCAATGATCAAAAGTTATGGTATAAAGACAGGTGTCATACTCTAGTAATCCTAGAACATAAGAGGTAGATATATGAGAATCAAGAACTCAAGACCAGCTTTGGCAACATTTCAAGTTTGAGGCCAATCTGGACTATGTAAGACCCTTTATCAGTGCCTTCTCTCTGACAAATTTATATCTAGTATGCTTGCTATTTAAGTCATTTTCCCGGTAAGCAACTATGAAAGGTGGATTTAAAGCAAAAATAGGTATAGATCTGAAATTATAACAAGTTATAGAGATGAAAAGTATATATCTGAAAGCATTAATTAGGACTTCATATGGCAAATATATTTTATGATAATAAATTGGATATTAAAACTAATTATCCACAAACCATCAGTAAATTTCACTCCCAAACTCCATGATAAAATCATTCATATATTCAAATTTCAGTTTTTTCAATTTTTTGTATCATCAATGATTTGTATCATTTTCTAACACTGAACATCTCCTCTATTCTTTTTAAGTGGACTATGAAATTTGATAATGATGTTTTTTTAATATCCAGAGATAAAATAGGTAAATAAAAATCCCACAAAATATTCATTTAGTGTTATGCCAAAATGCCTTTAAAAATTTGTATATGTATCCCTCCTTTTTAAATAAAGGTGTAAGAGAGAAAAAGAGAAAAAAATAGATAAATAGATTTAGAGGCAAGATTTGCCTATTTGTAAAGATGTTTTACCCTTCTTATTACATGTGTGCATAAAGATAGCTCTATAGAATGCAAGCAATATCTAGTACTTTAGTCTATGTTTCTATTAAATTTGGTAGATTTAAATGCTACAATTAGTATTATTATTTTTATTGTATTTATATATACATGTATCCACATAGTTTCAAATTATCTCTTATAATATACTTAGAAAAAATATAGCTGAACATGACAATACATATGTTACTTGCCTTTCTAAAGCTGTAAGAAAATACTTGAGGCACATTAGTTTATTAAGAAAAGGTTTATTTTTTGAATACATATATATCAGGTAATCAGTACAATAATAACATATACATATATCATATGAAGTTCTTTGCCCAGAAGTACTAAATCATCATTTATATAAACTCACATTCATCATATAAAAATAACTTTCTATCTATACGGTAAAACACATTGTGAAAGATAGTTGAGAAGAAAGTAAATTCAAATGAAAGAAACAGTGATTAATGTAATCTATGACCTCTGTTTCCATGGTTATCATTCTGTCAAAAGGATAAGCATGACCTGGTAAATATAATGTTTGTAAGAAAACCCAACCCAAGTCAGTAGATGGAAAACATTAATATGTCTTTTGAATGCCACCTTCCACATTGAAAAAATATTCTTGAAGATATTCAGCATCATTACTTTAAAAATTATTAAATCAGAAAATACAAATAGTTATTTTTATATGGGAAAGCAAATGAACTTATGAAATAACCTTTGACAAAATGACCTACACAAATTTTTAGTTAACCATTAGTTAAAATTAGCATTGAGAAAGAAATGAAAACATAAAAATCCATTAAGAAAACAATTAAGCTATGAGAGCATAAAAAGCAATTATAGAAAATCTTACTTCTGATTAAATCAGGACTATTAAGGATTAGATAATCCTGTTTGGGATCCATTATACTGCAATTGATTCCAAAAGAATCATTAACAGATACTAAAATTAGTGGGTTGAGTAAAAAGATTTTTATATCTTAGTTTCACATTATCTCTTATAATATACTTCGTTAGGAAAGGAATGTAGCTTAATTGGAAGACAATGGCTGTGTCAATCAGTGTTCTAAAGCTGTAAGGAAATACAAGAGGTATATCAATCTTAGGGGGGAGGGCTTATTTTGCTTACAGTTTTAGAGTATTCATTCCTTGGTTGCCTGACCTGGATATTTTAAAGCCTGCTGTTTAGTTTATTGTGTTGGAAAGACATGGTAAAGAAAAAAGCATTTCATTTCATAGCAACACAGTTACACAAGAAAATCAAGTAGTCCTAAGAAATATTTCAAACTATAGTATATCAAGAAGACATTGAACTGACAGTGATGCATGGTCAGAAACATATTGGAAATTACTGAGAAATCTGACAATATTTGAATGTCTGTGCTAGGTAATAATATCAATTTTGAATTCCTGCTTTATATTCTGATAATTAATTGGTTACTGTAGAGAGAATATTTTGTGTCTCTATGGATGGGGTACCTGTCAATAATAAATTTGATGGCCTTAGTTGAGGCAAGAAATAGTGGGTGGAATATCCAGGAGGCAGAAAGGATTCTGGGATATTGGCAGGCAGGAGATTCACCTTGAAAGTTATGATGAGACCTGAACACAGGTAACAAGCCATGTTTTACTTTTATAAAATACTAACTGAGATACTTAATAGCACTATAGCTTCTGAATAAGGTGTAGAGTCTGTAACTTCTCCATGTACGCTAGGATTTGGACTGGATAAATTTTATTGCAGTTCTTAAGCAGGTTACCACAGATGATACACGTGTGAGTGTTTTGGCCTCTCAACAATAGAAGTTTGCATTTCACAGATCCTCCCTGTCATCCTCCACTTACATCCCGTTCACCTCCATTTCTATGATGTTCCTTGAGTCTTGAAGGGGTGATGTACAGATTGAAATCATAGACAATTTAATGGTGAGCACATGAGCTCTCATTCTTGTCACGTGGATTTCAACACCACCTATAGGCCACTGCACAAAAAAGCTTCTCTGATCAAGACTGAGAGCAGGCAATGTCTATAAGTTTTAGTATTAAGAAAGCAATTTTACATTGTGCACATTTAACAAATTAACAATAGTAATTTTAACCCTGTGCTGTACAACTTCTTCAGCTATCCTAGTTAGATTTCTATTAATTCAATGAAACACCATGACCAAATGCAAGTAGAAAAAAAGTTTATTTGGTTTACACTTCCACATCATACTCTATCATTAAAGAAAGTCAGGAACAAGGCAGAAATCTAGAGGCAGAAAATGATGCAAAGGCCACACAGGAGTGCTTCTTACTTGCTTGCTCTTCATAACTTGCTTAACCTTCTTTTTAATGCAACTCATGATCCATCAGCCAGGGATAGTTCCACCTACAAGAGGCTGGTCCCTTCTCCAATCAGTCATTAAATTAAAAAAAAATTATAGCTGGATTGTATGGAGGCAATTTCTCGGTTAAGATTCTCTCCTTTCAGATAACTCTGGCTTGTGGAAAGTTGGCATAAAACTAGCCAATACACCACCCGTGGGCTTTTGACAAAAATTATAGTAAGTTTAATTCAAATACATTTAGTTACTTTGTAACAGTCATGCCACTCTTGCACTAGTGGGCACAGCTGGCTTGGCAGGTCAATATGATAGCATGCAGAATACACTGCTTGATTAGGTTGTTCGTAATTTTTTCTTCCCAGCAGCCATCTGAGCCCTTTCTTGAAGTATGGAAGCTATGAGCTGTTGGTAGTTACTGATAAGGAAAGAATCGGTTTTTTGAGTTATTTCTTTTGGGTATATGCCCAAGAGTGGTATAGCTGGGTCCTCAGATAGTACTATGTCCATTTTTCTGAGGAACTGCCAGACTGGTTTCCAGAGTGGTTGTACCAGCTTGCAATCCCAAATTATAACATTTCTAAACTTTTCATTTTAATTTATCATAAATTTCCACAAATATGAAACATAACATTTTGGGGTTCCTCAATAATTTTTAAAAGTATAAAAGGGCAAGGGCATGTATTCCTGCTGTTTCAACAGAGGCATGAATTAAGAGAATCAAATTGCAATACTACAAAATCTATTTTCAGAGATTTCAAATATATATATATATATATATATATATATATATATATATATATACATAAATACTCATACATAACTGCATCTGTGTTATATATGTGTACACATATGTATGCATATATATAAGCATTATATACTCATTTCTGGAGCTGTGTGGCCAGAGGCCCCACATAGAGATCTCTGGTCAGGGAGAATGAATGGCTCTTGCTGCCTCCACTGCTGGGGCCTACTAGGTGCCTGGGTTCAGGCAAAGAGGAGAGAGCTCAGGGCCAGGAGGGGAAACTGGTTCTACCACCTCCACTGCTGGTGCTGCCCTGCCACTGTTTCTGCCCTTTGCCTGGAGATGCTGGCCAAGTTGATCCAGCAGGAGACTTCAGCAGAGAATGCAGGGAAACTTCCGGAGAGGAATTCTCTTCTCGAGCAGCATTACAGTTTTTATGACAGAAGCTCTCAGAGAATGGAGTAATTCCTTCCAACCTTAACTTTTGGACAAGCCCCATATATACAGTTTGGGAATGGTTCAGAGTATGACAACAGGTGCTTCCTATTGCCTTGGCCTGAGGACTTGGGAAATACCTTATCTATATATCTGGGGTGTGGTCCTATATATAACACATGGTCACATTCTCACCTGTAGAGGAGGGACTTGGGATATAATGTATATGACTCAAACCTTGCTATAGGAGCTGTGGAAGGCTGTAGTTGTGTGAGAGAGGCCTGATCTCCCAGGAGAATAGGAAGCTCCTGCCATTGTCACTTAGGGTCCTGGAGTTTCTATTTATCTTGACTGAGAATCAGGGTACCCTTCACTGCCAAATTGCCCCACACTCATGGATATGCTTTGTATATTAATACAACATTTAGCATTAAAGTTTGAAGATATCTTAAATTTTTCATATTTGCAGGTTTGATATGTTGGTCTATAACATTGTTGAATCAATCTGAATGTGTTAGAACCAAATCTTAACAATGAAGATGATGAAAGAAGAGGCTTACTTAAAGACAGGCCATGGATAAGTATGTTGGCATAATTGGTTACAAAATCAATCAGAGAGGAAAACATTAGGCTTGGGGGTAAGGTCCTAAACACGGGAGTTGAGAGGAAGATTGGCATTTGAAAACAGATCATCATATAAAAAGGGCAGAGGCTCAAAAATTAAAAGTTGCTGTTTATGCTACATCTCTTATCTTCAAAGAGAACATGTGCTCTCAAAGACTTAAAGTATCCCTTCTGCATGGTTCTTTCTGCTGGGAGAGACTGATAGCTAGTCTTCTTCCCTAAAGACATTACATCCTGAAGTATCCCAGGAAATTCTCTGCACTCAGGGCATCTGACCCCACAGTCTGAGACATCATGAAAGATCCCTTGCACAGAGAGAAACTGAGTAACTGATCACCAGCTTGCTGCTCCCCTGAAGCCACCACAGCTTGAAGGCATCCCAAGAGTTCCTCTGTATACAGAGCAGTTGAACAACCAACACCAGAGTCTGAATATCTCCCTGGGGCTTTATGGCATGTGGGGCAACTGACCTAACAGATTGAAAGCTTCTCTGGACTTCTGCTATCCACAGGGAAACAGAAACTACAGTCCACAGGACAGTCTGAAGAACAGCTTCACACATTACAACAGCTTAACTGTTCCTCCAAAGACCCAACATTCTGGAGGCCTCCCAGGAGATCTACTGCATCCAAGGCAACAAATCATCAGCTTTCCTACCCCTCTGAAGATCCTCCAGTTGGAACACAACACAGGAGGTCTGCTATAGCCAGAGCTGCAGGCCAACCAGGAGACCTGAAGCAACCCAGGAATAAAAGGGACAGACTCCAGATAGAGTCACACAGACCAGAAAACATCAGGGATAACCAGATGGCAAGAAGCAGGCACAAGACCTTAAGCAATAGAAGCCAATCTATGTGGGCATCACCAGTTCTCCCAGCACAGCAAGCCTTTAATATACCAACACACCTGAAAATCAGGAAGTTGTCCTAAAGTCCTATCTCATGAAGGTAATAGAGTCCTTTAAGGAGGATATAAATAACTCACTGAAGGAAATACAAGAAAACACAGATAAACAGGTAGAAGCCCTTGAAAAAGAAGCAAATAAATTCCTTAAAGAAATACAGAAAAACACAATCAAACAGGTGAAGGAATTGGATAAAGTTGTCCAAGACCTAAAGGTGAAAGTATAAACAATAAAAAAATACACAAATATTGTCAAACATGAAAATGGAAAACATAGTAAAGAGGTCAAGAATTACAGATGTAAGCATTACCAACAGAATACAAGAGAATACAAGAGATAGAAGTGAGAGCCTCAGGTGTAGAAGATAACATAGAAGAGTTTGACACAACTGTCAGAAAAAAAAGAAAACAAAAACAAACAAAATAAAACCCTCCTAACCCAAAACATTCAGGACATTCAGGACACAATGAAAAGACAAAATCTAAGAATAATTGGAATAGTGGAGAATGAAGATTTCCTGTTTAAAGGGCCTAAAAACATCTTCAACAAAGTCATAGTAGAAAAGTTTCCCAACCTAAAGAAAAAGACACAAAGGTACAAGAATCATATAGAACACCAAATAAATGGGACCAGAAAAAAACATACTCCTGTCATATGATAATCAAAACACTAAGCTCACAAAACAAAGAAAAAATATGAAAATCTGGAAGAAAAAAGGGCCAAGTAGTATACAAAGGTAGATCTATCAGAATTATACCAAACTTCTCAAAAGTCACTAAACACTAGAAGAGCTTGGTCATAGGTCTTGCAAACTCTAAGAGAACACAAATGCCAGCCCAGGTTACTATACTCAGCAAAACTCCCAGTCAACATAGATGTAGAAAACAAGATATTCCAAGACAAAACAAAATTCAAACAGTATCTATATACCAATCAAGCTCTATAAGGGATCCTTGAAGGAAAATACCAACACAGAGAAGGTAACTATACAAAAGAGAAGACAAGATAATAAGCATCTAAAAGCAAAGCCAAAGATAAAAACCAAAAACACACAAAGCCACCTACAAAAACAAACATAAAAGGAACCAACAGTCATCTGTCTTTAGTATTTCTCAATATTAATAAACTCAACTCATCTATAAAAAAACATATAGTAACAGATTGGATACACAAACAAGATCCAGCATTGTGCTGCATACAAAAAAAATCTAAATAACAAAGACAGAAACTATCTCAGAGTAAAATAATGGCAAAAGGTCTTCCATGAAAATGGTCCCAAGAAACAAGATGAACAAGACATCCTAAGATCCAGTTAAATAGGCTTTCAACCAAAAGTTTTTAAGTGTCATAAGGGAAGACACTTCATATAAATAAAAGAAAAAATCTACCAGAAGAAAGTCTCATTCTGTCCATCTTTCCCCCAAATGCAAGGTCATCCACATTCATAATAGAAACTTTGCTAAAGCTCAAAACACACATTGAACCTCACACAAAAATACTGGGAGACTTCAGAACTGCACTGTCACAAATGGAAAGGTCATTGAAACAGATACAAGACAGAGACAGAGTGAAACTTATAGACCAAATGGATTTAACAGATATCTCCAGAACATTTCACCCTAAAACAAAAAATATACACCTTATTCTCATGGTACCCTCTCCAAAATCAACCATGTAATAGATCACAATAAAACCCTCAACTGACAGGAGAAAGTCCAAATAATCCCATGCATTCTGTCACATCACTGTGGCACAAGACTGGATTTTTAATAACAGAAAAAAAAGAAAAAAAGAAAGCCCCCATACATACAGAAAACAGAAACTAAACAACTCTCTAATCAATAATACTTTGGTCAGAAAATAAATAGAGAAGGAAATTAAAGACTTTTTCAATTTGACATAAAATTTGACACATCATATCCAAACATATGGGATACAATCAAAGTAGTGCTGAAAGGAAAATTCATTGGACTAAGTGCCCTGGTTAGGAAACTGGGGAGATCTTGCACTAGTAAATTTACAGCACGCCTGAGACACCCTAGAACAAAAAGAAGCAAACAGACCCAAGAAGAGCAGAAGACAGAAAATAGTGAAACTCGGGGTGGAAATCAACCAAATAGAGAGAAAGAAAACAATACAAAAAGTCAAAAAATACCAGTTCTTTGAGAGAACCTATAACACAGATAAATCCTTAGCGAAACTAGCTAAAGGGCTCAGAAGCAGTATCCAAATTAAGATAATCAGAAATGAAAAGGTAGACATAACAACAGAAAGAGGGAATTTAAAACATCATCAGATCCTATTACAAAAGCCTCTAATCAACAAAACTGGAAAATCTAGATTAATTAGATGTTTTTCTAGACAAATACAACATACCAAAATTAAATTAAAAGCAGCTAAACTATCTAAACAGGCCCATATCCTATAAGGAAATAGAAGTCCTTAAAAACCAACCAACCTACCAATAAATAAATAAATAAATAAATAAATAAATAAATAGCCTAAGGCCAGATAGATTTAGTGCAGAATTCTACCGTACCTTCAAAGAAGACCTAACACCAATATTCCTCACACTATTTCATAAAATAGAAACAGAAGGAACACTAACTAATTCATTCCCTGAAGCCACAATTACTCTGATACCTAAACCACACAAGGACCCAACCATCTTGCAAATTAAATCCAAAAAAACGTCAAAAGCATCATTCACCATGATCAGGTAGGCTTCATCCAAGGAATGCAAGGTTGGTTCAATATATGAAAATCCATTAATGTATTCCACTATATAAACAAACTCCAAGGAAAAAAACACATGATCATCTCCTTAGATCCAGGAAAAGAATTTGACAAAATTCCACACCCATTCATGTTAAAAATATTGGAGAGCTTGGGAATTTAAGGCCCATACCTAAACTTAATAATCAACGCAATTTACTGAAAACCAAGAGCCAATAACATTTAAATGAAAAGATACCTGAAAGAATACCACTAAAATTAAGGACAAGACAAGGATGCCCACTCTTCCCATATCTATTCAATATAGTACTCAAAAGTGCTATCTAGACAACAAAAAGAGATCGGGGAATATAAATTGTCAAAAAGGCAATAAAGGTTATCGCTATTTGCAGATGATATGATAGTATGCCTAAGCAACTACAAACGTTTTACCAGAGAACTTCCCCAACTGATAAACAACTTCAGAAAACTGGCCAGACATAAAATTAACTCAAATAAATCAGTAACCATCCTTTATGCAAATGATAAACAGGCTGAGAAAGACAGGGAAAAAACTACCTTCATCATAGCCACAAATAGTATAAAATATCTTGGGGTAACACCAACCAAACAAATGAAAGAGCTGTATGATAATAATGTCAAGTCTGTCAAGGAAGAAATTGAAGAAGATCCCAGAAAGTGAAAAGATCTCCCATTCTCATGGATTGGCAGAATTAACATTGTAAAAATGTCCATCCTACCAAAAGCAATTCACATATTGAATGGAATCCCTATGAAAATCCCAACTAAAATTTTTTTCTTACAACTTTATTTTTTAAATAAAGAGAGATACATGGAGATACATGTACAGATTTTTGAAAGCATTTTGGCATAAAACTATATGAATATATTTTTGTCACTACTTGATTTTTTAAAGATTTGATAGTATGCACTGAAATCTTACTAGTTACCATAACCATAAAGTACATGTAAAACAAAACATAACATGAAAATAGTCAAAGTTTTCTTGGTGTGTATAGATTAAACATGATGACTAAATTTTTTAAAGACATGGAAACAGCAATTCTCAAATTCATCTGGAAAGGCAAAAACAAAGAAAACAAAACAAAACAAAAATGGAATATTGAAAAAAATTTTTAACAATAAAAAAGATGGGGGACTAGCCATCTCTGATCTCAAGCTATACTTCAGAGCAATGGTGATAAAACTGCATAGTACTGGTGTAGAGACAGACAGATTGATCAATGGAATAGAACTGAAGACCCAGAAATAAAACCACATACTTATGCACATTTGAAAGTTGGCCAAAAAAAAGCCAAAAATAAACAGTGGAAAATAAAAAGCATCTTCAATAAATGGTGCTGGTCTGTCTGTCCGTATGTAGAAAAATGAAAATAGACGCATATTTGTCACTTTGCACAAAGCTCAAGTCCAAGCAAATCAATGACTTCAACAAAAAACCAGATACACTGAATCTAATAGAAAAGGAAGTGGGAAAGAGCCTTGAACTCATCTTCTAAGATCAAGAATTGATAAATGGGACCTAATGAAACTGGAAAGCTTCTATAAGGCAAAAGACATAGTCAATAAAACAGACTGGCAACTTACAGACTTGGAAAAAAATCTTCACTAACCCCACATCCAACAGAGAGCTAATATCTAAAGTGTATGAAAAGCTCATGAAACTTACCACCAAAAACAAACAAACAAACCAACAACAAAAAAAACCCAAACAACCCAATCAAAAATATAATGGGGTATAGAACGGTTGAGAATTCACAACAGAGGAATCATAAATGGCTAAGAAGCACCTAAAGAAATGTCTTTGTTGATTTTGTCCCATCACTTTTCAGCAAGAAGACTAGACATTTATTTCTGTTGCTCTTTTTACAATAGTTTTCTTGTTTTCAATTGATTTACAACATACTTTCCAATCTTTCCCAAAACAACAATGAATTTCAATTTTCAAGTTCTCACAACAGTCTTCTAAATATTTTCATTCTTCTCAATGTAAGATACATTTTCATTCTTCTAATGCAAGATACATTTTGTAATATGAAAGGAAGTGTCCTTGCACTGAATGGAAAGTGTAACATCAGAATCTCACAAAGCTAAAGGTCTATAGTTTCACAAAGACAGTCAAAAAGTACAGAGAATTGGCATCCTGTTTGAAGTGGTAGTATAAATCCTGGAGGATCAAAAGTTGTTGGTGATAGTAAGCATAGAAATGACAAGATTGTTATGCACTGATCTTGAGATCCCCACAGACCACCAGAGATGACCATAAATCCAGTTCATACACAAAAACTGAGTCTATATTCAGTTTCAAGCTTGAAACTTCCAACCTCTCCAAGCCAATGGATAGGTGTGGAAGGTTCCAAGCTGGTAAAGGCTTGCCTTTTCTAATCACAGTTACAGTGGGGTAGTGGGCTTTCCAACATAGCAGTTTTATGACTGGTTAACAGAGAAATCTATTCAAAACACCTGGAACATTTTGTATTTGTGTCTTAGGAGCTAAATGATTGTTAGTAAGGATAGAGGGTCTGTTTTCTTGGAAAGTTACGGCTGTTGTCATATGGTGTCTTGGTTCCTGGAACAGGTTGTGTTTTTTCAGTAACTGAGTTTAGCCTAAGTATAAGCTTGGATATGTTTGGAAGAAGTGGCCAATTAGAAGGTTTCCAAGGTTAAGGCAGGCTTGCATTAAAGTTTGGTATAGTCTAATTAGAAATGCTGACTCATCCTCTCAGTCATGACTTATGTTTTCACCAGATTTCCATTTTTATTCAATACTTTTACTTACAGTGATAAGCTAGAGTCTTCTTCCTCATTCAGAGTAACAGTGATTATGTATCTCTAGCTGATAAGCATCATTGGGATGATCGTTCTATGTTACCAATGATTTTGCTATGATTTACATAGAAAAACTAAAATAGAATTTTTGGTAGAGAAGAGAGGCTGGAACAGGGAGGGTAATACCATGTTAGCTGTCTAATGGGAACAGTACTAAATTCTTAATAGTAATTTAGTATAGCTACTTTCAACATGTTCTGAGAGGAGTTGTGGGCAGTAATGAGGGAAGAAATTTAGGACCATTCGACCTCTGCTCCAAGATGTTCAGAAAACAGAGCCTACTGAAATATATTTTTTTGTTTTTTATTTTACTATTTTTTACAAACACTTCAAGTCTTTCAGTGAAACATGATGATATTTATAGGCTAGACATGGCCTGACATATTGATAAAGTCAATTAAGTCATACAGACTGTGCTAATTAATACCTGTCTTCAGTGTGTGCTTGCTGCTCCTCTGTTTATTTTCTTAGTAACTCATGGCAGCAAAGAGAGAAGCATAGTCTAAGGTCAGTACGAGAAGATGGCGAAAAGCACAGACACAGATCATGTATTTCCATTATTATTATGAACTTGAAATAGCAGAAATTTGCACTAAGAAATTAGCTATACCAAAGCAGACCCTCCCTTTACTCTTCCTGCTTCCCTCTGATTTCATAGCTTACAAAGCTGGTATTTTAGAATGTCTTTTTTTTTTTTAATTTAGGACACAAACTGGAAACAATACAAAGATGGATTCTAAGACAAAAAATAAACTTTCTTAGTGAAAGGATTAGTCCTTGGATAGTAAGCAGTCTAAAGAAAGAAGTGTCTTGGTCACTAGGCCACTGTTGTGAAGAGACATCATGACCTCAGCAACTCTTATAAAAGAAAGCATTTAATCGGTCCTTGCTTACAGTTTCAGTAGTTTAATCCATTATCATCGTGCTGGGGAGCATGGCGGCATGCTGACAGACATGGTGCTGAAGAAGAAGTTGAGAGTTCTACATCTGGATCCAGGCAGTAGGAAAAGTGAGATACTGTGCCTGGCTTAAGTTTTTAAAACCTCAAAACCCTGGGGCTGGAGAGATGATGACTCAGCAGTTAAGAGTACTGACTGTTCTTCCAGACGTCCTGAGTTTAATTCCCAGCAACCACATGGTGGCTCACAGCCATCTATAATGGGGATTTGATGCTCTCTTCTGGTATGTCTGAGGATTAATATATTATGTGAATATATAAATATATATATTAAAGAAAGATGTCATTTAAGTTAAAAAAAAACCTTCAAAGTCCATTTCCAATGACACACTTCCTCTAAACAATATCATACCTTGTTTATCAAGGCCATAATCCCTCTCAAATAATACTATTCCCTGATGACTAAGCATTCAAATATTTAATCTTGTGGGGGGCATTTTTATTCAAACTATCACAGGAAGGAAATAATTTTACAAAGTAGCAATTATTGGTGGAAAAAATAACAAGATTAGGAATTTCTCAGTTCTCATTACATGAAACCCTAAGGTTACAAAAATAGAAAAAAAAAAAAACAAAACAAAATAAACAAAAACACCCAACAACAAAAAATAACTTCCTGTTTTTGGGTACTAGGAATCTGAATGGGAATGAAACATATTTTTCATTTAGCGTGACTTTATTCCCAATTACGTCTAGTTCTTTTGCAATACTAACCCTTTCGGGAAGTCTGATGAATTATTTAGCACTAGGTGCCACAAGGGCAGACTATGAGGGGACTGGAAATCCACCTGACCTGTGGATATTCCATACTTACCTGTAACTGCAGCTCTGGCAGACCCGAGCAGCATCCCACTATAGTAATTCTGCCTATTTGTCTGGACGTCCGTGACAAAGGAGTGGCACTTGGTGCAGTAAGCACTGCCAGGTAATTGAGAGCAGGACTCAGGAGCATCCTACTGCGTTCCACAAAATATAAGGCAAGGCTACCTCTTGAAGAAGGAGGGCTAATGCTTGGAATTCCCTGGGCTATTCACTCTATTGAATTTAATAATTGCTCCATGGAGTCAGAAGTTGGAAAAATCAACAGTTTAGAACTCTCTGTAGACGGATAGAATGAATAGGTTAAATAGGAAGTATGGCTGGCAGAGGTTCCATTTGCCAAACACCCGAGACTGAAACAGGCCTCTGTGCTAACACTTCTGAGGAGGCAACAGTGCCATCTCGTGGCAATTTAGAATGGTTTCATGGTTGTAAACAAATTGGGAAGGCTAGAATTGCCCTTTTAAAAATGTGTTCAGATAATATCTGAAATATTGTTTTAAACTACATACTTTGAGCAAGCAAAGAGTAACCATATTTTTATTATGAAGAATTTTATTATTTTCTAGAGAGACAGAATTATCATATACCATTCCCTGCATCTAGCTCCTTTCTCAACGTATCTGCTGGAAACTACTTTAGTATAGACAGCAGAAAATTTGTAATGAGAGTAGGTAATAAATAGACGGAAATCCTCTTTTAATTGGTAACTGTTGATCATTCTATTTTATATTTGTGGCCATATTTTAGTTTTGTACCCAGCTTCAGGCTGTTCAGAAGAATGCTTGTCCTTGAGGGAACCTACGTTTCAAGTTGATGTCGGGGCGTGAATGGGAAACATGTCTCCACAGATGTGTCTTTTAAAACCTTGCTCTCTGACTGATGGATTTGTTGTGGAAGACAGTGGTAAATACCGGGGGTGGGACCAACCTAGAAGAAGTATGTCATTGTGGGATGGGGCTTGAGAGTTTAGAATGTAGTCCAGCTTCTGGTCTGATCCACTGAGATGTTAGTTGCCCCCATAAACCCAGCTTGATCCTTTCACACTGTAAACCAAAACTAAACCCTGCTCTTTATATTCCTTTCCCAGAATTTTAAACTAAGCTCTAGTTAAGAAAAAAATACTAGAGCATTGTATTGGAATCAAATAGTTATTCAGATAGGATAGGGGTCCCAGATATAAACCCTTGCAGCTACACGAAACTAATTTTTAACATGTTGTGGGATGTTCACCAGAGAAGACTGCTTTGACATGGGTTTAAACCAATGGAAAATCTTTATTAGCCAATGTATAGACTATACTTAGCATTTCCTGCAGGTTCTGTCCTAGCAACATCTAGGTATGAAACTGGCTCATATATAAAAGAACTGTTTGGTCTTCTTTCTTTCTTTCTATCTATCTATCTATCTATCTATCTATCTATCTATCTATCTATCTATCTATCCATCCATATATATATATATATATATATATATATATATATATATATACCATACATACATACATACATACATACCTATCTACCTACCTACCTATCATCTATCTACCTACCCATCTACCTATCATCTATCTATCTATCTATCTATCTATCTATCTATCTATCTATCTATCTACCTATATACCTACCTATCATCTACCTATCATCTATCTATCTACCTATCATCTATCTATCTATCTATCTATCTATCTATCTATCTATCTATGTATCTATCTATGTATCTATCGTCCTTTCTCCCCTGTTCCCTGTGTTCCTGGATGGCCTCTTCTTTATCTCTCCTCACTCTTTCTGTCCTTTTCTGTCCCCTTTCTTTCTCTGCCTCCACCCCTTTTCCCAGACTCCCTTCCCAGGTCCCAAATAAATTTCATTTTATACTAGACCCATCCTATAGCTAATATCTCAGGGGAGGGTGCCTCAGCATGGGCCCAGTAAGGCACCCCTTTCCTACCCAATCTTGACAAGTCTACCTGCTACTCAGTCTCACTTTATGGCCACCACATTGCTAGATTTCTCCATCCAAATATTGGAAAATTGGTAATTCCCCCCCCCCCACTCTCGGTCTTAAATGGTCCCCTAGTCTGAAGGAAATGACTGTTGAGCTGGCAGTATCCCTCTGGTGTCCACCAGGACAGAGGAACTCCTAGCCACACACAGCTGACTCTTCTCGATGACATCCCACCCCTACCCCCAGGACCTCTTCCCGTGGGTGAGATTTTTTTTTTCTCTTCTCAAGATGAGGCTCCTCCCTTTTATCTCACAAATCCCAGTATTGAGTGCTCCCTGTTTCTCAGGCATCTCCCACAACTGGCACCTGGTTACTACATTGTGGTCTGGTAAGCCAGCCTGTATCCCACGTGTTCTGTTATTATTTTTCTGTCCTCAGGATATTGCCAGTAATAGAAAGGAATAACCCTTTTTCCTCATGCACGGGAATCGTGTTTTCAACCATACCTCCAGCCTCCCCTCTGGGATGCCTCCTGGAAAACCTCAAACATCTCAAACTAGATCTTCCAAACCCATATACTATTACAGTCAAACTTGGCCCCAATACCCACTAGATAATGACTCTAAATGGCTGCCTGATAGCACCTTCGATCCCATCATTTTAAGGGACCTTTACAACTATTGGATCAATCCAGAAAACTAAAAGTAGCTTTCCCACATCCAGGCTTCACTCCAAACCTTCTCTTTGTTCCTGTCTTTCCCCAACCCAGCTCCTACTAGCTATGAAATCTCAACCAGACTAAACTTCCACCATCCTTGATCAAGCTAGTGAACTTCTTCTTATTGTTTCAATCCAGCCTTTACAGCCTCTTCTGTTCTCCCTACTTCCTCAGTTTCCCCAACTGCCTCGGCCTCCTCAGCTTCCTCCCCAACCCCAACCCCACCGGAGGCTTCTCCAGACTCTTCCCCTCCCTTGCCAGCTATAAGTCACTCTAACCCTTGTAACCTAGCACCTACTTCCAGTCAAGCCATTCGTACATGCCCACCAAGTAGTCTCAGGGGTTTGGTGATATTGTTATCCAAATGAATTAACCCAGAAGTCAAAATTGAAGGCATTGAAATATGGTAAAGTGCCTTCGTTAAAGGCTTTGGATATTACATAACCTAATTTGGACTGTCTCTAGTCACTCTCTATCAGTGAGTTGTCAACAGGTGAGTTCCTGTCCTTGTGTAGTTTGGAGCCCAGTGTCTAAGCATAGCAAGAAATCCTGTCTAATTTTTAGCTGGGAATGATTAACTCTATCCTCAGGGTCCATTCCAAGGGCATAGAGTCTGGTTCCCTGGGTTTTGACTATTTCCCAAAGGCCAGAATATTTTTAAGAAAATTTTATTTATTTTTTTATCAAGACTCACTTTTTTACAACCTCTGTTTTTGTAAAGGAAATTCACTTTTAGCAGGCAAGCATAGAATTGTAAACTGCGTATGTTTGTTTCAAAGGATAAATTTTTAGACCCTTTTATTGTAAACATACAGCCAAACATTTAAAGTGGACATCGGTAAGTAAAGGAATATGGGTTGCTGGTTTGTAGTCATATTAGCCAATAGCTCCCCTGTATATGTCTTCCTAGGTTTCCAGTCCGTGTCTGAAGGCAGTGGGAGGTTGAAATATGCTCCTATATTTATACCTACAATGCACAACAGGAGACTCAAAAGTAGAGGGGCAGGGAGTGGAAGGACCCAAGGAAACCTTAACTTCAGTGAGTGTAGAGTCCAAAGTCAGCTGTTTAGCAGTATCAGGGGTGGTGGACCCATGGTGTAATGCCAATTGTCTTCATAGTGTAGGTGTGGAGAGAGTTATATTGCAGGTCCTTTCCAGGTTAGTTTCAGCTCCCTTTGGCTATTCACTTGACACAGATGGTCTCACTGGATTTAACAAGAAGGAACTCGTGGTGGACTCAGGTTGGCTGGGTCTCTGATAGTTTAATGAAGAACTGGAGGGCTTGCAATGGCTTGAAAAACAGAAAGTTCTGCCAACTGTTGGCTTCTGAGCCTGGGAAGCAGTGGGGGAGTTATTTTTTTTGAATAAAGTCTCATGGGAAAGGGTTTAAAAGCCTCCCTATAGGGAGTGGAGCAGGCTGGAGCAAAGGCAAGGAAGGAGGCCTAGCCATCCTTTGCTGGACTCTAATGAGAGTTTCATTAGAGGTTTTGTTTGGTTGCTTTTTATCCTGCTGCTTTTGGTGGATGTTTGTTTTGTTCTATTTGTTTGTTTTTATCTGCACAGAACTCTGAGTTCTGTCTGCAGAATGAAGTTTTCAATCTATGTCTAAAGTTTTAGCTATTAATTGAGATGCTTTGGCTATAGAAGCCAAAGTGTTGGACCTCATTGTTAGGGGGAGGCTCAGAGAACACTTCCTCTAGGAGCTATTAATCTACTGTTTGAACAGTTTCATTCTGGTGTGGAACACACTTACCCACACAGAAAAGCTATGTATGAAAACTATCAAGTGATTTTGCCTTCCCCCAACAGGACAGCTCATGGTGATGTCAGTTTTGCCAAAGTTCACTGGGTAGTTGTTTCTCATTTAGACCCATTCCTGGGTGCTTTAGGGTTTTTCTGCTGTGAACAAACACCTTGACCAAGGCAACTGTTATTTAACTGGGGCCGGATTCCAGGTTCAAAAGTTCAGTCTGTTATTATCAAGGTGAGAACATGGCAGCATCCAGGTAGGCATGGTGCAGGAGGAGCTGAGAGTTTAATATCTTGCTCAAAGAAAAACAGAGAACACTGGCTTCTAGGCAGATAGGATGAGTTTCTTAAAGGCCCCTCCCACAGCAACACACTCCCTCCAATAAGATCATACATATTCCAAAAAGACCACACCTATTTCAGTAAGGCCACACCTATTCCAACAAGACCACACCTCCAAATAGTACTACTCTTTATGCCAAGCATACCCAAACCATTACATTCTACTCTCTAAGTCCCACAGGACTGTTCAAACATGTGAGTCAATGGGGGCCATACCTAGCCATAGCATAATAAGATACATTTAGTCCAACTTCAAAAGTTCCCATAGTCTATAGCAGTCTTCTTAATAATGTTAAAAGTTCAAAGTTCAAAAATCTCTTCTAAGATTCATCCAATAGCTTGACTGTAATCCCCAAAGCAAGAAAGGAAAACAGCTGAGCAATCTCCAAATTCGGCATCTCTATGTCTGATGTAAATTGGTCTTCAGCTTTTCAACTTCTTTTTCATCTTTGTTGACTGCAACAAACTTTATTCACTTGAGCTTGTTCCACTCCATGTTAGCAGCTTTCCTCAGCAGATATCCCATGGCTTTGGCATCTGGCATCTGGTATCTTGGGGGGGCGGGGGGGGGGAGGTCTCCAAGGCAAATTCAACATTAAAGCTTTTTGCTCCAATGTCTGGGATACACACATGATCTTCTGGGCTCCTCCAAAGGACTTGGGTCACATTTCCAGCTCTGTCCTCTGTAGCAGTCTAGGTTCTGGTTGACCTCACTGTTGCCGCTGCTCTTGGTGATTATCCCATGGATGATACTGGCATCTCCAATGCATTAGGGTCTTCAACTGCAACCTGGCTTCACCAATGGCCTCTCATAGGCCCTCTTCGTGGTGCCAAGCCTTAACTTCATTACATGACCCCTTAGGTCCTGACTGTCAACTGCAACTGAAGCTGCAC
Organism: Micromys minutus; assembly: GCF_963924665.1. NCBI lineage: Eukaryota > Metazoa > Chordata > Mammalia > Rodentia > Muridae > Micromys > Micromys minutus. The sequence goes on from NC_137983.1 coordinate 16,105,774, forward strand.
ATTCACCAATTACTTCCTTGACCTCTCACATGACCCCTTTATACCTTCAAAACCAGCTCCACTTTGGTGACTCTTACACATTACCAAGTCCAGTATGAGGTACAACCTTGGCTATTTCTGGAACACAGCTTCTTTGTGCTCTTAAAAAACACTTCTCAGAAGACTTTTCCTCAATAAGGCTGGTCTTTTCTTAATCACTGCTAATTTCTCATCTCCAACTAACCAGCATCAATTGTCCCAGTAGTTTTTTTCTATTTTTGACTCTAAATCCAGAGTCACATGGCCTAAGCTGCTGTGTTCTGCTGCTTGCTGGAGGTAGACCATGTTCCCTTCTTTTATTATATTATCACCAGCTTTCTGTTTTTCCCTCACCTAAGCTTGGCTGTCCTAGAACTTGATCTGTAGATGGACCTTGATGCCAAGAGACCTGCATGGCTCTGTCTTCTGGGTGCTGGGATCAAAGATGTGTACCACTGCATCTGGATTTAAGCTTTCCCTACTTGGAAATATTTTTTTTCAGGTTGGAATAGAAAATACTTCCAAGTGATAGTCTATCATCCAGTGAAACCAAGGCAGGAAAAGCAACAGGACCATGGAGGAACAATCCTATTGGCTAGCTCTCAATGGCTCACTCAGCTTGCTTTCTTACATAACTGGGACCACCATCCCAGGAATACCACTCCCTACTGTGGACTGGGCTCTCACTCCATCAATCAAACAAATGCTGAGTGGTGGTACATGCCTCTGACCCCAGTCCTCAGGAGGTAGAAACAGGTGGCTCCCTATTAAGGCCAGCCTGTTCTATAGAGTGGCCAGAGCTACACAGAGAAACCCTGCCTCAAGAAAGCCAAAAGGCAGCAAAACAAAACAAACAACAACAGAAAGAAAGAAAATCTACATTATAAAATCCATTAGCTTTTTATTTTGTTATCATGAAAAATATAAAGCTATATGCTACTTTCACATTTTATATAGTATATTGGAGAGACCTTCTTTCTGGCGAGTGTTCTCTGAATTGAAAATACTGTGCTGTGGCACAGAGGCAATGCCCTGAGGCTTACTTCTTTAACATCTCTGCAAAGCACACCCAAAGGGAGTCAGCCATACTCTGAACAAATGTGTATGAAGACTGGATTTTTGCTTGTTGTTACAATTTTAGGATTAGGAAATTAGGTGAAAACTTAGCTTCCCTTCAATCTTGTGACATTAACAGACTTTAACCTTGAATTAAAAATAAGTGCTGGCAGCCGGTTTTAAGCAAAGATGGCTGTATCTAGGGACTCGAGGTCTTGTGAAATATTTTCCACAAGTTGCTCCATCTGGGGTTCCCAGACACAGCAACATCTTGGTTTGTTTTCATAGCAAAATAGCTCCAGGTAGACTTTCTGGAAGCAGATGCCTGAACTTTGCTTTTACCTTTTGTACTGTGTTAGCATATTTTATGTACTTCTCAATGATGAGCTCCGTGTACTTAAAATGTCAAGAACTAATAATGACTCAGAAAATGTCATCCTGAATGACTGGCACCTCCCCCCCCCCCCATGAGATGGGAACATCACATCAAGTATTAGCTGAATAAAAGACTAAAAAGCAAAGTGAAGCCATCATCCTTTAGAGAAGAGATCTTATTGTTTCTCTGGATCTATCTCTGGTTGTAGGTGTTTAAATCTTCTGTGGGAAAACTATGGAACCAGACTATTAGACAAACAGCCCAGCTGGTAATGGTGCCCACTAACAAACCAGACCACCACGCTTCAGTTCTGGGGGCTCAAATAGTGAAAGGGGAAACCAGCTCCCACAGCTTCTCTGGCATGCACATGTGTGTTGTATGCGTGCGGTTTTGGACATGGGGGTGCACATGGACATATGTCAATAATCTTTTGTGCATCAGTATTTTCTTTGTCTTTCAAAGCTGCCTGCACAGCTAGGGACCGCTGGGTGTGGGTGTCTCATTCAGTTATTTTCTTACATAGAGAGATTCTTTTTCTCTTTAGATCAAGAATGCATTTCTCTACTTTGAAGATAAGCCAATTCCAGAACTTGGAACATATGTCCCCATGACGTTCTTGTTTTCTTCATTGTAGTGCAGACAACTGACATCTTTTCCCTTGGTCAGCCACACCAGTTTTTCTCCCAGTCTGTATCCTTATACCCAAACTCCTAGACACCATTCTTTAAGAAAAAGGTTATTTATAAAACTAATTTTAATGGATTCTCTTGCCCAGGAAAGATGTTTATATTTTACCTAAATGCTGAGGACTGTGTTGGCTCAATCTGGTTTTTCTAATTTAGTAGTTTTATTTTTCTTTTTACAGACTCTGGATCTTTTCATATCTGTGGATAGCCACATTCACCTTCCACAGAAAAGCAAGCAAGACATAATCAATTAAATTCACGATGTGCTTTTCCAAATGATGTTCATATTGCATAGTTCGCCCATCTTCGCTTCTGTCTTACGAAATTCTATTTGCTTCTATTTCCTGAATTATCTGAAAGATTTTCTCTAATAATCCCTTTTCCGAATCAACCCATAGTATCATTACAAAACTACATTTATACATAAAGCTATATGTATAAACTCTTACAAATTTTCAAGATATTATATGCCATTTAATTTTCATTCATTCATCAAACACTTATTTGTTGGAGGCCTGTTATTGTTAATCATTTCATTATGGAGTAGGGCAAACAGTTGTAAAATATAGTCTTAACTTTTGACAAACTTACTTTCTACAATGAGAGTTTACTTTTAAGTAAATTCTGACTTACAAATATAGCATAAGTGATTCCGAGGAAACAGAATCTCTGGAGAATATGTTGGAAGAAAATGGTAGGAATATGTATTGTGAAGGTGAGCAGGAATTATTTCCAGAGATTTCCTCTAGTGAGGGTAGATAATTATTCTACTTGACATTTGATTGACATGCAAATATCATAAACCAAATACATTTTGTGAGATAATTTTTTTTCTGAAAAATAAAAATCCAACAGTTATGTATAAGAGTCTGAAGATGAATGTAGAAAGGTTCATTGCCAAAATTATTTGGCACCACCTTACTCTCTTTAATAGTTGTTTATTGTTCCATATCTGATATTCCCACCTTTCACTATTATTTAAAAACCTTTCAAATGAATTAACTTGGCAGACAATTCTACTAACCAAAGGCTAAGGAATGTCCTTAGACAGCATCTAGTAGATTTCCCAGGTTTGTGTAACCTGCTTACCTGGTGTTCTGTGACTATGGTTTGTTAACTACTTCCATGGTGGAACACACTGTTGGGAGCAATTTGGATCCATGTTCCTTGGATTCTATAATGATCTCACACTGAACATCTGCTTACTCCCTTTGGAGTAAATACTATGCTTTTACAGGTCACTTTCAAATACACAAAGGGCTAGTTCCTCTAGTGTGTTGACTATAAAGGACCTAATTAAAGAAGCTACTTTAGAAATATAGACCCTGATTACAAGAGTAACGGCAGTAAACATTTGCTTCCCACCAGCGCCCACAAGGCATTTGCTCACGGCACGGACAGATATATTAATTACATGCAGGTGAACTAATCAAAACAATCGCATTCACAGATGTGGTCCGTGGGGCTACTTGAGCCTATTCTGCCCCTGTCGTTTAAAATCTCAGTGTACACACTCTATTTGAAGCTTCTACCCAAAGCTTAGGAATCACATCTTCTGCACTGCAGCCTCGTTGCTAGGTAACCAACTTGCTCCCAGAGCTGTTTTCAGAGGTCACCAGGGACTTCCGCCTTCATGTCCCATGTGCTCCAATCAGACACTAGTGTGCTTGTCACGTGCAATTATGGGGCGGGATCCAGAGTGCTTGTCTGCCCCACCCCGCACCGTGGAGGGAGGGCGGAACCCACCTCTGGCTCAGGGATGTTCAGGGCCGCCCCGCCCCCGAGAGCAGAGTGGGCGGAGAGGAGGGCGTGGCGGGTGAGTGGGCCGGGGCGGTCCCTTTGGCCGGTCCTGCTTCAGTACCTGCTGTTGTCCATATCTGCAGCCGCTGTCTCCTCCAGGTAAGCCTCAGGTGGGGTGGAGATGTAGGAGACTCTGGTCAGCACCCAAAGAGGAAGATGTTTGAATGAGTTGGCTTTGCGTCGGTGACCGGGGCTCTGAGCCTCCTGCAGTGCTCGGCAAGCCATGATGCCTAAGAAGCTAATCCCAGGAGTTCTGCAGCCACACACACCTGAATATTACAAGGCAGAGTTAGAAACAACATGTATATGGATTCCCCATGCGTGGAAGCTGAGACTGTTTCTAGACACATTTTTGCTGTTATTTCTAAGGTTAACAAGTACATGGGTGTCTAGAGCCTAGAATGTTATAACATCGGTGTGCAAGGCGTAGATTACTTTCTCCCTTTGAAATGGTTGTGCCAAGAAAGCTTAAAAATATAAAATAAAATAACTGTTATAATAGAAAGGCCAAACTAACCCCAAGAAAAGATTATTGTATATTAAGGAGATCATAAAATTACTATATTTTTTCTCTTACCAATATATCCATATTTTTGCATGTAAATATTCACAGGAGCAAAATCTATGTTTCATCGTGTCACATTTATTTCATATAAATGCCTTTAACATAGGTTTGAAGATAAGTTATATTTCTAACTTTCTCAGAACGAACTATCCTCCAAAGGATACTAAGAAATGCACATCCACTGTTTAAGAGATACGAAGTATTCGATTTAATAATATTATGTTGTAACTGCCAATGTTAACATTAGTATATCATTTCTAGATTACAATGGCCACAAAACTAGTTAGATACATGAGAATTTATGAGGATTTTGAAACTTGAACTAAAAACGGGGGAAGTATTCTGTACATTTTTTGGATCATGAATTCTCTTGTCATTATTTCGAATGAGGAGAATTTAACACCAACACTGGTGACTGAACCCTATAAATATTTCTTTATTCTGCAAGGTGCTGCAGCAGCCTGCCTGTGCAGTGCCATGGCTACAGTTCTATGCTGGGAGACGGAGATCTGAGGCTGTCTGACGAACCTAAGGAACTCTCAAAGCTTGTCCATTCAAGAAAGTTTGGACAACTTGCTCTAGTTGATTATTTATGGGCTAATCTAACAAATGGTAGTTTTAGCACATTAAGAATTCTTGGAAAGTTTCCTAAGCTGAAATCAACTAAGGATCTATTTCAAACGACACTCATAAAAGGAAAACATTTTTTGAGTGAAATCTACAAATATATATATATATATATATATATATATATATATATATATATATATAAAGACTAGTTGGATTTTTAAAATTTGTGTTGATTTTGACATCTCCTTATATTGATTAATAAATAAGATGCATAAACAATTCTGGGAAAATATTATTTTTAGTTGTCTTTTTAACAACTTCATTCTTTTTAATTTTATAATTAAAAATGTCATATTGGAATTCTAAAATACATTTTATGACAGCATATAATAGCATCATGTATAGAAATCTACAAATGAATTTAGCTTAGAAGATTGAATTTAAAACCCATCTGCTCTAAATATAGACTACTATAATAGTTAGGTTGCTTTTGTTATTGTTTTCTGTAAATGACTTTAAAGTCCTTACTTAGCCTGAACAGCGGTGGGCCAAGAAACTTTTTTATAATAATTCAGAGAAGAATATGGCCATTTAAGGTTATTTTACTTATATGTCATGTTTGCTTTAACTTGCTGATCCATAGAAGGCCAACATGAGTGGCTACAGTGTTGGTACTAATAAAATTATAAAATTTCTAATGTAACCTAATTTTTTGCTGACACATTGTAATGAAGGCCACACTGATTGCTCCATTAATCTGAAGGATTAACATTTTTGCTCCAACACTCAAGATCTAGTTGAGATTTGACATATGCAAGAAGGATCGCAGTAGCTAATATTATTTGCATGAACAGTTTAGCTAACCATTCCTGGCGATGCCATGTCTATGCATAGAAGACCGAAGAATTAGCCATGTGATTTCCAGTGTATTCTCATAGATGAATATCCTATGAAGAATCTTTGTTTTCAAATAAACCTTATCAGGAGATAGGGAAGGATATTTTACTAACTTACTAATCGTGCGCCTTCACTTGTGTTAGAAGCACAATAACCAAAGTGGCAATTCCAGTGCCCATGTCTACACAGTGCCCTTTGATAATACCATGGCCCTTATTCTTCCACTGATAATGAGACTGTGCCTTTGAGATTGGAGAACGAGCAATTACATGTGATTGCCTCCAGAGAATTTTAGAAATTTCCCTAGAGAAACTGCTATAGAAACAAAACCTAGAGGACACCGGGTTTCTCATCTGACATCAGTTAAAAGTTCCAAGAAGGACTCAGCTCTCTTTGGGCACTGCGAAGCTGTTAATTCTGTTAAAATCATTGTTAGTGCTGTGTGTCTGACATGAAGCAAGAACTCTCTTAACACTGAATTTGAGAGCCCCAGAGACAGGCTTCCTAGCACAATGTGTGAGCAATCACTGTGTCGGTGCTGAAGGAACAGTGGAGTGGAGCCCTTAGGGATGGCACAAACTACCCACCCATGAATCCTGCTGCAGGTGGGGAGGGGAACCCCGTGCCTGATGGATTCCAACCACAGGTGACACTCTAGTTTTTTTAAACAACCTTCTGGATTCTCTGGCTCTCGAGTAATTTGAGACAGAGACAGATATCCATCGCCAGCTCTGGCAATGAAAACAGAAATTGGAAAGTGCAGCTGAAAGTTGTAGGGTGGCCACGGCTGGAGGAGGGTAACCTGCTGATGTGGAGCACAAGAAAGGTTTCAGGGGGCTCTTGATCTTCAGGGTCAAAGGTCTCAGAGCAGAGTCTGAGAACTGTTAGCACTTGCTTACACTTACTGCTTACTTACTATACACTTACTACTTCCAACTACCCACTGTCACAGCCCCAGATGCCAACGCTGACAGAACCAAACACTCCTAGAGCCAGTATTTGAAAAGCTTATTCACCTGAGGCTTCCATCCAAGCGGGGCAGAGAACCGCAAGCAGCCTGTTAGGGACCGTTGCCAATATAGAGAGAAAGCAAATTTAATTATCATTTTTAGAAAGGTTGAAGGAAAATTCAGTCATTTAAGACTTTCTAGACGTTGCCAAAAAGCAAGGGGAAGGGACATGATGACTTTAGAGCCACAGCTGACTCTCCATGCTGTCACACTAATGGCTATGTGGACTAGATCCCCTTTGCAACGATAAAGATGCTGCTTTTATTACCTACCAAATACTTAAGGGGTATGGCTTGCTGGGCTCCCTCCAACTCCTGGAACTCTGCATTCCAATTTATAAAACCCAACAACACAGGGACAGGCAGTTATATGTCCTCACCAGGAAGACATAGCTCATCAATCAGTGTCATTTGCTTTCTCAGGGTTGCCTGATACATATCATGTTTAGGGAAACAGTCCTCACATGTCCTCGCGTGTCCCTGAGTGTGTCAGAACATTCAGTGCTTATTTTATATCAAATGCGCAGAGATGGGGAACTCAGAACAGAGTTCCTTCAGTAGATTTCCATGTACTTCAACTTACTGTTTACTTCTTTCATATTCGTGACACCTTAAATTATGAGCATTGGTAGTTTTCCAGGGATGCTGTGTAAAGTAAGAGACATGTCATACTATACGTGCAGAAAATTGTAATTGGAAAGTAAAAAAAAAAAAAAAAAACATTGATTATAGAGAACACTCATGTTTAATGTGGTATAAAATAGCTTTATTTTCTTATACAAATATCTGCACTGAAGTCTTAAATTTTGCGTAGTTGTTTAATAGTAGTTTACATTTAATTCTCTATCTCAATCTATATTTGAGAAAATCTCAATGGTAATTGTAATTATACAGTGTTTTATTTTGAGATAGAATCTCACACTGGCAGTGAGCATGACCTCACACTGGAGCCCAGGCTGGTCTGAAATTCTCAGCAATCTTCTGGCGGGAGCCTCTGAGTGTACCGATAGGTCACCTTACCCTTCTACCTACTAACTTTGTAAGATGGAAATATGATGAAAGATTTGAGGGAATCAATCACTTCAGAATCTACGATTCAAGGATATGTAGAGTCCAGATATTCTATGGTTGAGGAACAAAGTCATTCAGATTGGCTCTCAACATTAGACATGGAGACTTGTTCTAGAACTGCTTTGGCTCCAAACTTCTATTCCTCTTCAGTCCATCTCGAGAGTGGCAAAGACTGCTCTTGATACTGTTTTCTCCCTCACTGTGGTTATCCCAGTACGAATTCAAGTGTTTTGAATAGTTCAGGTTTCCATTGCTAAAACATTGGATGTGTCTCACAAACAATATAGCATGTGCCTGGTCTCATCTTACAAGACTTCTTACCTAAAATACTAGTCAAAAAAGCTTCCCTTCCAAGATCATCATAACTTGTGAATGAAAGGAAGCAAAGCTTTGCCTTCAAGTCTTTTGTGATTGCAATTTGGTCCTTCAACCCAGTGTTAAATTGTTTAACAAATTAAACAACCAGTTTAAATTGTTAAAGTGAGATGTGCTTAACATCCAGGCTTGTCACTTGCTTTGGTCATAACAGCCTCTGTAACCCTCTTTCTAAACTTTCAGCCAGCAGCATTAGCATTCCTGAGAGCTTAATAGACAATAAATCAGCATATTTTTAAATCGGAAAATTTTAGCAAGTTGCCCATACAGCTTATGGTTTTTGTTTATTTGCTTGTTTGTTGGATTTTTTTTTTAAACTAGTCTCACATAACTAGTAAGGTAGAGACAGGAAGGCCTCTGGGACTCACTGATCCTCTGAACTTTAGCCTAACTGGGGAGCTCCATGCCAATGCGAGACTTTATCTCAGAGATGTACCTCAGTCCTGAAAATGAGTGCCAAGACTGTCCTCTGGTATCCACATACACTCACATATGTGCAGGTAAACCCATGTAAACACATATGTGCATGTTCACATTAAAATATTTAGTTGTATGGTGAAAATAACGAATTCACATTTCTAGCTCTTTGAATTGATTTTTACTTTTCTGGTTGAAACCAAGTGTTAGACCTCACACACAACTCCCGGATCTTGCTGATCACATTGAAATTTGCAGGGGTTTGTGTAAGTGGTTACCTTGTGAGCCCAAACCAAAACCATTTAATAACCTTACTCTTTTCTACTCACCACCTAATCCTGGATTTCAAAGGAGGCTAATGCTACACTCATTGTGACCTATTTTTATCATCTAAGCTTTTAAGAACATCACGAATTGGCACACACTGAGAATGCTTACACAAAATGTTGTGTCAAAGCATCTAAAACAGAAGCTCAAGAATGACAGAGATGTAATTCTGTAAGAGATTATTCTTTGTTCTTCAGAGATACTAGATGGACCTTTTCTGATAACTTGCCTGCACTAGTTGACCTTGGTCAGTAACTCTCTAGCTTTGTTTCACACATAAATCATGTGAGGAAAGGCTGACATTGCCCACCTATGGTGCTGACTCATTAGAATTAATGTGAGCCAGGTAACTTCATTTGCAGCCAATTTCTAACTAAACTGTGCTGCGAGTCGCCTGAGACACACATATGGTAATTAGCTGATTTAGAGAATTATAAAATCCTCTTTATGTTTAATAACATATCACCATGAGGATAGTAGTTATTTGGAATAATGAATACTCAAGACAAGAATATTTTACATTTATGAGCCAAAGAATGATTAAAATTAGTCCTTCCAATTTTCTATAATTTTCAAATGTTTTAGAACACAGTAGCAAAATATTAGTTACATAATTATTTTCATGTTTCTCTTTACATTCATATTTAAACACTGCTTTGTGCTATTTTTATATCAGCAATCATCTTATTATATATTTATACATTTGAACTTCCATATATAAATAAATATATATATTATATATTGATTGACTTCTTTGATTAATTATGGCTAATAGCTAAGTGTATATATATACATATGTATATAAAACACTTGCTAATTTTGTTCATTTTATGCTATGAAACTACAATATGTCTTATTATACTGTATATTTAATACCTGTTTTATTTTATAAACATTCTATAAAACTAAAAGACATATAAAATAGTAACTTCATTGATTTTATTGAGTGAATATTCTTGCCTAAGTAATATATATTTATTGGTTGATGAACATTTGTTTAAAAAAATATTTGAAAAGTGGTCAATAAAATTGTAAAGAGTCAAAAGCATATTATATTCTCCCAAATCTTATCACCCAGAAATAGCACACTATTTTGTGATCTGTATATAATATTTAATGTTTGTGCACATTTCTATACATACATAAAATTATCTCAATAATATGCTAGTTAGGTTACCTGCTGACTTTTTCCAAATAAATTTACTTGTGACAGTTCTTTGCATATTAATATACTTTATTAAAATGTTTCCATTAATTTAATGGCACACTTTAACATACATTTTTAAACAATCCATTATTTCATAATTGTTTGTAAAATACCAAATAACTTTGAATCAAAATTTTCTTAATAGTCTGAATTAGTTTCTACTTAAAAATAAAAGTGTTTATCTAATGATTATATATTAGATGATAAATTATTATAAATTATTATCTTCTTTTCCTGAATGCCACTATCTATGGAAACAAAACCTAATATCTGACCGTCTGTAGCTGACCCTGTGCCATTTGTCTTCTTTCTAACTTCACTGTCTTGTGGTCCTCACAATAATGCTCAGGGTTCCCTACTCAATATTTTTAAAAAGCTACACTACCTCCATTTTCCAGATTTTTGTTTTTCTTAATCTCCAAAAGCCTAGCATTTTTGTTCAAATACGTTTAGCAAAAAAAAAAAATAAGAACATTTTTTTCCAAGTTGTTGTATTTATAAGATTACTTTCTGATCTTTTCCTTTGTAGCTGAATGATATTTACTCTATAAAACAGTAACATCACAACAGTTCTTCATTTAAATCTATGGTGACTTAGCTCAGATTTTATATCTGCTTTCTTTTCTTTCCCACTTGTTCTTTTTGTTCCAGCCTTAGTCTTTGAACCTTGTTGCCTCACACATGAAACATACTACCTCTGTAACCCACTAACTCTTTTTGACTCTTTTATTTTGTGGTAGAATTTTACTAATTGCCTAGGCTGGCTCAGAACTGTTCTATAACCCAATACAAGCCTCAAACCTGAGATACTATTATGCCTAAACTACCCAAGTAGCTGGGATTACAATCCCCACCAACAGGGCCAGTTATATCTATGGGTTCTTAACTAAGTATAAGTAATGAGTCCAAAATGAATTTCCTCCAATTGCATGCAACATTTAAAATATATTTTTAAGCTCAGAAAACTGATGTATGAGGGAGGACCATGCCATGAAGCACACATGGAGATCAGGCCTGAAGCAGGCCCTCTGTTTGCTGTTAGGGGTGCATATGGCAGACTGCTTGGTATATGAGCTTCTGGAACTCTCCAGTCTCTTCATCCCATCTCTCTGTAGCAGCACTGAGATTATAGGACCTGCTGCTGTGCCCAGCTTCACATGGGATCTGCGGATTTGAACTCAAGTCTTCACGCTTGTGTGGTGAGTGTTTTACTCACTGAGTCAGCCTCCAACCCCTTTACAGGTGGTGGTGGTGATGTTATTTTGCGTATTCCTACGTCGAGGGCATATAATGAGTTATAAATAATTAAATTTATACATTCTTTCTGGGATTAAGGCTTTAAATTTTTATCAGCATTCTCTTTCAGTGGCTCATTTCAGATATATTACCTTTCAAAGATCAGCTGTTACATCAATTTTATTAATTATCTTTAGTGAGAATTCTTCTTAGATTATAATGTAGTGCTGAAATATTATTTTCACCGAGATGATGCTATTTTGTGTTATTTAAGTACAAATGAAGTTTCTTTTAATTGGCGACAGCAAAAAATTCAATTTGTATTGATATCTCACATAACTAAATTTGCAATGACTGTGTTTGGCTAGCCTTAAGCTCACTATAGATCCCGGAAATAAAAGAAGAATAAAATCCCCAGGCCAGGCACCACAGGCCCAAGCAACCATGGTACCACCTCCCTTTTAATCCTTGGACTAAGGCAATTGCTTTCAATTATACTCTTACTTCATATGAGGCCTCTCAAAATGTTCATCTCCGAAGCATACTAGTTTTTCAGTGTTTTCATTTCTTTGATTAGTTCTTTCATTCCAGTTTCCATCCTTTTTAGTGTTTCTTCTACGTATTCCTTAGCCTCTGGAGTTGTTAGAAATTACACACAAATGTTTCTCTCTACCTGTTCTCCATCTTTGGGTCTAAACCCCCAGTTCTGATTTAGTTCTGGCAGATATCCTATCTACTATCTGCACTCAGTGTATCTGCTCTAAGCTGGAGCTTGGTTGCTTCCCCAGAGGTCTGCATGGGGGAGACTCTGTCAGCAATTGGGCATTGCTGAGACACAGTGACATCTTCAGATTGCTAGGCTCATGATTGGAGAGAACAATGGGACTGTAGCCCCCTCTTCCTGCCTATCTTGTCTCCTGTCCATGGGGTACATTGTTTGGTTTACCCTGCTTCAGCCCGCCTGTGATGCTTTTAAAGAGCAGCAGAGCCAAGCACTCACTGGCAAATAGCATCAAAACTGTAAATGCAATAAAGCTGGCTTGGGAGCTGATTCTCCCAGGAACACTCTGCAGAAGCTGGCACACTGTCTTAATGAAGCTCTAGTCTATATATGAAATCCCTTCTAAATATCAGATCTATAGAACCTTCCTTGAGTCTCCCCTATTCTTCCTCTTCCCTATTCAGTGTTACGAGCTACAGTATTTGCCATCATCTTAGCCTCATATCTGTTGGTCCGTTCTCACAGGTACTCTTTTCTCTTTGTGTCATCACATCGAGGATGTGAAAAAAGAATGTTTATCTGAAAATTTAAACCTCTTTTTGATACAGCCTTCTTGACTACCTAAAGAAGATGAAGTTACTTTCCCCCTTTCTGTTCGAATGTCTGGTCCATACTCTTGAAGTAGCTGCTCCTTCATACCATACATACATGTGTTTTTGTCATTAGAAATGAATTCAAGGGCACATACATAACAGAAATATTGACTAAACCATCACTCCTATATAGCTCAGTAGAAGAAAACAGTGTGTTCGAGAGTGGTAGAATTGTGGCGAGCCTGTAGTTTTCTTGCCTGTCTATCTGGATACAGTAGTTGGTTTTGAATCATCAGTGTCTAAGGCAAAAGTGTAGGAGAACGGCTCCACAGGTTTCCACTTATCACTCATCACCAGAAGCAGGATTAGATGTGCGTGTTTCACCTGAAAACTGCCTATTGAAGATATAATTACAACCGCTTTAATTCATCAACATTTCTCTTTGGAAAATGGTTAAAAAGCCTGTCTTCCTAAGATGGGTTTAGTTCCATTTATTACCAAAATCCTTTGAGAGTCTGTTGGAAAGGGAATGTCCAACTGTCAATGGTTATTGGTTATTGATTAGGTAAAGCACAGTATCTGCTGTGCATTTCGTTTTTGTGCTGTAAATTTCCCGAAGTAGGACTTTGTTTCCTCTCTGCTTGGTGTCATCGAGAATTTTCCTGGGGGCTTAGCCATTACACATGCTTTCTATTTACTGAAGGGAATGGGGTGAGACAAAATGGTGGAGGGGAGCCTCAGAGATTCACATATTGTTTTCTTAAACATGCTTTGTTAGGACCAAGATAAACGCATGGCCAAGTACAGTACGTGGTGGCAGAAACTTTACTGTGTTGTTAAAGAAAGCAATGCCTGGATTTTTGTAAGAGTGTATCCAGGAGTGCTGAACCCAGAAGGTAAAGGGGGGAAGCTGTATCTGACATTGTTGATGACTATTTTCCCATCATAAACTACGTTTTAATTATGTGCTGTGCTACCCTTAATGGGGTTTTTTAAATCATGGCTCATGTTCTGGACCAGCGTTCCCCAGTTCTTGGCTTCTTATACAAATAATGGAAATAAAGATTCACACGGATTTCTAAATATAACAGGGAAATTATTCAAAGCACAGCAATAGGAAATTCAAATTACACTCAGAGCAGTGGGCCACATGGCTAATACTCAAACACCCAATGGCGTAGGGTATTGTTTGAGGCCTTCTTTCAAGAGGAGGAGTTTGGTTACTAGTGCTCCTATGATTTAGTTGATTAGATGCCTTATGCAATTACTTTTCTACTATACCTGTCACTTCCCAAAATGCATCTGATCTTAGTAAAATGCACCACTGATTATGCATAAGCATATTATAATAAATAGAGGATTCTTGCAAAAACTCAATTGAGGTTTACTTTTCTATGAGTGCACCCAAAACCAGTTCAAGTCAGATCAGGCTTTCTAGTCTCCTACTCAGACATGAAGATACTTTTTCTCGGGATAGAATTTCTCCAAGCTTCATTGTTTTCAAGGGGAAGAGAAACATCCCGTTGTTCAGGGAGATGTGTATGTGTATGTGTAACCTGGTACAAGTAGAGGTCTACGTTTGCTAGGCATGTGCTTTACAGAGAGGTGACTAGACAGGCCTCACAGGTGAAAGAGCTAGCTGCAGAGAAGAGAATTTAACCTCAACCAAGTAGAATCCTAAGCTGCTATCCATGTAACAGTGAGCATGCAAAATAATAACAGATTGAACAAAAGGGAAACTAATTTCTCCACCATATTTTAAAAACATGGTGGAGGTAGCAAGTCTAGGTGTTCATGGGTTCAGATTTCTTCCAGTTTGTTGTTCTGTCTTGCTTTGGCTATAGCCTTCAATTGGATGAGCCAAGATATTTGCTTGGAGCCTCCTAGGACAGGGCTAAGTCTCCAGGGGCAAATGGTGAGGTGACAGGGAATTCTCTCTAAGTGGGAATGATAGGCACTGTGGTATTTATTATGGAAATGTGAATATATTTAGCATAGAGCAATACATTTTCTTTAATGTGTAAATTTATTTTCTCTGATATTAGATTCATCTTCAGAGGTGTCCGAACGTTTGTCATAGTGACATGGTGTTACCCTCTAGAAACGTGTTAGTGCACATTCGTGGCTATCCTAAGACATACGTGGGCTGAAGCTGCATACATAAAGCATTCTACAAAACGCTTTACTGAGAACATTTTCAATTTCTTTACTCTGAATTTTATGAAACAGCAAAGGCTAAGGTGTGTTTTACATAGGGAAGTACACCCTAAATAAAAACTAAAACAGCTTGTTATATTTCCCTGCTGAATCAAACTGACTTTCATAGAAAGCAAATGCTTTTCTCTGATGTTTGCTAGAATGTACTCATATGTCATGTAGAGTATCTATCAGGAGTTCAAGACAGATTTCTTTGGAAAAAAAAGGAAATCATAGGGCTCTTGTAACTTCATTGTATAATATAATAGCTCAAAATAACAAGTCTGTGGCATATCATAACGCTTGCTGGATATTTTACTGTTCTATTAGCATTAGTATGTTATTACCAAGATGTAAGTATTATATTATTTTTGTTTGTTTCCAATAGTTTTAGTTTCAAATGACTTAAATATTCTAATAAAATTTTGCTGAAATTTTGAGAGATGATCATTTAGTTAAACTTACAATTAAACTTCTGAGAAATAGATGACTAAACATTCCTTAAATATTTTTAAACTAAGACAGAAGTCTAATTATTTGTGCAAATGATGTCACAGCATCAAGACAATTTATTAACAACATGTCAGTTTAATTAGTGTGTTCTGTCAATGGGGAATTACAATACAGTGTTCAATTTCTAGTCTGAGATCTTATGGAAGATTGCTGAGGCTCTTCCCCTGAACCCAGGCCCACTCTCGTCTGTGTCAGCCTTGTACAGAAAAAGTTTCTTATAGTGCATCAAGCAGTGACAAACATCTTTCATTTTGGTAGAGGATAAGTCCCAAGATATTTTCATGAAGAAAAAACAAACCAGGAGATGGAATTTAGGAATGTGGGTGCTTGTTTCTCTCTTCTCTCTCGCAAACTGAAGAACTGGTTTTCAATCAAAGGGCAGAATTTAGAAACATGTACAGCTCTGTAGGGCTATTAGCATCAAAAGGAAGTTGGACTCCACACATCAGTGCCATTGAAGGATTCTCCCAGATTCTCCCCCAGCCTTTCCCAAGGCTCCTAGTTGAAGGTTGGCGGAAAGGTTGTGAACACAAACACAGACTCAACCTGGTTACTTCTAGGAATTCCAATCCAATATTGTAGTTTACACTTTACATTTAGGAATTCAGTGTACTTCTACTACAGCATGGGAGAAAAACACAGTGTGGAGGGAAGAAAGTTCGTGGTGTAAAAGGGATAGGCAGAAAATAGAAATGTTTCAGACTCATATTCAGTATCTGGGTCTGAGACATCGAGTAAAATGGGACTGATAGATCTAAATGTAGACTCATTGATGTAGGCCAAGCGTTAGACAATGAACCGAGTGTTACTTTTCTTGATCGTCCTACGTAAGGTAGGGGAATAGGCATAGAACATGGCTCTCAGCTGGTGGGTCACGGTGACCCTTTCATAGAGATTGCATATCAAATATCCTGCATATCAGATGTTTAAATTACAATTCATAACGGCACCAAAATCACAGTTATGAAGTAGCAACAAAAGTAATTTCATGGTTGGGTTGAGGGGTGACCATATCATGAGGAACTGTATTAAAGGTTGTAGCATTAGGAAGGTGGAGGAGCACAGCTATAGAATGTCCTTGTCATGCTGATTTGAGAACCACAAAGATGTACAGGAAACAGCCCCTTCAGTCATGGACTGCTATGGAATCAATCACTGGACAAAGCAAGGGAGGTTGCATGGCAACCGCAAAGGCAATGGCAAGGGTTGTGGCATCTGCCCATGATGGAGTTATAAAAAGATTAAGATGCAGAGAAAAATATATAACAATCATGATTGATATTTTAAGATTTTAATTTAATATTAGGATTTGAATGCTTTATGCCCACAGTATTTAGCCTTAAAAATACTGTATTTCATTTTTTAAATTTTAAGTGATAACATTGAGCATTTGACTTTCATCATTTTCTTTCATGGATAATCTCGACAATAATCTTCTGACAGGTGTGGTTAATAAATATATGGCATTTATAGAGATAGACAACGATTCTGAGGTGCAACTACGTGGGGGAAGCTCTCATTGTGCCTTGTTCCAGCCTGTCTCTGTTCCCACTGATTGGCTTTGAAATGCATTTTCTTGGAGGTCAACCAAGGGTTTCAACTCTGCCCCTCAGAAAGGTGTAAAGAGAAACTCTGCTTACTATTGTGACATAAAATGAGATAAAATAAAAATACTTGGAATATGGCCAAGAAATACATGATAAATGTATTCTGGTATGACATGACAGGGAATAGTTTGCCTTTAATATTGGAAGTAAGGTTACATTATAGGGCTGCAGTTAAAAGCACTTGCTTCTACTGAGGACCCAGGTTCAGTTCTCAGTACACATAATGTGAACCTCACAACCACCTCCAGCTCTAGCTTTGGGGTACCTGATCTGAGGGCACCCTCATTCATGTGCACATACTCATAGACACACACATACACACATAAATAATACAAAAATAAATCTTTAGAAACATTAAGTAACTCTACTAGTGACTTCTGTTGCTGTGATAAAGCACCTTAAGAAGGCAACTTACAGAGAGAAGGGATGATTGGGGTTCACGGGTCCTGGGGGTTAAAGGCTATACCGTAGGCACAGTGTGGCAGCAGGTGCCAGTTTAGGTGCAGTAGAGACAGAAAGCTAACTGGAAACAGCACCAGGTTTTAAAGTCTGAAATGCACCCCTGTAACACAATTCCTCCAACAGAGCCGCGCCCCTAAACCTCTCAGATGCTCCACCCAGTGTAGAACTAAGTACATGAAGTGGGTCTTCACGTTCTCATCCAAAGAGCTAAAGTGGTGCTTTCGAAATGTATCAGTATCTGCATCTACACCTTCTTAGAGACAAAAGGGAGGGGGCGGGGGGATAGGACTGGGGTTCGTGGAAGGGAAACTGGGAAAGGGAATACCATTTTAAATGTAAATGAATACAATTATTAATAAAAAAGGAAATGTACATAAGACGTACCTAAGACATAGCTGTTATGCAGTAACTAAACTCGGGTTATATGAACACCATGTGCAGTTGGTGTTTGGCATGATTACAAAACATATTTAACAAATCTAGGCTTTTGTTTTAACCTGTAAAACTGTCGAGTAGGTGACTTGGTTAGCCACTGCAGTACAAGAGAATGGATCGGAACTCCTATATGATTGCAATCGCCTTTCACTCCGAATACATCATTTGTATCCTTTCCACGTAGCAGTACTATGTGCCGTTTATTCATGGGTACCACCACTAGATGGCAGAGTTCCCAGACACCAAGGGGGCCGGTTCACCTAGCAAATATTTTCCCATCTATACAGCGTTTGGGAGAACTTACAATTTATATGAACACAAATGATAAACCTATTTTTCTTAATATTAGATATTGCTATACCTAGAAGATGAACTTTGGTGACATGAGAAAACATTTTAAAACATTTTAAGCTGGGTCTTGAACAATGACAGAGCCCATTTCTCACAGAATAGGATGAGAGGGTACATAAAGAGCTTTAGGATGAATAGCAACACATATTTAACGTACTGGTTAGTTTTGTCAATTTGACACAAGCTAGAGTCACCTGGGAAGTAGGAACCTCCACTGAGGGTTGCGTCCGTCGGGTTGGCTTGTGGGAATGTCTATGAAGCATTTGATTAATTTCTAATAGATGGAGAATTGCCCACACTGCTAAAGACAGTGCAATCCCTAGACATATAAACCTGGACTGTGAGGCAAAGTATCCGAGTGTCACGGGTGGGTGCGTGCACACAAATCTTGTAACAACTATAAAATTGTGGATTCGCAAATGAAAGACATATACACCTAGCCTATTTTTAATATGCCCTAAACAGCTCAATGGCTAGGCTCTTACACATTGCTAACACCTCCCCTCAGATACTCCTGAATTATTACTTACTAAAATCTATATCCCACCTATGCTACCCAAGACCCAGTCGGGGCAGGGCCCCTTGGAGCTGCTTCCTACCCCCTCCCCCAAACCCGGCTCTTACAAGATTGTTACTCTGTCTTCTGTAGCTCTCTTGCCTGGCCCTCCTGCTTCCCTGGCATGGTGGTACTAAAGTATTAAATCCTCCTTCCTGAGGTTCCCTTGCCTGTGAAATCTAAAGTCCCTCCTCTTTCTCCCAGCTCAGCCATTGGCCGCTAGCAACTGTATTTACCAATCAAAGCCAACTGGGGGCAGGGACCCTCAGCATTATATAGGCAGAGGTACATGTCCCCATGCAAATTTGGGAACTGGATTAACACAAATTGCATTAGAACCAATTAGAACAACGGCTGAGAAAGCCTAAGAAAGCAGCTACTAAGTAGCAATATGAGTCTCTGCTCTAGGTCCTGGTCCCAGGTTTGGAGTTCTTCCTAGACTTTCCTCAGTGATATACCTATGAGCAAAACGCACCCTTTACTTCCATCTTGCTTTTGGTCACAGTGATTATCACAACAACACAGAAGCACAGGAACAAATTTGGGAATTGCGACAAAATCAGGGCACTAGTAATTAGCATATCTCAGCAGTCTGTGTCAGCTATCATGTGAGGTTTTTTTTAAAAAGCAATGGCATTAAAACGGTAAAAGGAGCTTTGTAAAGGTTTGATAAAAAGCTTCTTGAACAAATATAATGGGAAGGGAAGATACATGAATGAAATGACCAAACGATGCTTGACGTTTTTCACTTCTGGACACTTCCTAGAATACCATAATAATGGCTCAAATGAGCAATAATAGGAGAAACAAAACATCTTCGTTGGCAGTGAGAAAGAAACCATCCCTGGAGAGAGGGAGACCGGCTAGGTTTGAATGTGCTGGAAAAAAAAAAAAAAAAAAAAAAAAAAAAAGGAAGGAAGAAAGGAAGGAAGGAAGGAAGGAAGGAAGGAAGAAAACCAGGTAAAAATCAGAAGTTTCTCGGTTAAATAGCCATCTGAAGTTGGTGAGATTTACATGGTTTGAGCCGGGTCCCAGCATCGGGAGAGAAAGCATTGGCTCTAGAATGTAGTCACTAGAACAGGCGGTGCTAGCTAAGATTCAGTATCAGATATGTCGTGTGGCAGGACTCAGGTCAGAAATCGCAAGTCAAAATAGCATAAGGAAGAGAGGAGAGTGAGGAGGGCAAGAAAAGGCCCGAGATGCAAGCTCTGAGCTATCAGAAGCAAAATCCTCCGCGTGAACTAGAGAGCCAAGGTCCAGATTCCGGGACAATGGGAATGCACCTGAGGCCCACTGTAGAAGCAAGAATCTGGTCATCCTTTTTATCTGAAGTTGCAGGCACACATTAGTGAAAATATTTCTAAAGAATAAAGATCTCTGTAGGGATTAGACTGTTCTCAACTAAGTTGTGATGCTGAAATCTCATCTTTCCACAGGAGAAAACTCTCTGTTATCCTTTTTATGTGGAAAAGGTACTCAAATAGAAACACAATGCAACACACACACACACACACACACACACACACACACACACACACACACACACTCTACAAATATGTATGTATGTGTATAATATTTATAATTATAAAGTATTATAGCTACTAATTGTTTTCCAGAAGCAAACAAAACTAAACAGATATTAACTTATGATTTTTGACACTCTCTAAAGCATAACACTGTGTTACGTGCTGCACAATCTTTCAGTTCTCGATGCCGCCACCTGATTGGTAGTTCACTAACTGCAAAGCAATCTATCGCTCAAGTACTGCAATAAAAACAGACAGAAATGTAAGACGGCTGAATTCTGCTCCCTGTTTGTTATTTTTGTGGAATTTAAAAACCTTGTTAGCCTTTACAAATCACTGGTTTGTTTATTAAAACAATCGGATCTAAAGTGTTTCTAGAATGTGAGATTAAGGCCTAATATTTGGTTGTCTTTTCTGGAACTGCACAGCATCAATCGGTTTTCATCTTCTAATATAGGATTGTGCTTTCTAAGTCATCTCTCTCTCTCTCTCTCTCTCTCTCTCTCTCTCTCTCTCTCTCTCTCTCTCTCTCTCTTTCTCTCTCTCTCTCTCTCTCAACAGCTATTTGTAAATTATTAAAGCTTTCCGGTTGAAATATTTGTTAAATATTCGCTTCTTGTACTGAACATGATCTCACGGGGTGGTCCTGCTGAAACTTGTCTGCTTGAAACACATTGTTGTTACTTTAGGCGCTGACTATTCTCCAGCTGACTTGATTAAAGTGCAGTCTATGGCTTGGATGACTTGCGTTTCCCATTGGTTTGAGCAAGATGATTGGTATGAAGGACTACAAAGAGTAAGACACTTTTACCTTCCGATTATAATTCTCTGTCAGGTTTGCTCTCTTTGCCTGCTTTGCTTCTCTTAAAGCTCTGTCCCGCCCCCTTACATCGCAGACATTTCTGTACTACAAAATTCTGAGGATATGATAGCAATTTTAAAGGTAAGAATGTAGTTTATAAGGAGAGCTATGATTATATATTGACCAAGAGCTCCCCTCCCATTCCAATTTTCTTTTTCAGTTGCGAGTGAAACCTGAAGCCTCCTGCATGCTAGATCAGTGCTCCACCCTTCGTCTGTATGGTCAGCCCTCTTTCCTTTATGTATTTTGAAACAGGATCTCATTAAACTGCCCAAGCTGGTCTTGAACCTGTGGCACTCCTGCCACAGTATTCTGAGTAGCTGAGATTACAGGCCTGAGACATCCTACCTGTCTAGATAAACTCACAGTAATATTTTAAGACTGTCTTTGATTGAACTATTAAATGCTAATTTCTATGTGACTCATGTATAAAAATAGCAGTGATTACAAACCTTTTCCCAAAGAATAAATCACCAACCAAAGAGTACACCTGGAGGGACCCATGGCTCCAGCTAGATATGCAGCAGAGGATGGCCTTATCTGGCATCACTGGGAGGGGAGGCCCTTGGTCCTATGGAGGCTTGATGACCCAGGATAGGGTTCTGAGGCAGAAGGGGGGGGTGGCAAAGCAACCTCATAGAGGCAGTGGGGAGGGATTAAAGGGTTTCTGGAGGAGAAACTTGGAAAGGGGATAATATTTAAAATGTCAATAAAATAACCAATAAAAAATTACATACTGATTGTCTCAAGATTAAAAATGAGATTTATATTAAAAAAACAAACCTTTTCTCACGAATAAAAATGTTTAATTAAATAGAAGGCAGTTGTATGTTAATACTTAGCATTATGATACTATTATTAGAGGAAAAACAGAGATCCTGAGCACAATATGATATCTGATAAATTTTATGAAAATTAAAATGCTTGTAATTATGTTTCAAAGGGAGTCAAACTGTTACCACGGCAACTTGGCCCATTATTTTAAAAAAATCTTATTTTAAAATGTATCATGTCAAAATGGATTTAGAGTAGAAAAATTAGTTTTAATTTTACTTTTCAATGGAGAATTTATTGCTATTTATTAGACAACTGTGAATTTTCTTCGCATTAACTTGTGAACAGAAGAGCCAGAATCTCATTATGAGGTTTAAGCGTAGTTCTTCTCATTGCTGTTCAAGGACACAGACTACTGAAGATATGCAGTAATTTTTCTCTTTTCTCCACTTCTTGGCTTTCTGTTCTAATCACACCAATCACAAATTAGTTTCTTATTATTTTACTTCTTTTTAAAATAAATTCTCAGCAGTACACAGCCTCTGGGGATTTTCTTTCCATGTAGTCTTTTTTGTTTTTCTTTGCTGTTGAACAACATGATAAACCTCTCTGGATGCAGTAGCCATCTGCCTCTGAGGAAAATCACTCATAAAGAAAACAAGAAAGCATTCTCCAGAAAAGAAAAGTGGCTGTGACGTAGTAAAGAGTGGAGTTCGGAACTTCAATAATGGCATAATACAGTAAAAAAACAATGGGAAAATTTAAGCCCAGGACTTTTAGTAGCAAGACTTGAAACTCCACTCACTGCACAAACACCGCACTAGAAAGCTATTGACCCCGTTTATGTGTGACCACACCTTAAATACAGTAACACACTCATTTTCATGTTTCAGAAAAGATTCTCTTTGAAGTGCAGCCCAGAAGGTGATTGTATCATTTGGAGTCAAGAAAGAATTGATTTTAATAAAAATGCTTTTTACTAAATGGGTGTTATTTAAAGTACCTTTGGAGCATCACATAGTGATTTTGAAGGTTCAAATTCTCTTCCTTTCAGTCATTAATATTACCATTGGCCTTTGTAACTTAGCCAAGACATTAAAAGAAGTATTTTTTTGTCACAAAATTAGTTTATCCCTTACATTGGCCCTATGATCTTTGGGAGTATGGGCTCCTTCTTCCTCAAGTCTCATTCATTTGTGTACAAACAGAAATGAGATGAAACTCAGAGTCAGTGAGGAAAACCAGCACATGAATATAGGCTTTTACCACTTCTAAGCATCCAGCTTATTTTCCAGGTTTCATATATTTATGTATATCATATACAACCACCATTATAAATGTTAATAAGAAAATAATCAAATGTTTGATTTAAAAATTTCAAACTTGAGTTTGAAAATTGACATAAAATTATTATATTAATATTGAGAGCAATAAGTTAACACTTGTACTATATATGACATAAATATATAAATACAAATATACAAACTTTACTATTATAATTGATTTTTGGCATTATTGTATTTCCATATAATTTTTATTAATTAATTAATTTATTTATTTTATGATTAAAATATATTTATAAGGGTCACTTGTATATGCATATCCCTTAGATTTATATTATGTGTTTGTTTTTAAAAATAGTACCCTGCTGGGGGTTTTTTGTTGGATATATTTTATTTACATTTCAACTATTATTCCATTTCCTGGTTTCCCCTCCAGAAGCCCCTATCCTATTCCCCCTCCCACTGCTTCTATGAGGGTGCCTCACTCACCCTACCTATCACCACCCTGGCGTTCCCCTACACTGGAGCATTGGGCCTTGACAGAATCAAGGGCTTTTCTTTCCATTGATGCCCAACAAAGCCATCCTCTGCTATAGATGCAGCTAGAGCCATGCGTTTGTCCATCTGTACTCTTTGGATAGTGATTTAGTCCCTGGGAGCTCTGGTTGGTTGATATTGTTGTTCTTATGGGGTTGAAAACACTTTCAGCTCCTTCAATTCTTTCCCCAACTCCTCAATGGGGGAACCTCATTCTCAGTTCAATAGTTATCTGTGAGCCTCTGCCTCTGTATTTGTCATGATCAGGCAGATCCTCTCAGGGGACAGATATATCAGGATCCTATCAGCATGAACTTGTTGGCATCAGCAATATTGTCTGGGTATGGTGGCTGTATATGGGCTGAATCTCCAGGTGGGGGCGGTCTCTGGATGGCCTGTTCCTTCTTGAGCCTCATGTGGTCTGTGAATTGTATCTTGGGTATTCCAAGCTTTGGGGCTAATACCCACTTATCAGTGAGTGTATACCATGGGTGTTTGTTTGTGATTGGGTTACCTCACTTAGGATGATAGTTTCTAGCTCCATCCATTTGCCTAAGAGTTTCATGAAGTCATTGTTCTTAATACTGAGTAGTACTTTATTGTGTAAATGTACCATATTTTCTGTATTCATTCCTCTGTTGAAGAACATCTGGGTTCTTTCCAGGTTCTGTCTATTGTAAATAAGGCTGCTGTAAACATAGCGGAGCCTGTGTCCTTGTTATGTGTTGGAGAGGAGAGTCTTTTGAGTATATGGTCATGAGTGGTATATCTGGGTCCTCAGTTAGTACTATATCCAATTTATTGAGGAAACGCCAAACTGATTTTCAGAGGAGTTGTACCAGCCTGCCATCCCACCAACAATGGAGGAGTGTTCCTCTTTCTCCACATCCTCACCAGCATCTGCTGTTACCTGAGTGTTTGATCTTAGCCATTCTGTCAGGTGTGAGGTGGAATCTTGGGGTTGTTTTGATTTGCATTTCCCTGATGACTTAGTATGTTGAGCATTTCTTTAGGTGCTCCTTAGTCATTCTGTATTCCTCAGTTGAGAATTCTTTGCTTAGCTCTGTCCTCCATTTTTTAAATAGGGATATTTGATTCTCTGGTGTCTAACTTTTTGAGTTCTTTGTATATATTGGATAATAGCCCTTTATCGGATGTAGGATTGGCAAAGGTCATTTTCCATTCTGTTGGTTGCCATTTTGTCCTAATGGCAGTGTCCTTTGCCTTACAGAAGCATAATTTATATTTACATTTTAACTAAACTAATTTTATAATAACCCTATACATTCAAAAGTAAACATAATGACCTAAAATCTAATATGTAAAATACTTATACGTCTTATTTTCTGTTACATTTTATCCACTGACTATCAAAGAGTACATTTTCCAGAATCTCTGTGTGTATTGGTGTGCCCGTGTGCGTGTTTTGTACATGTGGTTGAGAGCTAGCTTAGAACACAAGTTAACAAAATGAAAATAATGTCCCTATTGTCAGCCACTAGCAGTCAGTCGCATGTAGCTCTAACCATACAGAGGCTCCCTTCCTGACCCCACCACAAGTCTGCATTACTCATTGACTCTGAGGCTTAGCATCCCACAGTGAAGTGCAGGTGTTCTTTCTGTACCAAAAGGGTTGCTTTGCTCAAGTAACCCATGCTTAAAATGCACAAGGAGTAGGAGGAGGGAAGGAAAATGGGTATTTCCTCTTCCATCTGAAAATGCTACTTGTCACAGTGAGAAGCTTGTCTTACAGGGGGATGTTTTACAGTTTATGCTTAAATCATAAAAATAGTTGTTAAAATGTTTCTTAGGTTGGATTTTTTTATTTTTAAGGATGTAGAATCATTATTCATATTGATAACAAAAATTATAGCTTCTGGGGTTTTATATTGTCTTCTAAATAACAGATTTGCTCGAATAAAATCTATGTAAGTCTTAGATTTATTTTATGATCCTGTTGATAAAAGTCTTAATGTTCCAAATATTAGGATTTATTTGCATATCCACTCTGGACTTTTTTAATGCAATGATATTGATCTATTTATTGATACATGCTATTTTAAAAGTCATTCAAAATTATGAACTTTAAAAAATAAATGTTGTTATTTTTATTTATTATTTTAATAGCTAGCTTATAAAGATTATTCTGTCCCAAATTTTAAAGGTAGTTAAGATTGGGAGTGGGTTGCACACTTATCATCCCTGTGATCTTCAGATAGATGCAGGAGAATTGCTGTAATATGAGACCAGCCAGTAGTACACAGTGAATTTATAGGGCCTACTGGGCAATATAACAAGACCCAGTCTCAGAAAACCAAAATAAAGGTAAACAAAAATAGCAGATAAAGGAATGTAATCTACTGCTCCTTGGATTTTCAAAACATAATTAAGATGGAAGGCATACTGAATTTTATATATCAAGAAGGAAATTCTAATATAATTTTTGAAGAAAGTAAGGATATAGCAACAAATGGTTCCTTCCATACACGAGTGGTAAATGAACTATGCTACACTCAAATAAAGGAATATTTTTTGTCCTAAACACCTCTAAAGGTAACGAGTTATCAAAAGAATTAGGAATCTGTTCCTCTATTAGCCAGTTGCACTAACATAATTCGTTATGGTATAAATGTTTTGGAAAACTGAACTTTTGGAAAACTAAAGGCTGGCTACTTCCGTGAAGAATGACTGTGTGTAAAATGTAAATTAATTCCAGTAAGGTCAAACACTTAGCACAAAAACAGTTGCCTGTCTGTGACTTCAAATTTCAGGGTAAAGAGCCATGCATATCTTCCAGAATCTGATTTAATGAGGCAGAGTGTCCCTTTAATGTCATGGACGGGTTCTGAGCAGTAACTGCTGCTTCAGAGGGATAGACGGGGAGGACACCAGCATGCTGCACCTGTCCCTGTCCTGTGAGTTTGGAAACCTGTGCCTTCCTACCTGCAGCTAGTTGAAGAACAATTCACTTTAGTCATAGGATTCCTATAGTTTTCTTTTAACAGTTTTTGAAGCCATTTTTTAAAGTCTCAAAATTTTATTTTATTTTATTTTTTAATTGAACAACTATTTTAAAAAACAAAGATAGATAAATGTACAGATTTTAAGCATTTTTGCATAAAAGTATATGAATACATTTTTGTCAGTACTTGATTTTTTTAAAGGTTTGATAGTATGCATTAAAATCTTACTAGTTACAATGAGCATAAAGTACATGTAAAACAAGAGGTAACCTGGAAATAGTCAAAGTTTTCTTGGTGTGTAAAGATTAAGCATAAAGATTTTTTTTTTTTTGGCCTTTGTTTTTCTTGAACTTCATATAGTCTGTGATTTGTTTCTGGGGTGTTCAGAGCTTTCTGGGGTTAGTATCCAATTATCAGTGACTGCATATTATGTCTGTTCTTTTGTGACTGGGTTACCTCACTCAGCATGATATTCTCTAGATGCATCCATTTTCTTAAGAATTTCATAAAGTCATTTTTTCTGATAGCTGAGTAGTACTCCATTGTGTAAATATACCACAGTTTTTGTATCCATTCATCTACTGAAGGACATCTGGGTTCTTTCCAGCTTCTGGCTATTATAAATAGGGCTGCTATGAACATTGTGGTGCATGTGTCTTTGTTGTATGTTGGAGCTTCTCTGGGGTATATGCCCAGAAGTGGAATAACTGGGTCGTTAGGTAGTACTATGTCAAATTTTCTGAGGAATGGCCAGACTGATTTCCAGAGTGGTTGTTCCAGTTTACAACCCCACCAACAGTGGAGAAGTGTTCCTATTTTTAAGGCAGTCACATATGTAAAAAAATTAGAAAGTTGATATATATGTGTGTGTGTGTGTGTGTGTGTGTGTGTGTGTGTGTGTGTGTACAGGTGATGGCTTAAACAACTCTGAAACACATAATTTACATCCAAAGCTGATCTTTGTTATATAAGCAAACAAAACAATAAATGAAAACATTAACAAAATTGAAAGCACTGGGCAAGAAAGAACCTAATTTTCATAACTATGAGATCATCTAATTCAAATGTCAAGGTTTTAACCAAAAGTACCAAGTCTCAACAAAGAGGGGTTATAAGCATATAATCCCAACTACTTGGGAGACTGGGGCAGATGATTTACATGTTCCAGTTAAAGGCCACCCTGGGCAACTTAGTGAGACATTGTCTAAATCAAAACAGAGGAGAAGGGCTGGGGCAGATGTACCTTACTGGTAGAGTACTTGCCTAGTATGCATGGGATCTTGAATTCAACTCCCCCAAATTGCAATACATACCTACATACATGCAAACATACACACACATATGCATACATACTATAGAACACACAAACACAAAAAAGGACTTTATAATAACGATTTTCAAGGTCTCCAAAGAACTAAAGTAGACAAAGAGAAGATCAAGAAAGTGGCGTATGGAGACCATGGAACCATCAAACAATTGGGGAAGGTAGTGTTAGATCTAAATGTCTTATTACTGAAAGAAAACTTTACTATAACAATTTGAAAGACGTTTTGATAGATAAGCGAAAATATACCTGCTGATGTGAAAGCAGGATAATAGAACTTACTAATTCAGGACAAAAATGATACTATTAGAGAAGTAAATAGAACTAAGAGCCCTAAGAAATACTGTCCGCCGACTAACATGCTCTCATGTAGGAATGCAGAGAGGGAAGAAAGGGAATGCCAGGACATGCAAGTACAGATCCAGATGAAAGACATTACCATGAACCGCCAAGAATTTCAGCAAAACCCAAATGACCTGAATTCTCGTAGTTTCAATTAAGTAAGTATAATAAAAATTTAAGGGCAGAGACAAAGCACAAAATCTTGAAACGCAAAGATAGAAGCATATCGTCATATATCCAAATCCTCGCTAAGGTAACTATCGAGATTCCTATTAGACATACTGGAGACTAGAAGGCAGCGGGACAAGAAATTGTCACAAGATAAATGTTTGTTGAACAAACTTTCCAAATCTGGCCAAACTCTTTTGGCATTCATTACCCTCCAACTATCCTGAAACATGTTCGAGGAAATCCCACTGACTAAGAGAGAGGGACACTCAAACATTACCACGACACAACATGGTACACTGATAATATCAATAAAGTGGGCACATGGGTAACTATACAGCTAATGCAATAGAAAATGGTTCGTAATTTTACTACCCGGGATCTTCAGAATTGATGAACAGAAAATTTAAGCTCCTAGTCCACAAGAAATGTGACCATGACTGATAATTACTTAAGAGATTAAAATGTCTGAAAGAACGATGAGAAGGAATATTTTTATATGTCCAATTATGCACCATTTTTGTAAAATATATTTCATCTATACTTGTGAGAACCAGAGCCACAAGTAGATACTTGTGCTTTTTAAATAGAATATTGTCTAAGCAAAAGATAGAGACTGACAGAGTAGGTTAGAAATCTTTGCATGGGTTAAAAAATTTGAAAGTGGCTTGGTGTCCTCATTCTCTACTGGGGGCCCTGTGGAGCTAGTGGAGGTAGTTTCCCTAGCTTTCACATCCCCACTGCACTCTTGGGCATTTTGACTAAGCTCCCCTAAATTAAGTTCTGTAAGCTTCCCCAACCCCATGTCTCTAAGACTTTCTAGAGGTACCCTCCACCCCCACCCTTGGCAGCTGCATATTTCCATTTATTCTTCTAGCTTTCTGGGCTTCTCTCCTGTCTCTGCCCATCCCCCACCCCATGCCTGATTCTGTCCCCATTTTCCCCTTCCCCTCCTCTCTCCCAGCTAGATGCCTCCCACCATCTGTCTGCCTCCCATGTTTACAACAGGGGACTGCCTTGTCTGCCTCTGTGGGAGAAGATGCACCTAATCCTGTGGAGACTTGATGCCCCAGGGAGGTGGGATGCCCAGGGTGGGGGCCACCCCCTTAGAAGTGAAGGGGAGTGGGCTGGAGGTAAGTACTCTGTGGGACCCAGAAGGGAGACAATTTCTGGGATGTAAATAAATAAAATAATTAATAATTAAAAAATTTAAAATTTGAAAAAAGTGCTTGTATGCTGTCAACAGCTGATCCACTTTAACTCTAAAGACACCAACTTCATGAATGGGAAACAAAAGTGAAAGGGATTTTCATTCACATAGTAACTAGAAGACCATGACTGTGTTAATAGCAGTCAATACTGTCAGTGATCCCAAAGTGCTTAGAACAGAAAAAGAAGAACATTGTGAATAAGAATTCGATGCATGGTAAACATTACACCCTCCCCAGGAGATCATGATAACATATGAAGCAAATTCCGAATGGAAGAAACACACAGTGCATTCACCAAAAATAGTTGCAGAACCAAATAGTCTCTCAGTATTAAAGAATCATAATGTGTCAACTAAAACGAAGTCAGAGAAAGGGAGCACTATGGATATCAATCTAATTAGGTCCATAGACATGATTGTAGAATATTTCATTCAGAGACTTTGTATATATTCTTTTATGAAGAAATTTCCGAGGACTGGAATATTAGACAATGTAGACAATACACATTCTCTAATCATGCCGAGAGGTTTGAGTTTGTAACAGAAAAGAAACTTTGAAATTGTCCAGTCTGTGTAGATTAGGCAAACACCCTCTTATAAAACCAATACATGAAAATCAGAAATATCCAAATAACATAAGATAGACTTAAATATAAAGATAAGGACACAACATACAGAAACATGGGATGCTATGCATCAAACAATTAGAACTGGACATTAACCATCAAGAGAAATCTTAAACCACAATCAAATTTTATATCTTCATGTAATGAGAAAGTGAATCAACTTTGTCCAAATTACAAGATAAACAGCAAAGGAATGAGGAATGTTATATGAATCAGAGACTCGGGTGGTATTAGAGATACCTCAATGAGTCTAAAAAGTATTCCTTGAAAAGGGGATCACAGTTGATCAATGCAACAAGATGGAGTAAGAACACAAAAGCAGAGACAAGTTATTAACTTCATAAGTAAGTATCAAGATGTTATTATAGAAATTAAAATTATTATGAACAATACTAAAGATAGGTGTACCCAAACAAATTGAATTAACTAGATAAACTGAAATTTTCCTAGAAATAGAAAACCAACCAGCATCACACCCTGAAGAAATACAACTATAAACAGCCCCATAGTTAGTAAGTGGGTTGGATCAATAATCTACATCCTTCCAACGAACAGGTGTAATGACTTACTGTAACAATCACTCTACCCCAGAAGCTGAGGCATGGAAATTGCTGCAAGTTCAAATCAGGGCAACATTTTCATTTATCATAGCTTCAAAACTGTAAAATATCTAATACATAGCTTAACCACAGATGGAAAATACTTTTTCTAGTAATATTACAAAACAATACTAAAATAAATCAAAGACATAAATAGAAATGCATCTCATGTGATTAGGATGACAGTGTAGATTTTAAATTCAATGTATTCCCTACCAAAATATAAATGATGGTTTTTGCAGAAATTAAAAAACATCCTGACATTCATGTAAAATTACAGGGTACTCTTAGAAAAATTTCAAGTCATAGGATAAAATCATAGAATAAAATCACAATGATGAACAAGGTACTGCCTTGTAATTACAGAAGAAACACAGTCATCCAAAGAAAAAGGTGAACATATAGGAGTTCATTTAAAACATAAGTTTTGTGCATCGGAGGAAATTATCAACCTGTCAAAATGTAGCTGCATGAAACAGCCACCCAAGGTTCACGCCGGATTCTAGTTCATAATCATACCTGGAGTAGAGCTGGTCTTCATTTCACGTTCCTGATTTCTGTCCTGGGTACCATTTGCTGTACTGCAGTTCTCCACTGCAGAGGGTTGTTGTCATGGTTACTGTTAATTGTCCACTTGACAGACTCCAAAGTCAACTGGCAGTTGGGCCTTGGGACATGCCTGTAGGAGATTTTCTTGATTAATTGATGAGGGAAGGTCCATCTTAATTAGGGGTGTGACCTGGGTTACCTAAGTGAAAGAATCAAGGTCAATAACAGCATGCTTATCTTCATGGCTCTCTGTCCATGATTATGGGTGTGATGTGACAGGTTCCCTCAAGCTCCTGCCTCTGTGGCTCCCCAGATACCATGAACTCCAAGCAGGAGCTGTAAGCTAAAATAACCTCTTCCTTACTTAAGTTGCGTTTCTTGGGTTACTTTATCATGGCAATGAAAAAGAAACAAATGATTTACTGAAACATTTATTCTCCTGTTCCATTACTAGGACATTCAAGCACAGTTTTTAATTTTCTTTTTCTCCCTCACAACAACCGTCAGTGTTGCTAGCCCTGCTTTTTTACCCATCTTATCTAACATTTATGCTTCAAATGCGCACACGCTCCCCAGGATAAAGAGCAATGTAAAAACAGCAGGCTAGGTCACGGTTGTCCCAACATTCGCACACTGTATTTTAAATTTGACTTTGCTACCTTGATCGACTTATGAATATTTGAAAATCGGCATTTCTGGATGTTGCTGTTTTTATGGGATGCTCTGCCTACCTGGGCATCATGCGTGACCTTCTTCAGTGGGTCTAAGAGAAACATGTTGATACACGATTACTTCCCCTCTACTCCCTATCAGCCCTGAAAGGTTTCTGCATAGGCCCATGTCTTTTGCCATTCATCATTTTATGGTCTCGTTTTCTATCTCCAAGTGCCTGCTTTGATGTCAATTAGATATTTTAAACTATTTTCATCTGTAAATATTAAGTTGAGATTAATATTACTACAAATATATGTTCAATGCATAAAGGCATTTATCAGGGAAGATAAAATTAAAACTTTTATCAAATGATGAAAATGATTGACATTTCTTCACATTTTCTTTTAAGCCAAACATGTCCCAGGTCAGGCAAGTGGGACTGCTGGCCGCTGGATGTCAGCCATGGAACAAAGATGTGTGTGCTGCCAACGGAGACCGGTTTGCATACTGTGCAACTCTGGCCATCTATATATACCAGGTCTAATAGCACAGATTGTCTCAATATATGATTATAATGCATATGGTTATTTTTAACTAATGTTTGCCTTAAGTTATTCAATTGATATATGTATTTTCTCTTTGAATATGTATATTAGCTGTGTGTATTAGAAACAATGACATTAATCTTAATTAAATTGGTATTTTTAAATTTTATCTAAACTTCATTTAAAATTATGGTATTTGAATTAAAATATTTAAAATTATTATCAGGGGGTGAAGAAATGTGACTGTGGCTAAGAATACTTACTGCTGTTCCAGGAACCTGAGTTTGTTTTCCAGATTCCCACCACGAAACTAACAGTGGGCTATGACTCCAGCTACAGGGAAGCTGATAAATTTCTCTGGCCTCCTTGAGCCCTGTATTCATATGCCCCCACACAGACACACATACATGTACATACATGTACAGAATTTAAGTTCCTTTTTAAAAAATAAGTTTGTTCAAAGGCTGTTTATTAAATGGCTCCTCACACCAGTGTGCACTGGTCTTATGGCTAAAGCGAAATAATCAGTCATATACTAGATAAAGCAATAGTTTATTATCACATTTTTAGTGTTCTTAAGTGACTTTTTTTCTACCTGGCATTAGAATTTAATACAGTTGTTCAATGAGAGTGAAAAATATGTTAAGCTCAGTTATTAAAAAAGCAACTTATGATCCTACAAGTGCAATCTCATAATACTGTTTATGTTAGGAAATGTTAAATAAGTTAGCATTCTACACCGTTCTAGTAAAGTTAGTGACGATCACTGCTATAGGACATTATTTCCTCTAAGTGCTTGGATGGATGGATATTTATGCTGAATCTCTAACACATTCAGCACGTTTGTTGTTAGATGCATTGGATATATTTGCAGTCTGTACTACAGATAGCTTATATTGCAAGGGGGTTTTCTACTTAAAACTTATTAACCACACAAAATACACAATATGTAAACAGGACAACTTAGAAAGATTATCACCTGCAGCGCTGACCAGAGGTAAGTGTTCATGTCATCAGTGTTTGCCAAATAAAGCTGTATTTGTAGAAAGAGACAAAATTACAAAGAAGAAGTAACAAGAAACAGCGATGTTACTCAAATTTTGATATGCCAAGATTATTAGTAAAGCAGAAAAGCAAAGATATTGGAATGCTGAGCAATAACTATTTCAGAGAGCTAGAGAGAGAGAAAGACAGAGAGAGAGAGACAGAGAGAGAGAGAGACAGAGAGAGAGAGACAGAGAGACAGAGACAGAGAGACAGAAACAGAGACTAGAGGCCAAGAGAGATGCTGACTACAATGGCAGACTTATATAGAAAAGAGAAGCCAAGGAAAGGGCGGGGAGGGTCCTGGGATG
The DNA here is from genome assembly GCF_963924665.1 of Micromys minutus. Classification (NCBI taxonomy): domain Eukaryota; kingdom Metazoa; phylum Chordata; class Mammalia; order Rodentia; family Muridae; genus Micromys; species Micromys minutus. Next base: position 16,140,135 of record NC_137983.1, read on the forward strand.
GCCAGGTTTAGGGGAGGTGGCAGGCCAGGACTCTGTAACAAGTACTTACTGAGAGAGCTCTAATAGGTACCACCGAGTTACCCATTTGTCCTGAGTTCCTCTGGGACCTGACAGATGCATTCAGAGAGAGGGGCAGGCATTACATCCCTTGTGTTGACCCCACCAGGTCCCAGTGATTATCCTAATCCAGCGCTCACTTGGATGGCTGTGGCTAAAATAAATAAATAACACACACACACACACACACACACATACACAGACACACATACAGATGGACACACACACACATACAGATGGAAACACAGACACACATACATATAGACACACACATGCACATACAGACGAACACACATACACATGGACACACACACTGACACATACAGACAGACACATACATATGGATAGACACACACAGGTAGGAAGAAAGAGAGACTACTGGCAGACTAGAACTACATGCATTATATTCACATATAAGGTAGTAAAATCAATTTTAAAAAATATACAATATTTTGAAGATTGTTTTTGAACATCATTGAAAATATAAAAGTTGTTATAAACAGTTAATTGATTTTTTATATAAACTGATTTAAAATTAAACTCCAAAACCAATTCATGTTTTTCTGTAAAAATAGGTTTGTTTATTTAAACAAATTAAATTTTTGTCTAAATATTTGTAAAAAACTGATTTTTTTTTGTTTTTTAGGGATTTGTTTATTTTCAAGGCATCATTTTCCCCTGTAACCCGGGCTGTACTGGAACTCACTCTGCAGCCAAGACTGGCCTCAAACTCAGAGATCTGCCTGCCTTTGCTTCCTGAGTTCAAAAAGGGTTTCATATTTCATAAAATACATTGGTAAAAATACAGTGAAATGGCCTGGAGAGATGGGTCGGAGGTTAAAAGCACTTACTGCTCTTCCAGAGGTCCTGAGTTCAAATCTCAGCAGCTCACAACCATCTGTAATAAGATCTGATGCCATCTTCTGGTGTGTCTGAAGACAGCTACAGTTTACTTATATGTGATAAATAAATCTTTTACAAAATACAATGAAATATAAAATATGCAGGTTTAAAATGTAAAAATTTTATTATAATAATATGAAACCTTTGTTTCCTCTGTTTGTTTTCAAATAGTTTTGCTCAGCTTACTGAATTTGGTTGAATGAAAACCAAGGCATGAAATGAATTCATATTTATTACTCTGTAAACCAGTATTTCTGTGCATAGCTTCTGTTTTATATGATTATTAATAGAGAACAGATTATTTAGAAAGAAGAACTCAGCTCTTTGACATGCTTTGTTTTAGTTGGATCGCCGTTATAATGAGTTCAAACTTCATGCAATTATGTCAGAACACAAAAAAACAATCACAGCAATTTCGTGGTGTCCACATAACCCTGACCTGTTTGCAAGCAGCAGTACCGATAACTTAGTGATTATTTGGAATGTGGCAGAGCAAAAAGTCATCGCTAAACTTGACAACATCAAAGGTATGGTTGCCATTAAATTTATTTTGTCAAGCAAAATTTTTATATTTCAACAATCTCAATTTAATTAAGTTTTAAAACAGCATTTAAAATTTCTAGTAGTAACCTGTATAATAATGTATATATAAACATGTGTAATAAATGAATTTTATGCCATGACAAATATGAGGATACAGAACTGAAAAAAAATTCAAATCTTCATAGAAGATATGATTAGCTAAAGATGTAGCCAATTAAATTAATACTGAAATTGAATATAAAATTTTCAAGAATAAATACTTCAAAAAATTAGAAAAAAATAATTAGATAAATATCAGGCCTTGCCTGTTTCTTAGTGTATTCTAATCTTTAACATATATGGGCAATAATATGTGCTAATAATCATCTACATGATAGACTGAAGAGCATGTTTTATGATTATGTGTGATTTGGTAGAAATGGAAACTTGTTTCAAGGAACTTGGTATCTAGGGAGTTAGTAATATCACCATCCTTTTGTTTGTTTGTTTGTTTGTTTCTTTGGGGTTTCTCTGTGAAGCCTTGGATGTCCTGGAACTAGCTTTGTAGTCCAGGCCAGTCTTGAACTCACAGAGACCACATGCCTCTGCCTCCCATGTGCTGGGGTTGAAGGTGGGCCATTACTACTGGTCACAATCCTTTCTTTTACTCAACACTGAGAATCCTTTAATTTTAACTGTAATGATATTACTTAATTAAATATATAATTAATATATTATTAAATAATCATTTTATGCTAAACATCAGAATTTCCTTTATTTTTAGTACCAATGATAGTTAAGTGATTATTTATAATTATGTAAGATATTTCTAGATATAATATGCACATTCAGTTTCTTTTAAAGGTCATATGAATAATTTTAAGATAGAAAACTGAGACGCAATTATTGGGCTAGTTTAATTTTGTTCAAATGTTTTTCCTACATTTTAACATATAATTGCAATATTGATAATTCATACACATTCATCCCTATGTTTTCTGTCAGGATAATGCCCGTGTTAATGGTTAGCCATATTTAGCACATTGAGTATAGTGTTTTTTCAATTTAGATCATTAAAAATGTTTAAAAGGTTAGTGAAAGGAACAAATTTTGTTTCACAATGGTGTTTTTAAGGTAATTCCCAGATTAGAGTAATTTAGAACTATAAAAAGTACCATTTATTTCTAAATTCATGGAATCTGTTTTGTATTGCTTAGTATAGCCAGTTTTTAGAGAGCAAATAAAGTTTGTGCCAGCCTTTGGGAAAGATACATATAAATATAAATATATATAAATCGAGCTCCTTAACGAACTTCTATTAATATAGTTGAGTAGTTTTCTATGGGTTTTTAGTGTATCAGGGAGAAAACAAAATCCACATTACTTCCGGCAGTGAGCATTGTGATGTAAAAATGGCTATGTGTGTTTTCTGCTAGGAGTTTTCATGAATTTCCATATTTTCTAATAATCTGTTAGTCAGAAGTCCTATCAGTGCTGTTTACATAAATTGCAGTGCATATTATCTGATGTTTTACATTTTTGTGGATAATCTTATATAACAAACACTCGACTTGACGTTAATTTTGTATTGTATGAGAAAGAAATTGAAGATGTGCAATGCATCGTTCTTCTAAAGGCACAGAACAGACTGTCCTAGCTTATGTTTGAAAATAAGAATTTAGGCTGGGCTTGGTGGGGCATGCCTTCAATGCCAGCACTGGGGAGGCAGGGGTAGGTGGATCTTTATGAATTGGAGGCAAGTCTGCTGTGCATAATGAGTTTAGGACAGCCACAGCTACATAGAGAGACCCATCTAAAAGAAAAGCAAAATACTAAACAAAACAAAACAACCTTTAGCCAGGTAGCAGTGGAGTATACCTTTTGAGCCCAACCTGGTCTGCAGAGTGGGGTCCAAGGCAGCCAGGACTACATGGAGAAACCCTGCCTCAAAAGAATGAAAACAAACAAACAAACCACTGACAAGAAGGAAAAACACAATTAAATGCACATCAGAAGTACAGATAATTATTACTCAGCTTTGTCAAATATTACTTACCAAACATTACTTGCATCTGATGTATTTCTGGGCTAAGATTTTAGTTAGTTTATGCCATAGCCTCTCATGTCCCTTGATATACAACATAAAAGGACTTCTTCACTGATGTGTGTAGAAAATTTGAATGACTACATGACAGTTTGGGTAAATTCTATTTAATTGTTTCTTTGAAAATTCTCAAAGGCGTATTGCTAACTCCTTACTGTGCTTCTGTTTAACCTTTTCCAGAGACCCCTACCTGTCTCGGCTGGTGCTGGAACACGAACAATACAGTGGGGTTTGTTTCCCAGAAAGGCCCTCTGCTCATTTGGACCATCTCGGGACCAGATAGTGGAGTGTCTGTACACAAAGAAGCCCATACTTTTGCAGCTGATATTTCTATATTTAGGTGGCACACCCAAAAGAAAGGAAAAGTTGCATTTGGCCATATTGATGGAAGCATATCGATTTTTCAGCCTGGTAAGTATGAAATTGTCTGGATCCTGTCTACTTTCTTTCTTTTTTTTTTCTTCTCTTTTTTGTGTTGTCACTTACTTGTTTGTTGGATATTTTATTTATTTGCATTTCAGATGTTATCTCCTGTCCAGGTTTTCCCTCTGGAAACCTCCTCCCCCTGCTTCTATCTATGAGGATGCTCCCCCTCCCACACACCCACTCCCACTTCCCCACACTGTCATTTCCCTATACTGGGGCACCAAACCTTCCCAGGACCAAGGGCCTCTCCTCCCATTGATGTCTGACGAGGTCATCCACTGCTACATATGCTGCTGGAGCCATGGATACTCTTTGGTTGATTATTTAATCCCTGGGAGGTCTGGAGGGTCTGGTTGGTTGATATTGTTGCTCTTCCTATGGGTTGCAAACCCCTTCAGTCCTTTTTCTACCTCCTCTATTGAGGAACCTGTTCTCAGTTCAGTGGTTGACTGTGAGCATCTACCTCTGTATCTGTCAGGGCCTCTCAGGGGACAGCTATATCAGGCTCCTGTCAGCATGTTCTTCTTGGCATCAGCAATAGCAGCTGGGTTTGGTGACTGTATATAGGATGCCTTCCATCAGTCTCTGCTCCACATTATGTTCCTTGTTTCCTTTAGATGGAAGAAATACTAGGTTAATTTTTTGAGGAGGATGGGTGGCTCCATCCCCCAAAAGGGAGCCTTGCCTAACCTCTGGATGTGGTCTCTACAGGTTCTCTCTCCCCTTTGTTGGGCATTTCAGCTAATCTCATCCCTGTTGGTCCTGGGAGCCTCTTGCTTTCCTGGCATCTGGGAATCAAAACATATTTTTCTACGTTGCTTGTTATATACGTAATTTGCAGAAGCGAGGATGATTTCTGATAATTCCTTTGTATATTTAAGTGTCTTTATTTATCCTTGCAGTTCTTTAAAGCTCTGGTGTGAATTGTAACAACTAATGACAACTGAGGAAAGGAATTACCGTAAATACTGTTAATACTACTTATAATAGACCCTATGTAATAGCTTGTTAATGAAGTACTCATGTAGGGATTTCAAATTCTCTGCGGGAAAAAAAAAAAACACTGAATTCTCCATTATAATACCAGAGGTGCTCTGACACCAATGAGTGTGTCTTGTCCAGGAGAGCAAAACTAGTCAGGGATAAAACTGGATGGTGGACTACGCTGTCACCTCCAGAGTTAATGCTTTTACTCTTTATTGATTCTCTCCATCCTCTCCATCTCATAACTGCTTCCTTGTCTCTGTCCTGTCATGAGAAAGTGAAAGTTCTTTCTGGTGAGATAAGCCAGTTGTTCCCTTCCATATTTTCAGTGACAAATATGAAGAATGCTGAAAGCACTAGACAGTATCCAAGCAAAGCTGATGACAGTGACTTGTATCATCAGGATAAACTAATTCCCGTGTTCACATGTTAGCCATCCACATGAGAAAGCCAGACCATGCTGTCAGGAGTCCCAGAGACAGGCGGCAGACGTTAGACAACATGAGAGAAACCTGATCTTACGATGCTCTGTGAAACGATTTTCTTTGTATGAAATAGGTAGCAAAAATCAGAAACACGTTCTGAGACCTGAATCTCTTGAAGGAACAGATGAGGATGATCCAGTCACAGCCCTGGAGTGGGATCCACTATCCACAGACTATCTCCTGGTGGCTAATTTGCATTATGGAATTCGTCTCCTGGATTCTGAATCTCTTCACTGCATCACGACCTTCAGTTTCCCCAGTGCTGCAGTGTCTGTACAGTGCTTAGCCTGGGTCCCCAGTGCCCCAGGCATGTTCATAACTGGAGGTAAATGCGTCCATATTCCCGAAAGCTTCAAATATAGGAACTGTCAGTAAGTGAGCTAGCTGCAGTGTATTTTGTTAGCTGACTTTTATAAAATGTTTTAATTAAAATCACAAATATTAATTAATATAGTGAATGTCTAACTTATGAAGTGTGCCATTGACATTATTAAAGTGAAATTAAGAAAATATGTATGGAAATACATTATAGTTATACACACACACACATACACACACATGTTCTTGTTTTTATATATGCACCAATAACTAATGGTCAGATTCCAGAGATGGGAAAAAGATAATAAGCAAAGGTATCGCCTGGAAAACAATTAATTTTCCTGATAGGAGTTTGATTAGTCTCACTACTTTTGACAGGTCATCACCAGATATGCTATGGTAGTTAAATTATTTTCAGTTAAATTTAGAAATGAAAGTAGTATAAAATCCCATGGCTAAAAGGTTGCCTGCTCCTGTCTGAGAGAATTTGCCAAGGCAGATGATGAAATCTGAGAAGCCACGAGAAAATGTTGGCATAGGAATGAAGAATTAAGTGACAACCAGCTGTCACCATTTACTAAAGCTCGGGGGGGGGGGGACTGGGGGGGTAGAGAGGGGGAAGATGAGGGAGGGTAGTCAGAGACAGAGAGGGGAGAGGGGGAAAGGGAATGGAGGTGAGAAGAGTGGGGAGGGGAGACTAGAAAGCCCTATAGAGAAAAAAGAAAATCAGCCATTCCATTAGAGTAATACTTACTTAACATAAAATAATACTATTTTTCTTTGCAAACTTTAGTGGGATTCTGTACTAGTTTGCTTTACTTTTACAATTTTAATTTAAATAAAGAAATGGATTCCTACTTTATACATCTGTGTAACTTGTAATTAGGTTTCATGAATGATTAAATGTATTTATCAACTGCTAAGATAAACTTTACCTGTTTCACACCATACTTTGGTGTTCCCTAGCCTGTTCTCAGGGTTATATAGCCATTGTCTCAACCCAGAGTATTTTATTTTTTCCCCAGTAAACCCTGGACCCACTAATAACCAAATGCCTCCATTCCTCTTCACACCCTGTAAAGCACACAAGCACACAAACCAATAACGTACTTTCTGTCCCTGAACTTGCCTGTTTGAAGCATCTCCGGCAGTCATCCCAAATGTGGTCTTTAGTGTTTGCTCCTTTCACTTAGCACAATATTTTCAAGATTCAATTGTACTGCGGCATAGATCAGTTTATCACTTCTCCCATCATGGGCCCTGACAGTTGTCATTGGTAGTGATTTATACAATTCACACTTTAGGTGATTAGAAATAGTATTGTTATTATGGTAATCAATGTAAAACTGTTATGTAGATTTATGGCTGTGTTAACTTATAAACTCTATTAAATTTGGTGGGTGTTAAGGTGATACTCTGTGTGGTTGTTTGAAGCACAGACTGTCCTTTCTCCGAGGCACCTACTGAAGGATTTGGAGGGAGAGAGGAATTTTCTAACTGGTTTTCAAGCATGTTTATTTAGCTGGAAGAGGATCATGAGAAGTTGGTGGATGTTTCAGTGTACAATGATGGCTTTCTGTTGGAAGTGGACATTTTCTTTACCTGACCACTTCCTAGAATGCGTGCTGCCAATGGATGCCCTTGTTTGTGATCATCCTGTTATAATGACCATCACAGTGGAAGGCAGTTTCTACCCATGACAGAGTATAATGCGATAAAAATTAAACGTGGCCCTGTATTTAAAAGTAGAGCAGGATATCAGTCATTTTAATTGTGTCAATAATATTTAAATGATATCACTGCCTGCCTTTGGAGGTCTTTGTTGTTACTTTTATGACTGGATTTTTTTATGTCAAATAAAACGTGTTGACATGTACATTTCTGATGATCTGACTAGATTCTCAAGTGGGTGTTTTACGAATTTGGAATGTTTCAAGGACAACACCTATTGATAATTTTAAATTGAAGAAAACGGGATTCCACTGCTTACATGTAGTTAATTCTCCTCCAAAGAAAAAATGTAAGTAAAAATATAAAATTTTAATACTTCCCAGTATCATATTTTCTGCAAATAAATTGATACTACAATATAAATATATTACAGTTCTATATCAAAGATAGTCTTAATAATATACATACTGAAGGAGGCATTAAACCACAGAATAACTAGCATTCCTAATATAAACTATTTCTAATGTAAACTATTACATTGAATAATAATATTCTGATAATCGTAAATCACTGCCAATCATTGATTAGCAATGGATTTATAGAATTTTGAGGCATCTCTACTGTCTTCATTTTTTTTACTTTGTTTTCTGATTATTCATTGATTTTCTAATGTAGGATAAGTAGGAAAACACATGTTCTAATAAAAATCTGAAATTTTGGGAAAAGTTTTTAATTAGATTCTTTATTTTAAATAAGGAAGAATAAAATGACTTTCTGTTAGGTCTTCATGGACATTTTGCATAGCTGGTAGTGTAAACATATTGTGACTGCAAAAGCTGTAGATTGAGGGACATTTTCTCCAATTAAAACAGAACCAATTTCTTCTACTCCTGAGATGTCTCACTCCTGCAAATTCATAGACCCCTCCTGTTTAAACAATTGTTAATATTGATATACGTAAAAGAATGAACATAGAATCAGCTAAGTTCATTCAATGTTGGCTGCATGTATATGTTTCTAGGGGTCATGGAGCTTTTGATAAAATAAAATAATAACCTAGGATTAGGGCTTAGTGGTTTGAAGAGAGCTTTCTGTTCTTCCAGAGGACGTCCATTTCCCAGCACCCACATCAGGTAGCTCGCTCTACATGAAATTCCAGCTTCAGGACATCTGACACCTTCTAGCCTCCATGGGGTCTGTACTAATATATACTCAGACACACACACACACACACACACACACACACACACACACACACACATTTGGGCATAGAAGCACACACATGTTGATCTAGGATAATCATTTCCTCTCCTTACTGAAGCCTGTTTCCACATACAAAGATAAAAAATTAACAGTGACTGTTCAAATTAATATTTTATTTTATAATTTAAATACTATTGACAGTCAGACTTGATGATATTAGAGCCCCAAGTTTATTTGGTAAATTTAAGCCTTTCTGTAGAGACCCAACATTTCAGGGATTTAAAACTGATTTAGAAAAATTAGTGGTGGATGATGTATGAGAGGCCAGCATATTGCACGTCGCTTCTAAGTGGGTTTTTTTTTCTAGCTGTACTAATTTCTTTATTTCACTGTTATAGATATTTTTATCTTGGAAAGATTTGGACCTCATAATCTTGTTCTTTAATATTGTCTGAAAGTGCACGTCTATTAGTAAAAAACCCTGAAAATGTAAAGAAGTGCATACAAATACTGTCATTTTTTTGAAAAGGTTCATTCAGATACTCTTTTGGTAGCAAACTTTCAGACTTATTACTAGTTTGCATTAAATATAATAATATGAACTAAGAATCATTATGAAATAAAATTAAAACATAAAGACATTTTATTATAAACAAGAATTCTGAAGAGATTGATGCATAATGTTTGTCAAGACCACTTATGGTGTTGAGTAATGAAAATGTCACATATCACAAAACATTATGGATCACATTAACTTTTACCCAGATTACATGTCATTGAACTAGATGGATTACTACAAAATGCCCATTTTATCACAATCCATCCCAGTTTGCACTTCCTGCCACTCTCAGGTTCAAAGAAATGATCAACATCTACAATGAATGCATCAAGGACTTTCTTATAGTTTAACCAGAAACTAAAATACCAAGAGGTATTTATGCAAAGTTCAATATGCAATTACTAATAGGTTATATGAATAATTTACAGTGGTATCAAGTTGTTCTCGCCGAGTTGAAAATTAATTCATAAATTTGTTTGCATTGACTAAAAACTATAACATATATGTGTGGTTGGATGTGGAGCTTTGTACTGCTTATGTTATTCTGTGTGTGTGCCTGTTTGTATCTATGGGTTTGTTGAGTGTATATGCAGATAGATAGATAGATAGATAGATAGATAGATAGATAGATAGATAGATAGATAGACAGACAGACAGACAGACAGACAGACAGACAGATAGATAGATAGACAGACAGACAGACAGACAGACAGACAGACAGATAGATAGATAGATAGATAGACAGACAGACAGACAGATAGATAGACAGACAGACAGACAGACAGATAGACAGACAGACAGACAGACAGACAGACAGACAGATAGATAGATAGACAGATAGATAGATAGACAGACAGACAGACAGACAGACAGACAGACAGACAGATAGATAGATAGATAGATAGATAGACAGACAGATAGATAGATAGATAGATAGATAGATAGATAGATAGATAGATAGATGGATAGATAGACAGACAGACAGACAGACAGATAGATAGATAGATAGATAGACAGACAGACAGACAGACAGACAGATAGATAGATAGATAGATAGATAGACAGATAGATATTTTTGTGTGTAGAGGCAGAAGAGGACATTGGATTCATTGAAGATGGAGTCTCAGATATTCGTAGGACACCAGATTGTTGCTTGGGTACTTGAATTCTGATCCCAGTTCTCATGACTAAACAGCAGGCTCTCTTCAGAGCCATCTCTTCAGGCCCCATGACAGTGTTTTGAAAAGAGATTGTTTTAAAAATAATCACATTGTAGTTTAATTTATGAAGCATTAACAAACTACATATTCATAAAAAGCTATAATGTAAATTAAATTATTATTAAATTTTGTGTATATTAATTACTGCTAGAAATTGATATGGTGGTCATTATTCTTTAACCAGTTTATTCCCAAATAACCACACAACACAGAGACCTTTTAATATTTCAAAGCTCTAGCTGGACAGACACTCACCTAGCTTATCTAAGTTAACCCGACCACCTAGCCACACAGCTAACGATGCCTTCTAGGCCTATGGTCACGTCAATCTCCTACCACATTGCCTGGCCAAACCCTCTTCTCCTCTTCTTCCTTTTCTTCCTCCTCCTCTTCTCCCTCCTCTTCTTTCTCTTCTTCTTCCTCTTCTCCCTTCTTCTTCCCAAGTTTCCTTTCTTCCTCCCAGGAAGTCCTACCTTCTACTTCCTGCCTAGCTAATTGACCATCAGAATTTTTTTTTAATTAAATCCAATCAAAGACTGCCTTAGGTGGGTGAGGAAGAATAGAGACACAATTTCACACAATGTACCCCAATACTGCAATTCCTGCCTAATTCTCAGATACATCAATTTATACTAGTATATACTTCTTTGTGCTAATTTTTCCACATTTTTTGTGGTTCTGTGGATGTAGAAATTGTGTTCATGAGCACAGGTTATGAATGTAGAGCAAAGCAGAAAGTTGAGGTATGTATTAGTTCCTGTGATTTTATTCTAAAGAAAAGTGATTGCTAATTTCCCCTCATATTTTAGTTTCTGTCCAGTCTCCAAACAAAAATCATTATACATCTTCGACAAGTGAAGCCGTTCCACCCCCGAACTTGACACAGAATCAAGCCTTTTCTCTACCTCCTGGCCATGTTGTGTGCTGTTTCCTAGATGGTGGAGTTGGGCTGTATGACATGGGGGCCAAGAAGTGGGATTTCCTCAGAGAACTGGTATGTCCTCGGGTCAACTTGTGATGTTTACTTCACCTATGTATCAATACTGCTAGACATTATCATTAGGAAATAATATACTGACCTTTTGTTGTTGAAACACTTTAAAAAATAACTAATAACTGTAGTAACTATGAAGTATGTAGTAATAACCATAACCATAGAGACTGGAAATATGACGCATTGGTACAGGGTTTGTCTTACACCTCAGTCCCGACTTAATCCATAGTTTAATCCCACTGAAGAGAAAGAAATTAGACAGCAGTGTGTTATTGGAAGAAAAATGGTCAGAGTGCTTTTGTTTTTCCCAGAAGGCTTGACAAAACCTCTGCCAGTCATTTCATATCTGGGGCTCCATTTCATTGGTGCTTCATGACAAGTCAGGTTAAGACTTTATAGTTGCTTATGTTGAGACACTGTTACAGTTACATAATTCTAGGACTTGACTCTGATGATAAGTAAACTCCCATTTAATATATAAGTGTTGGGGGGTCCATTAGTGACCAACAAACCATGCAAAGACTGATCTTAGTCAGACAGGGATGGTTTATTGAATGCAGGCTAATACCAATCAATCAGGAGAATAGCTCAGAATTATCTGAGATTGTGACCCCGAATATCTTTCTCTATCAGCTTATAGCGGATTTTTTAAAACCCATAAGAGAACTCATACATGGGTGCAGGAAGGGCTCCCCAGTGGTCCACTCTGACTGGACATTGTAGACATAAAAGTTCATAGTAATCTTTTATTTCATGGGCCGTACATAAAGCTTTGTGGAAGTTCTTAGGATTAACAAACCTCATGCAAACATAACAGGGTATGGGATCAGCATGACCCTGCTCTGAGTCAATTTATTTTTCTGTGTCAGTGACTGGCAGGCAGATTACAGCACCAATATGAAATAGCTGGAAGGCATGAAATAAAATGGCTACAGCTGTGCTGGGGTTGGGGTCAAGCCGCAGCATGAGCAACCCCTTTATGCTTGCACATTTTGGCCTCATTCACTTCTGTACCATGTCCTGACTGTGCAGTACAGTACCTTGAGCAAGGCTTGCTGTCTTGAGTAAATGCGGACATGTTTGCATTATAATTTTTACTTGTCGAGCTCACCTCTTTATTCTTCCTTAGAGCTTATGAACTCCCTAAATTTCCTACAACTTGATTTATATTAAGGCATACATTTAACATGCTTAAGTAGCCATTGCTCCCCTGTGATCTTACCTTCAAAAAGAACTTGTTTTCTGTTTCTGTGACAAAGCACCAGAATGGGCTCAACTGAGATTTATTTTGGCTCATGGTATCAGAGATTTCAGCCCAGGGTCGCCTGGCTCCATTGTCTCTGGGTCTGTGGTGAGGCAGAACACCACAGCAGGAACTTGTGATGGTTTAAAGTTGTTGACCCTATGGATGCTCACAGCAGGGGCTTGAGGGGAAGAGAGGGAAGATGGGGTAGGGAGGGGGTAGTGAAGCAGACTTGGGTGTGGTTAAGATATAGCCTCAAACATCATTGTTTCAAAGATCCATTTCATCCGATCAGTTCCCACCCCTTTAGTATCCACCAAGTCTGGGTAGCTGTGTGAATACCTGTGAGTACATAACTGGATTACTTCGCTGCTGAGGATTGAGCTCATATTTAGTGGCCTTTCTAAAGCACCTCCTCTGGATACGGAACATGAATGCTTTAGAGGATATTTTATTTGCAACAATGGTTTACACCTGCTCCAAAGCTCATATCTGTTTCATGATGCAAAAATATATTTAGTTCATCCCAGGACCTCCAGCATCTCAAAATTCCCGATCAAAGCCAGTCCTGAAACTCAAAGCAGCTCTTTTCATTTTCTATAAAATCAGTAAATACGTTGCGCACTTCCAACATATAATGGTGAGAATGCCACAGAATACAATGTTCTTCTGTGAAGTGGTGAAATGGGAGTGCCAGAAGGAGCGAAGTAACCAAAGCAATGCTGAAACACAGCGTGTTAGCCAGTCGGAGCTTTTGGTGGTGTAATATGGTCCCTGAAGGGCTTAGCTCTCTTCTCTATTGCACTGCTGGCTCAGCCCATGTGACAACGCCCTTGGGCTGGCTTTTTTCCTGCCTGCAGCTAGTCATTTTCCTGTCATCTCCCCTTTCCAAGCATCAGCACTGCAGTTTAGGATTCATTCTCCTAGCCTCCTGAGTAATCCTCCCAGGGGTTACCCAGAGGGATCACAATCATGCCACAAACTAACTCTCAGCCCTTCCTTTGAAACGAGTCAATGTCTCCACGACCTACTTCTGGTACCAAATGTCTTCATTAGTCATTGATATAGTAAAAATTCCCAAGGAAAAGAATTGGTCGTTTAGGTTTAGAGTTCCAGATACTCAAGTTGATAGTCATGTGGATCCATTGACATGAGGCTATGGTGAGACAGGGACACCAAGACAGCAAAACATGCTTTGAAGTGCTCTCTTCTTGTGGAGCCAAGAAGCAGAGAGAGGGAAGGAAGCATGGAGGTATGCCCTTTTAGAACAAGGTCCCCAAGACCTACTTCTGTTCATGAGACTTTCACCTCCTAAAATTTCTACCACTTCTGAGTAATACCCAGGGATTGATCTATTGACGAGGCATGGCTCGGGCAGCACTTAGCATTTGGAAGGCTGGATTCTGATGGCTGCCTCACCGGATATCAAACCCTTTGAAAAAAGTTTTTAAAATTAAGAAAAATTCTACAATATTTTCTCTCACATTTCTTTTCCTTTTGGCACAAAGAAAACACAAGAAAGCTGAAATTTGAAAGCACACACACACCATGAACAAAAATTTAAAGTATAAATTACAGAAATTATCATATTATATTCTCACCACTGTAAATGTCTACTTTGAATGCTATAACCAGGTGATCCAGAGATTGTTAGTCTCTTCTTCCTGAATTCAAAGTCTTGAGACTTTTCCACCTCTACCTAAAGGAGGGATTTTTATTGTTTTTTAAAGGCTTCTGAAGAACTAAAAACAAAACAAAATAAAAAAAGCCCAAATGCTAGGACATATTTTAAAACCAAATGTAGTTAAGTGACAGCAAGCTTGCATTCATATTTATCTGTAATCCAATTTTATAGTCTTATGGTAGATTACGAATGGCCCTATGTTTCAGGATATTTGATCACACTGAGATTTTATTATTTATTGAATAAAAAAGCTGTTTCTAATTGTGATATGGCTCAACCTTAGCATACAACTGTGATCCCTCTGGCTGGAAAACAGAGACATCCTTCTTAGAGTCCTTTAATCCCCAATAATGAAGGCTAAGTTAGCTTGTGGAAGGGGACACTAGTCTTTGAAAGTGGTGTCTAATTTAGTGGTAGGAAAAATCTGAGAAAGATTTGACATAATAGGGTATGCCCAATTCTCATGAGAAGATGGGGGCGGGGGAGAATAGGCTACTTAAGAAAGAGCTGCAGAGAGAGACGACAAAGAAAAAAAAGAGGTTTACTGGGACAGGTATAAAGAGACAGGTTGCAGAGAGAAAACAAACTAGACACAGCTGAAGACAGAATGAGCCAGAGAATGAGGAGCCAGAAGATCAGAGCAGATTGCTAGAGTTAGTTTGAGGCCAAGCAGAGCAGTTCAGGAGAAACTAAGAGAAGCCAGGTTGAATCTGTCTGTCTAGAAAGTTTGAGCCAGAACAGCTGAGTTGAATCAGCCAGCCAGGTGTCAGAAAGAATGAGAAAGGGTGAGTTTATTCATGAATAAGACTCAGAAGCTGAAAACATTTTAGAACTAGATTAGATTGTAAGGTTAGAAGCTTCTCAGACTAGACATAGGTTACCAGCTAGAGGCAGGAATCCTCAGAGAGGACAGTTAGAATAGGAGAGTAAAAGTTGTATTTACAGCCCGATGTTAGGGACAGGTATTTCATGTTTTAAATCATAGGCTGTTAGGAAGGTGTTCATGAATAACTGGGACTATACCTGTTTTTGTCTATTTCTGCTATCATATTATATCACCATATGAAAAGAAATATTTGATTAGTTGACTTTTAGTTTACCTTTTATCCGATCTTCACTTATACAGTTGGAATAAAATTAATAATTAATTAATAATTATTTAGAGTTAATTCTTCAAAAATTACTGTCCTACTGTCCTGCACTTAAGACAAACAAGCAAACAAAACAAACAGGAGAAGGGGGCAGGGGAGATGACTCAGCAATTGAGAGGGTGAACTGAGTTTGTGTCCCAACATCCACAGCAGACAACTCCCAACCATGTTTCATAGAGAAACATTTTAAAGTCTAAAAGAAATCTGAAATTCAGAACACTTGGCCCTAAGCATTTTCATAACATAAGCAATGATACAATAACAACCTAACACTCATTCAGAGCAATGAATGCAAAATTCTGTATTCTTTCAACTGTGTATTTTTGCACTAATAGTTGAGAGACTACTGTATGTCTAAAGTTTATTGCATATTATGCTTTATCCTAGGGACATGTGGAAACTATATTTGACTGCAAATTCAAACCTGATGATCCAAATCTCTTAGCAACAGCTTCATTTGATGGCACCATAAAGGTGTGGGATATAAACACATTAACAGCAGTACATACTTCTCCGGGTAACGAAGGGGTCATTTTTGCTCTTTCATGGGCTCCAGGTAAGACTGTCTTTTATGCAAACCCAGCATGAAATCAATGACTTTCCTAAATGTTATTCAAATTTATCTTCTTCTCTCAGTATTAATCTTGTTCCAAATAATAGTTGATGCAAATTAATGACCATATTTGGTCAGCTGGACTGCTATGAGCTGTAAGGTTTTAGCATAGCTCATGGGGAGAAGAACTATGATTCTGGACAAGTGACAGCCACCTAGAAAACCTACAGTCTAGATGATTTGAAGGTTATTGAATTTTGGCTTTATTTATACAGTGAGTTATGCCTTTAAAGCTTAGCAGACTTTGCATGATAAAAATCTTTCCTGATATTTTTTATGTAATTTGGATTTGTGAAAATAAAAACTTCCTAGCAATAGTCTCTTTTTTAAAAAATATTAAATTTTCCAAAAAAGAAATATGTTTTCAACTGAATTTATTTCATTTGACCAGATTACAAAAATACTTTTCTTTTCTAGCCATTAAATATCACTAGATGGTAAGGAAATATGAATAGTAACATGCTAGATGTTAATGTAGTACTAGTGAGCTAGTGATAATTCAAGGGATTTTAACTATGGTAGTAGTTGGCTTGATAATAGAACCATTTATGTCTTTTTTAACTTCTATACTGAATTATTTATTGATCTAAAAATGTTATCAGAGGTTTGTTCAAAATGATTCAGTAGTATGAGCTATAGACTAACTAAATTGACCATAAACTATTAAAGTTATATGAAAAATACATTCACTGCATTGTTCTCTTTTATATTGACACAATAATATATATATTATTATATATAATAATATAATATAATTATATAAATTATATAATTTATATTATATAATTACGCTTTAAAATTTTTCAGTTATAAGTATTGTCAGTTATGGGTTGATAATGGAATGAAATGGTTTGTGGGTAACAGTGACCTGAGTTTAATCACCTGGTACCTGTACCGTAGACCAGAAGAACCAATTCCTGTAAATCCTCCTCAAGTTCCAAAGGCATGCACTTGCTCTTTCCCACACAAGTTAACAAAAATTAAAGCATCAATTACTATTATTAAATACGTTTTAAGTCTTAGCTTTCCAAACATTACATCTTAAAAAGAAGCACATTTACAAAATATTGCACATGTAATCAGTATATGAAAATATGTAAAATCTTCAACAAATTGTGTTTTAAGGTGATTTAAATTGCATTGCTGGTGCAACTTCCAGGAATGGCGCTTTTATTTGGGATATTCAAAAGGGCAAAATGATACAGCGGTTTAATGAGGTGAGATTAATTTTCTACTGTTGAGTAGCAGCATATCATACTGCACATCATGCAAATGTTTCATCATGAAATCTAAACAATCATAAGAAACAGACAGGAGACTACACTCAGAAATTCCAATGTATTCTGGTGGTCTGACTTTTCCTATGAAATCCCAATGAAATTTCTGTTCATATATTAAAAACCAAATTTAACCCAAGTCCAGCTTTGGGAACCTTTAGGTTTATTGTGGTCACGTAAAGAACAATGATTACCCCCCAAAAAACTGTTACACCACTGAGAAACTCCCTCCCTAAGTGGGCTCATCTGGTAGCACTGTCACCGAGGGCAGTGTCACCAATGACCCTGTCCTAGTTCAGCTTCCCCTTCTTCCAGGACAGAAGACTAACACCCTCATTGACACTAGTGTTGCCCTAGCCTTCACTGGCTTGTGCTTATTTTGTTCCCGACATATGAGCCAAGGTGTTTCCACATAGCAGTGGCTTCTGGTGGCAAGGGCCTGACTGAGAAAATTTCTCTACTACAATACTTGGTTAACAATATCTCTTTGTATAGACTCATTATTGTCTTGAACCACTTTTTTCACCTATGAAACGATGAAGTTGAATTTCACAGTCACATTGATCTATTAAATTCATGAAGAGGCCATTCAGCTAGACTATTAGTAGGATAAAAAAACAAAGGACCATACTTAGACATCGCTTCACAGATATATTAAAAAAATTGAAGTGTATGCATGCCCCTCTCTCCCTCCCTCCCTCTCTCTCCCTCTCTCTCTCTCTCTCTCTCTCTCTCTCTCTCTCTCTGTGTGTGTGTGTGTGTGTGTGTATGTGAGAGAGAGAGAGCGAGAGAGAGTTCAATACAGACTTCAATGCAGATTCTTGGGATTGTTATCATAGATTATTTCCTGGGGTTCATTGGCAAGGCATATAGGCCAATAAGACAAACATATAGGTCACAATGTAAGTAGAACCTCACCATGGCCTTCCCTAACCTTCCTGGAGATCCTTATAACTGCTGTTTAAACAGTTCAGAGAAACCATATAGATCATGGTGACAAATGTGAGGTCATTATAGAGTTGTATGAGCAAGTACCCTTATGAGACAAATAGATACTCAAGGCACCACTGTAGACAAAAATGCTCTCATGGTATGAGACTTGACCACGAACAGAGGGACATCTGTGCCAACTTACCTATTTAAGTGGGCTTTCTTAAAGTCACTAGGCCAGATAGCACTTCTAAAGAGCATTTTCCTGGACAGATGATCAGCACTACCTCCTAAGGAAGAAAATAACAGTATGTTTCTGTTCTTTGCCAAAAAGCCTCTGAGCACTTAATAACTTAGGATCTTTTGAGCAGCTTAAACAGAATGTCATATATCCACCCAGGGTCAGATAGATTCATATGCCATTATTCTGACCAGAAATCAAAGCCCTGCAGTCTTGGAGGTTTGGGGATCACACAGTGTGATAGATACATCTGGAAAAGTAAAATAAATTCTTGCTTTAAAAAAAAGCGTGGCTCTTGCATTCTTGCTCTCTTGGTCTCTGGGTCTCTTGCTTTCCCCCTTCCCTTTGTCCCTCCTCTCCCCATTCCCTGCCTCCCTTCTCTGTCTCTACTACCCTCTTAATTCCCCTCATGATCTGAATAAACTCTATTCTAAAGAATAATGTGGAGGCCAAGGACTGATAAATGAGGTTGTCCTCTGAACTCCACATGTATGCCATGCAGGTATACCCTCCATTCACACACATGCACATGCATGACCATACACACATCACATCACATCACACACATATACATACCACACGAATAAAATTATGGATATTTATATATCGCATGTACATATTCCGATTTTTGCCATTGAGATAGCTATCATATTATCATCTGGAGTAAGAATAAAATGATTCTTATAAATAAGTAAGATTTTTTAAATGGATAATTTTTAATCAATGACTATTTTGTATTTTAAGCATGGAAAAAATGGAATCTTCTATATTGCTTGGAGTCATAAAGACTCGAAACGAATTGCAACCTGCAGTGGAGATGGGTTTTGGTAAGTGCTGTATCTGATATTTTGAAGTTTGCCTTTCTAGATTGGACATATTTGATCATCTCAGTTGTATGTCTTGTTTGCACTACTGTACAATTATAAATATTATTTAAAGTCCACATAGGCACTGGCTGTATTGGTATGACATATCATTATCACAGAGCAATGGAATGCAAATGCATTTCAAAATACAAAATGAACCAAATATAGATGGCGGTTTTTGTTTGAGACAGAATCTCTTAAGGCTTAGGCTAGCCTTCAGTTCCCTAAATAGCTATGGCTGACCTTGAGCCCTGATCTTCCTGCTCTCACCTATCAAGTTTGGGAGGATAGAATACGCTGCCATGCCTCGCACAGTCACTGCCTTCTAAATAGGGACACTAAAGGGGAAGAATGAACTGCTTTATGGAAACTCAATTTCCAGAAAATTTAAAAGACACTAAGCCATATAAAAAGATAATGCCCAGATTTTGAGATTCCACCATAAGCTGTTGAAAATGGAAACATGACAACGGGGTCAAAGGTCCTCCTCAGGGGGTTAATTTCACTGTGATTCTGCTATACATGCTTTCTTAATTCTGACATGTCCCAGGCAAAAGTGAATTTCCAGGTAAGACCCCATGCAGAAATAATTACTTTAAGCCATGGCTAGCCTGCATTAGGAATGAAGTCATTGTTGAGAGTTGCTCATTAATAATGGGGAGACTTTTCTTTATCAGACAGGAGGAAACAGAAGAAAGGTAAACAAAAACGCCTTCCACAGGTTAACACCATTGGTGACCTTCCTCCTTCAAGAGTCCTTTTGTACTTAGTGTACACTAAACTCTCAATGATGTGCTTAACATTTCGTTAACTAAGCACTCCATCTTTACTATAGCACACAGTTAGAGCCGTGTTCTGCCTCATCAGCATTGGCTTTCATAGGTATGCAAGCACCTAGCAAGTTTCGACAAGCTCTGCAGTTTAAAAGCATCTTCCAAAGAGTTCTGGGACATGGAAGGTGCTGGGTCATAAACAGCTTCTTGCATTCCTAAGGAGCCAATGGCCCATCATGGCAATTATGAGATACGTGGTCAGAGATTGCTTCATTTCTTGTGATCCAGTTACAAGGCATACTTTCCTGCATCAGGGATCTCCTCTGAGTTTAAGTTGCATGACTGACTATATGCCAGGAAAATAAGTTTTCATCTTGGTGTACTAACACTGAATGAAGCTTATGAATGAACAAGCAAAATAAATTTTAAGCACTTAAATGTCAAGCTGAAAATCAGTGTGTGTGTGTGTGTGTGTGTGTGTGTGTGTGTGTGTGTGTGTGTGTGTGTGTGTATTTTACAGGGCTTCTCTGTGTAACCTTGATTGTCCTGGAATTTTTTTGTAGACCAGGCTGGCCTTGAACTCATGAGTATGTATATTCCTCTGTCTCCTGAGTTAGTTAGGATTAAAACACTTTTTCATTCTTTAAGCATTCTGTGCAATTTTCGGAGATGGCTTTCTATCTTAGAACACCAACCTTTGCATCCTACAGTTACAACTGTGTTTACCCAATTTCAGCATCATTCGAACAGTTGACGGTAAACTCCTGCACAAGTACAAACACCCGGCTGCAGTGTTCGGCTGTGATTGGAGCCAAAACAACAAGTAAGTTCTTGTTTCCGAAATAATAATTATGCTTCAGAGCGTGAAAAACACTAAACAGCAACAAAATCACATCTACTCCACAGACCTCAGCTAGTCTCCTTGGATACTTACCCGAGATGGGGAACCCTGTAACTACTGTTATTTTGGCTGTTCATAGTCCGTGGTTCTTTCATGTATGGCTGAAAAATACTGCTTTACAGCCCTCAAAACCATTTTATAATACACTGGGGAAGCAACATACTGCTAAGAAATGAAACTATTCAGCGTGAGACCCTAGAGTAGAAATGTCCTCCTTCCATTTTAATTTCTTCTAGGCATCTAACAGTTGGACATTGGCTTTCTCCCGCCCCCGGCTTGTGCCTCAGCCTCTGCACTGAGTAATTTTGCAGGATGCAGAAATGCAGTGGGTGGATCTGAAAGACAGGCTTGTGTGAGAACTACTTATCCCGTAATAATCAGCTTTCGTTTCAAGTTAAATCCAAGTAAAATGCCACTAAAACTGGACTTCCAACTGACTGAATTTCAAAGAATTTTGTAGTTTGGGTTTAAAACCTCCTTTTGATAAGGCAGAAGTATGAAGCTTTCTGTAGGTGTTGCCAAAAACCACATGGATTCTTTTATGCTTCCATGTACTAAATGCAGAAAACATAAGTAAATGGTAAAAACATACTTTCTGAATCAAATAACATAAAATACAAAACAATAAACCTGTATTTCTCCCAGTATGTATGACGCAGTAGATAACAGAGATTTTTTTAGCACGTACCCAGGTGATATACAAAATTAGATGATGACCTGGCCACCTTCCTCCATCATTGAAGACTAACTATCACTGACAACAAAAGCCACCATGCAGGGGGCCTCCGTGTTTTGTTCTGTTTTTCATGCTGTCATTTTGCAGTTACTATATTCAGTAAGCCACTAAGACCAGCTATACTTGTAAGAAAAGTGAGGCAGAGAAGCAGACTCAGTCTCAGCAGGCTGAGACTGCTATTTTAGAATAGCAAGCATCCCCAACCATTCCATGACATAAGGTAGATCACATTTCAAGGGGCTCCCGTCATACACACACACACATCCCTACCGCACCCTCATACTCTCATAAACACACACACAGACACACACACATGCACAGTCACAAATACACACACACACACACACACACAGAGGCACACACACACACACACACACACACACACATACACACACATACACACACAAACACTACCAGGAAGTATCAGGACAGAGCTAAGCAGTTTTATTTGTTTGTTTTATACAGCTTAGGGTGTTTATCCAATACAGGCTAACTCGATTCCTTTTGACCTGAGGTTAATACTCTATCTGAATAGCTTTAACCAAGCCTGCCCCTTCCCAATATGCAGGGCCTGGGTATTTAATGGCTGGTTTTGGATTCCTTCACAGTCCTCTCACAGTAACTTCACAGAAGTTACATGTCTTATCATCTTTTTCTCCAGTCTCCTTTGCTATGTTGTAATCAGGCTGCAGAGACAGCTCAGAGGTAGGGTGCTGGCTCAGCATAGGTGAGGCCCTAGAACATCTACATCCAGTGCAAAGGACAAAAGGAAACCACAGATATGCACACATGATTCCTATTGGACAATCCATAAATATTCTCCTATGGACTGTGGATAAAAAAAAATGCAAGCTCTCTTTTTAAGCATAAAGAACATTAAATCATAGAAGACAACCGATGTTGACATCTCCTCCTGCTTTCATGTCACATCTGTCCTACTGACTTCCCAAGTTGTTGTCCCTTCCTCATGGGCTACCTGACTCATAGCCCCATATCTACTATATATATCACCCAAAGTTATATACATCCCACTAGCCATTTAAGCCAGAATCTGAATATGAGTCAGCCTGGATTGCCTAGCTTAACACAATACTTTCTAGATCTGTCTATACCAAGCAGTACAACACTACAGGCCCTACAGATTATCACTGTCGAACTGATCTGTCTGTGCTTCCTTCCAGAGCAAATGATCTCTGTACCCGTTACACACACACACACACACACACACACACACTCACTCACTCACTCACAAAAAAAAAAAAGAAAGTAAAAGAGGTTCCATCTTTAGTAGTCAGAGCTGTGACATACTTTAAAAATTGTTGGTCGTAACTAATCTTTGATGGTCATATTTTAATATTCCATTGGTGGCATTTCAGAGACATGATAGCCACTGGCTGTGAAGACAAAAACGTCCGTGTCTTTTATGTCGCCACCAGCTCTAATCAGCCTTTGAAAGTATTTAGCGGGCACACAGCAAGAGTGTTCCACGTGAAATGGTCTCCTCTGAGGGAAGGAATTCTCTGCAGTGGTTCTGATGATGGGTATGCATGTTTGGATTCTAATTTTCTTGTACTTTAAATCATAGACTTACATTTTCCCAGAACTGCATGTGTAATATTAACACATTATTTATAAAGAGTTATAAAGTAAGTGCTGAGCACATAGACAACTAATAATGAGACAAAATAAGTGTGAAAACCCAATTAAAGCCTATCTGGTTTATACTGCTGCATTCCTGGTTTTAGTTTTTGTTTTTGTTTTTCTTTTTCTTTATTTTGCTTGAGGTAGATGGTTGTTTCTTCCTTATTATCAAGGATATTCATAGAAAATGATCTTAAAGTAAAGGAAGATCTGAAACTAATCTTTATAAAAGAATAATCTTTTATAAATCTTTATACAGAATAATGTATAACTTTTTGGTGTTTGATATCGAAAACATTTGTACTCTCATGGAAGCTGGCATGAAAAACTGCCTATGCATACTATACATCATGGCATGAAGCAAAACATCTGAAATGAGCGTCGCTGTGTACTTTACACTCTTGGCAAGATTTTCT
This sequence comes from Micromys minutus, assembly GCF_963924665.1. Lineage (NCBI taxonomy): Eukaryota > Metazoa > Chordata > Mammalia > Rodentia > Muridae > Micromys > Micromys minutus. The sequence continues at coordinate 16,164,053 of NC_137983.1, forward strand.
GAAATCTTAGTTTATGTCTTCTTTTTTGATGTAGTTTTTTTAGTTACTATTTGAAGACAAGGAAAAGTTATGTTAAACCACTGTTTGGAAATAAAATAATCTTGTGTTAAAAATAATCTTTATTTGTTCAAATACAAGTCATAGTGCATACCTCCAGAGTTCTATTGAATAGCTGAAGATTTTCATTTTCACTCTTCTGGGTTAAATTTCAACTAACTAGGAAATATTTGAAGTGTGACTTTCGGTATAATTATTCTGTGAACTGGAATATACTTTTATTAATGAGACTATCCCAGTTTCTCCATATACACTTTAATACTAGATTTTATCCTGCATGAAAAATAGTATCATCTGGTAATATCTGAGAAATATTTTTCAAAAGCATCATTTTACTGACTGATGACGCAATTATAAGTCTTTACTAAATTCAATTTATTATTTCCATGGGAGTCATCATTAGCATAGGTGACATTTGTACATCTCGAAGCTGTGTTTCACCTTTCACCCTTAAAGCAGCATGTCCTCAGTATTCTAGTTAGTCTTAATACATGTAGCAGTTCATATTAAACCCCTTCTCATATATATATTCTGAAACATTTTCTTTTCTTTCTTTTTATTTAAAATTTTTCATGTAAGATATTTTGATCATTTTTCTTCTGCAGTTCCTCCAACATTGTCCTTACCTTTCTACCTTCCCAACTTCATGTTCCTTTTCTCTCTCTTTTCTATCTCTCAAAACAAAACGAAAAACAACATAAAAACCAAAACAAAAACATAGAAATGGTACAAAAAATTACCAAAAACAAACTTAAAACTTTCTGAAACACTATGTTTCCTATCAGTAATAAATTTTCCAAAAAGTTTTTTAAAAATGTGAGAATAGATAGCCCTAATGTATGTCTGCTGTAAGGAGAAAATTCACATGTATGAGATGTAAAACACTTTTTAAAAAATGTTATTGTTTTATATGTATGGTTTCTTTGCTTCTATATGTGCAGCGTGTGCGTGTTTGCTGCCCAAGCAGGACAGAAGAGGGCATCAGATCACATAGAGCAGTAGTTAGAGGTGGTTATGAGCCATCGGGTGGTTGCTAGAAACTAAATCAGTATCCTTTGGAAGAACAGCTGTTGCTCTTAACAACTCTGAGCCATCTCTCCAGCTCCATAAAAAGGCTCTTAAAAAAACAATAAAAAATAAATAACCATAGTGTTCCATTGAGACAATGCTAACATTTTGGATAAGCTACGATTTAGACTTAAATTGTCTTTCAGCTCTGTTCGAATCTGGGATTACACTCAAGATGCTTGCATAAGCATTCTTAATGGACACACTGCGCCTGTGAGGGGATTAACGTGGAATACTGAGATTCCATACCTACTAATATCTGGCAGCTGGGACTATACTATCAAAGTATGGGACACTCGAGGAGGAGTTTGCCTTGACACTGTGTGTGACCACGGTGCAGATGTCTATGGTAACCTCTTTTCCACGTATCTGTTAGTTTGATGTACTTATGATGCTTTTTTACAATGTATTATTTTTATTGGATATTCTCTGTATTTACATTTCAAATGTTACCCCCTTTCCCTCCACTCCCATCTCCTCTTTCCCTACCCTTGCTTCCTTGAAGGTGCTCCCTTTCCCAACCACCCTCTCCCACCTCAGTGCCTTGGCATTCCCCTACACGGAGAAATTGAGCCTTCACTGAAGCAAAGGTCTCTCCTCCCATTGATGCCAGACAATGCTATCCTCTGCTACATATGCAACTGGAGCCATGGCTTTCCATGTGTACTCATTGGTTGGTGTTTTTTTTTTTTTTTTTTTTTTTTTTCCCTTGGGAGCTCTGGAGGTTGATAATGTTGTTCTTCCTGTAGGATTGCAAACCCTTTTAGCTCCTTTAGTATGTTCTCTAGCTCCTTTAATTGGGGTCCCCCTGTTCAGTCCAATAGTTAGCTGCAAGAATACTCATTTGTATCAGTATGACTCTGGCAGAATATCTGAGGAGGCATCCATATCAGGCTCCTGCCAGTAAGCACTTCTTGGCATCAGCAATAGTGCTTGGATTTGGTGGCTGCATATGGGGTGGATCCCCAGGTGAGGCAGTCTCTGAATGATCTTTTCTTCAATTCCTGTTCCTCTATTTGTCCCTGTATTACCTCTCATGAGTGTTTTGTTCTCCCTTCTAAGAAGGACTGAGGCAACCACATTCTGGCCTTCCTTCTTTTTGAGTTTCATAAGGTCTGTGAATTGCTTCTTGATTATTTAGAGCTTTTTGGGCTGGTAGCTGCTTATCAGTGAGTGCATACCATGTGTGTTTTTTTTGTGACTGTGTTACCTCACTCAGGATGATAGCTACTAGTTTCATCTATTTACCTAAGAATTTCATAAAGTCATTGTGTTCAATAGCTGAGTAGTACTCCATTGTGTAAATGTACCACAATTTTGTATTCATTCCTCTGTTGAAAGACATCTGGGTTCTTTCTAACTTCTAGCTATTATAAATAAGGCTGCTATGAATATGGTAGGGCATGTGTCCATATATGTATATGTGTGTGTGTGTGTGTATATATATATATATATATATATTATGAGCATCTTTTGGGTTTATGCCCAGGAGTGGTATAACTGGGTCCTCAGTTTATTTTATAAACCTATTAGAATCACCACGACATAGCCAAAGAAGACATTAAGGATTATTCAGAAGATGAGGCTCATTAGCATGTAGAGCTCATTTGTCAGGAAATGAATTTCTGTGCACATGTATGTGTGGCAAGTACATATGCAGATTGGATCCTGTCAGTTCCCTGAGTCGAGATCATGAAATTAGTGCTGATTAAACATATCTAACATTATCTTATTTGAAGGTATCACAGGCAATGTTTGTTTCTTGACTATAGAACAACTGTTAGTTCAATTAAGCTTGTGATAGAAAGCACATTTCCCAATTACATTCATATTTTTTGTCATTCTTAAGCCTTGATGGGATTGAGTAGGCATGTCCTGGACAAAAAGGACCTAACCCTGTGCATTCACCGCTGTTTGCTTTCCTTCAGTTGCTTTTTTTCTAGTTGAGGCTTTGTAGCCCTACCTCTAGGCGATGAGCAGTCTGAGTGCTGAGAGAAAGAGAATCAGTTTGTTTCCAGAGATGAATATCTAGTCGGTCTTAAGATCTCTAATGGTCAGCTCTGAACATGCGCACTTACAGGCAGCGCTAAATAAGATCAGTAGATTATGTGTGTAGACAAATGCACACATATGTACATATAAAGCAACAATTACAGAAGAATTTATCTGAATTTTCTGGTGTCTAAAGTTAATCTTTTCATTGTGAAACCTGAACTTTCATTTATTCATCTGTTAATTCATAGATTTTATGAACCCTATTAGAATTGCAGTATATTTAGTGCTTAACCAAATGAAATTTTTTGTTTTCTCATAATCATATATTTCTAACCATATTTACAGAACATACTAAGCAATGTTAATTAAATGCAAGTAGAGACCTGGCTCAGAGAGCCTTTGAGTTACACTTGTCCTTCAGAACCTCAGTTTTGTCACAGTTTAATAAAAAAAGTAAATAAAATGTTTTTAAAAGCCTTTTTTAGGTTTACTTTTGTTAAATCAGGTTTATTTTTGTTTCATCAGGTTTAACATGCCATCCAAGTCGTCCCTTCACAATGGCTTCCTGCTCCCGAGATTCTACAGTGAGACTCTGGTCATTAATACCTTTAATCACCCCTTTACAAATAAATATTCTGGCAGACAGAGCTTGGGAAGAAATTATCGGGAACACTGGTATTGAATATGCGCACGCACTTGATCTTATCTTTAAGTAATATTTTCTAAGTAAACATCCTCAGTGAATCCTGTCTTTTCACCAGATAACGCGATAGAACAAGACTCTCTTCCTCTACTGTGTGGCAAAGTGTCACGAGACATTAAGCAAGAAGTAGAAAAACTAACGTGCAACCCTCGGGTGAACAAACTAAGATTGTTTTCAGAATGTTTATCGGTAAGTATTTTAGGAATTGTAAGTAGACGTCATCTCATATAATGAGACACTACAATTGTTATCTAAACTGTACCCTGTTGGCATTTACCATCCCAGCTTAGGATATGAATTGTAACATTATCTGTACAGTATTAAGACGTCTAAAACCAGAAAAAATAAAGGAGAATGTGTATTTAGTTTGCTGTTACGTTTGGATTTAGAGAACTGTACGGCATAGCACCTCGGAAGGGAAATGCCTAGAACCTCTCCTCTGTGCTGTTGTGCCTGATCATTCTGTACCTACTTCCAGCCTCCAGGTGGCAGTGACAATTTGTGGAACTTGGTGGCCGTGATTAAAGGACAGGATGACAGCTTGCTTCCTCAGAACTACTGCAAAGGGATGGTGCATTTAAAACACCTGATCAAATTCAGAACAGTAAGTGAAGTACACAGGCCTGTTATACTCCATTATATTTCCATTTTTTTATTTCTATCAAAGTAAAAGTGCTGGTAAGCTAAAATAAACACCAAAAAGATAAAATGGTAAGACCAATACTAAAAATACTAATTATTTAAGAAGAGGTTAAGGTGGGTTGTAGAGATTGAATTCCAAGAGTCTGCAAGTTGAATTTGAACTCCATAAAAAGTTTTATTTTTATTCTGTGACCTCAGGTGGTTATTGCCTATGGATACTTGTGACTTTTATTCATTTTATGTCTGAAAGAATATATTTTATCAACAACAAAATCTGCCCTGTGAACTAAAAATAAAAAAGCAACAGTTTATATGTTTTAAAAAAAATATAAACAGTTCAGATGGCAACAAAATCTAAATAGGAATAAGACTGATGGTTACCTTCATAACAAAGAATTCTTAAGTTGAAAATGAAATGCCTGATAATTGTTTTAGGAGTGTATTTACAATATTGGAGATTGGAGGGCATCTTTGAAAGATTTATTTGTTTATTTTATGTATGCAAATACACTGTCACTCTCTTCAGACTCACCAGAAGAGGGCATCAGATCCCATTACGGATGGTTGTGGGCCACCACGTGGTTGCTGGGAATTGAACTCAGGACCTGTAGAAGAGCAGACAATGCTCTTAACAACTGAGCCATCTCTCCACCCCCAAGGAGAACATTTTTTATACAACCAACTAGTTGTCATATGTCCCAACACCTTTGGCCTCTAGAATTCTAAATAACGTACACTGAAAAAGGATAAGGACAGTAAGAATGGTACTTGTTCTTCTCAAATGTGTGTCAGATGTTCTAGGACAATGAGACAACCCTCTTCCAAAGTGCTTGTTCCATGACCTGGTCAACATTGCAATGACTGTCATATCTTACAGAAAAAAAGTATTACAATGTTGGGGAGGGAGAGGTGGCTGAGAGAGCAATGGCGACTCTTCAGAGATCCCGAGTTCAATTCCCAGCAACCACATAGTAGCTCATAACCATCTGAAATGAAGTCTGGTTCTCTCTTCTGCTGTGCAGGCATCCATGCATGCAGAATTCTGTATATTAAATAAATAAATCTTTAATATGCACATATGTATGTATATATTACATTCAGACATTTAACTTTCAATGTACATGCTTTAAGAACATCTGTTCTTCTATTCATTCGTACACTTGTAATTTTCTTCAGTCGGAAGCTCAAGAACTAACGACAATCAAGATGTCTAAGTTTGGTGGTGGTATTGGTGCACCTACTAAAGAAAAAAAGCTGAAGGAAGCTGCTGAAATCCACCTGCGATTAGGACAAATTCAGAGATACTGTGAACTCATGGTCGAACTTGGAGAGGTAACGTGCTATTCAAGGGAATGTAATGTGTCTTCACAGCACCACACACATTAGAGTTAACATGGAAATTAATTTTGCCATATAGAATTCCTTCATTGCCAAGATCATGCATACCACACGGATTTCGTAAAGTGAGGTGTCCAGGCTAATAACATCAGCCCCACTTAGGAACACCTATGTCCCACGCCAGACCTACAAATCATAAATTCTGGTGTGCAGTTCAGCTATCCATTCATGCCTTTATTAGCCGTCCTGGATATTCTCACCTATGCTAAAACTGGAAAATTGCTGCCAAGATCTTTAATGTGCATGTGTTGTTGGCTGATATCAGAGAAGGATATCCTTCACGTCTTGCAACTAGATTTATTAACCACATGATGAGGACTTTTAGAATTCCTAAAGGAGACTAAAGCAACAGCACAGATTTCACAAAGCTTAGAGTTTAAAAAACAGCCTTCCTTTGACAGGTGGGTACTGACTGCCTTGAAATATGGAGAACAGCGGGGGCTTCTATTCTTGGAACTGGGAACTGGGTACATAGTTGTGAACGTTCATTAGTCTTTTCTCTTCTCCTTTTAAAATTGTATTCTAGATTAGGGCAAATTACTTCTCTATCACAACAAAATGAAGGGGAAGGTGGCATGAATGCGAGACTTTATTACTTTGTAAGAACCTCTAGGTTATTAACATTTTTATTACAAAGTCTGAAATTAAGAACACACACACATAGACACACATAGGACCTGCAGGGGGCTTGATGGTTTGGAGTGCTTGCTTCTCTGCCACAGTGCTAGAGTTAGGTTTCATCATGCTCACAGTCACCCAACCCTCCAGCTCCAGGGGATCTGATACCTTCTTCTGGTTTCTGTAGGCACCCACAGTTACACAGCCTATACCACAAACATATATCCATAAATAAAAATCTATCGAAAACAAAAGAACACATAATTAACATTAGTAAAAATTAAACATGCAGTTGGTTAAAGTGTACCAAAATTCAATTTAACCTACCTTCTTCTAACCCTTGATTTATTTATAGCTAAACAATGAATCGCAGATTGACCCAAAATAATAAAACAATCCTATTACAAAAATACTTAAAAGTATTAAAAGTACTAAAATCTTTTACTCATCACATAGCGATAACTTGATTAAATTTTAAATTTTCAATAAAGCCTTAAAAGTCAGGATGACAAATGGGTCAGTAAATTGGGGGATAATGGTATCATTCTTCCTGAAGGTTTGCTTCTGTTTGTAATATGTAATCTTACACTCCCTTAACACATTCTCAGGTGGGAATCTGTTTATGAAGCTGTATGGTTGTTCTGCTGGGCTCTGTATGGTGCTCTGGTGAGCTTGACAATTCCCAGAATTCCTGAATTCTTCAACACTCTGAGCACTAATAAGTCCTCATCATCACCATCAAGTTCCACTACAGCAGCTTAATGCAAAGGGTTCAGGGGAGCATTTGACCTTTGAACTTACAAGACTTTTTTTTTTTTTTTTGAAACCACTTAGTGAACTCAAAATTCATCTACATTTTAACTTTTATTTTTCCATTCTTCCTAAAATAAAGACATTTTAAAAAGTAAAATCATATTTAAAGTACCTTTTTAGTAATATGATTTAAATATGCAGTTTTAAAAACATGATTCATTCAAAATTTAGCATATCATACATACCAACATACATGAAAATGTATACACACAAATAAAAATAAATTATTATTTATTTAAAATTTACCTGACTATTGTTAATTACCAGTCTTGTAGTCTTTTTTTTAAACGACTTTATTTTACAAAACAAAGATAAATGTACAGATTTTAAACATTTTTTGCTTAAAATTATGCATTTTTGTCAGTACTGTTTTTTCAGATATTAAAATAATTTTTACACAAAACTATGTGAATATATTTTTTACTCAGTACTTGATTTTTTCAAGGGCTTGACAGTATGCATTGAAAACCGAATAGTTACCATGAGCTTAAAGTACATGCAAAGAAAACACAACATGGAAATAGTCAAAGTCTTCTTGTTTTGTAAATATTTTTTTTTCTTTTCTTTATTTCTTGGACTTCATACAGTCTGTGAGTTGTTTCTGGGGGAGTGCAAGCCTCTGGGGTTAGCATCCCAATATCAGTGACTGCATATTATGTCTGTTCTTTTGTGACTGGGTTATCTCACTCAGGATGATATTCTCTAGATGCAGCCATTTTCTTAAGAATTTGGTCAAGTCATTGTTTCTGGTGGCTGAGTAGTATTCCATTGTGTAAATGTACCACAATTTTTGTATCCATTCATCTTCTGAAGGGCATCTGGGTTCTTTCCAGCTTCTGGCTATTATAAATAGAGCCGCTATGAACATTGTGGTGCATATATCTTTGTTGTGTATTAAAGTGTCTCTGGGGTATATGCCCAGAAGTGGAATAGCTGGGTCTTAAGGTAGTACTATATCCAATTTTCTGAGGTATCGCCAGACTGATTTCCAGAGTGGTTGTATTAGTTTGCAACCCCAACAAGAGTGGAGAAGTGTTCCCCTTTCTCCAGCCTCTCAAGCATCTGCTGTCATCTGATTTTTGGATCTTGGCCAATCTGACTTGTGTTAGGTGGAATCTCAGGGTTGTTTTGATTTGCATTTCCCTGATGGCTAAGGATGTCAAGCACTTCCTCAGATGTTTCGCAGCCATTTTTTGTTTAGCTCTGTACCCCATTTTTTCATAGGGTTGTTTGATTCTCTGGTGTCTAGCTTTTTAAGTTCTTTGTATACCTTGAATATTAGGCCTCTATCTGATGTGGTGTTGGTAAAGATCTTTTCCCATTCTGTTGGTTGCCGTTTTGTTTTCTTGACAATGTCCTTAGCCTTACAGAAACTTTGCAATCTCATTAAGTCCCATTTGTTAATCTTTGACCTTAGAGCTTGAGCCATTGGTGTTTTGTTCAGGAAATTTTCTCCTGTGACTATGTGTTCTAAGGTTTTCCCTACTTTCTCATCTAATAGTTTAAGTGTATCTGGTTTAATGTGGAGATCTTTGATCCACTTACACTTGAGCTTTGTACAAGGAGATAAGAAAGGGTCTATTTTCATTCTTTTGCATGCTGAGTGCCAGTTGGACCAGCACCATTTGTTGAATAGGCTGTCTTTTTTCCATTGAATGTTTACTGCTCCTTTGTCAAAAATCAGATGACCATATACATGAGGGCTCATTTCTGGATCTTCTACTCTATTCCATTGATCCATATGCCTATTTCTGTACCAGTACCATGCAGTTTTCAACACTATTGCCTTGTAATATAGCTTGAGGTCAGGGATAGTGATTCCAGCAGGTGTTTTTTTGTTGTTGAGGATGGATTTCGCTATTCGAGGTCTTTTGTTATTCCATATGAAATTGCACATTGATCTTTCCAGTTCCATGAAGAACTGGGTTGGAATTTTGATGGGGATTGCATTGAATCTATAGATTGCTTTTGGTAGGATGGCCACTTTTAAGATGTTGATCTTTCCAATCCATGAGCATGGGAGATCTTTTCATTTTCTGAGATCCTCCTCAATTTCTTTCTTTTGAGGTTTGAAGTTCTTGTCGTACAGGTCCTTCACTTGCTTAGTTAGAGTCACATCAAGGTATTTCATAGTTTTTGTGACGATTGTGAAGGGTACCTTTTCCCTAATTTCTTTCTCCACATGTTTGTCCTTTGAGTATAGGAAGGCTACTGATTTGTTTGAGTTAATTTTGTATCCAGCCACTTTGCTGAACTTGTTTATCAGCTGTAGAAGTTCTCTGGTGGAATTTTTGGGGTCACTCAAGTACACTATCATGTCATTGGCAAAGAGTTATGTTTTTATCTCTTCCTTTCCGATTTGTATCCCCTTGATCTCCTTTTGCTGTCTAATTTCTCCAGCCAGGATTTCCAGTACTATGTTGAATAGGTAGGGGGAGAGTGGTCAGCCTTGTCGAGTCCCTGATTTTAGTGGGATTGCTTCAAGTTTCTCACCATAAAGTTTGATGTTGGCTGTTGGTTTGCTGTATATTGCTTTTATTATGTTTAGGTATGGACCTTGGATTCCTGTTCTTTCCAGGACTTTTAACATGAAGGGGTGTTGGATTTTGTCAAATGCTTTCTCAGCATCTTGAGAGATGACCATGTGATTTTGATCTTTGAGTTTGTTTATATGGTGGATTTCATTGATGGATTTCCTTATATTAAATCATCCCTGCATCCCAGGGATGAATCCTACTTGGTCATGATTAATGATCGTTTTAATGTGTTCTTGGATTCGGTTTGCAAGGATTTTGTTGAGTATTTTTGCATCAATGTTCATAAGTGAGATTGGTCTGAAGTTCTCTTTTCTTGTAGGGTCTTTGTGTGGCTTAGGTACGAGGGTTATTGTAGCCTCAAAAAATGAGTTGGGTAATATTCCATCTGATTCTATCTTTTGGAATAGTTTGGCGAATATTGGTGTTATATCCCCAATAAATGTCTGATAAAATTCTGCACTGAACCCGTCTGCACCTGGGCTTTTTTTGGTTGGGAGACTTTTGATGACTTCTTCTATTTCATTAGGTGTTATAGGGTTATTTAGATGGTTTACTTGGTCCTGGTTTAACTTTGGGATCTTGTATCTGTCTAGGAATTCATCCATTTCCTCCAGATTTTCCAATTTTGTGGAGTATAAGTTTTTGTAGTAGGATCTGATGATTTCTTGAATTTCCTCAGTTTCAGTTGTTATGTCCCCACTTTCCTTTCTGATGTTGTTAATTTGTATGCTCTCTCTCAGCCCTCAAGTTAGTCTTGCTAGGGGTTTATCAATCTTGTTGATTTTCTCAAAGAGCCAAATTTTGGATTGTTGATTTTTTCAATGGTTCTTTTTGATTCTATTTGGTCTATTTCTGCCCTAATTTTGATTATTTCTGCCATCTACTCTTTTTGGGTATATCTGCTTCCTTCTGTTCTAGGGCTTTTAGCTGTTCTTTCAGGTTGCTGATTTAAGCTCTCTCCAGCTTCTTTTTGGAAGCACCCAGGGCTATGAGTTTTCCTCTCAGTACTGCTTTCATTGCATCCCATAGGTTTGGGTATGTTGTGTTTTCGTTTTCGTTGAATTCCAGAAAATCCTTAATTCCTTTTCTTATTTCTTCTTTGACCCTGCTATCGTTTAAGAGAGCGTTTTTTAGTTTCCATGTGTATGTGGGCTTTTTGTTGTCTTTGTTGTTGTTAAAGACCAGCCGTAGACCATGGTGATCTGAGAGGGTGCATGGGAGTATTGCAATCTTCTTATATCGATGGAGGCTCGCTCTGTGTCCAATTATGTGGTCAATTTTCGAGAAGGTGCCATGGGGTGCTGAGAAAAAGGTGTATTCTTTTACTTTAGGATAATATGTTCTGTATATATCTATTAATTCTAGTTGGTTCAAAGTCTCTGCTTGTTTTGCAGTGTCCTTGTTCAGTTTCTGTTTCCATGATCTGTCCATTGGTGACAGTGGGGTATTAAAGTCTCCCACTATTATTGTGTAAGGTGAAATATATTTTTTGAGCTTTAGTAGGATTTTTTTTATGAATGTGGGTGCTTTTTTATTTGGAGCATATATGTTAAGGATTGAGAGTTTCTCCTGACCGGTTTCCCCGGTAATGAGTAAAAAGTGTCCTTCCTTATCTTTTTTGATAACTCTTGGTTGGAAATTTACTTTGTTCAATATTAGAATAGCCACTCCAGCTTGCTTCTTGGAGCTGTTTGCTTGGAAGTTTTTTTCCCACCCTTTAACTATGAGATAGTGTCTGTCTTTGTCTCTGAGATGAGTTTCCTGTATGCACCAAAATGCTGGATTTTGTTTATGTATCCAGTCTGATAGCCTGTGTCTCTTTATTGGGGAGTTGAGTCCATTTATGTTAATAGATATCAAGGAATAGTTGTTTCTGTTTCCTGCCATTATTGCTTTTGTGGGTTGAGTTGTGTCTGTGTCTTTTTCTTCTTTTATTTTTCTTGCTTAGGAGTTTTCTTGTTTTTACTAGGCTGTATTTTCCCTCATTGTATTGGGTTTTCCTCCTATAATTCGTTGTAGTGCTGGGTTTGTGGTCAGATATTGTGTAAATTTTGATTTGTCTTGAAATATCTTCATCTCTCCATCTATGGTGATTGATAGTTTTGCTGGGTATAGCAGCTTGGGCTGGCACTTGTGTTCTCTTAGGGTGTGCATGATGCCTGTCCAGGCTCTTCTAGCTTTCATAGTCTCTGTTGATAAATCGGTTGTGAGTCTAATTGGCATGCCTTTATATGTTACCTGACCTTTTTCCCTTACTACTTTTAGTATTCTTTCTTTGCTTTGGACACTTGATGTTTTAACTATTATGTGTCGGGAGGTATTTCTTTTCTGGTCCAACCTATTTGGAGTTCTGAAGGATTCTTTTATGCTCATGGTCATCTCATTCTTGAGGGTAGGGAAGTTTTCTTCTACGATTTTGTTGAAGATATTTACTGTGCCTCTTAGTTGATACTCTTCTCCCTCTTCTATTCCTATTATCCTTAGGTTCGGTCTTCTCATTGTGTCCTGGATTTCCTGGACATTTTGGGTTAGGAGCTTTTTGTTTTTTGCATCTTCTCTGGCTGTTTTGTCTATTTTTACAATGTTGTCTTCTGCCCCCAAGATTCTCTCTTCCATCTCTTGTAATCTATTGGAAATGCTTGCTTCTGTGATTCCTGATTCCTTTTTTAGGTGTTCTACCTCTAGTGTTATCTCTTTTTGTGTTTTCTATATTGTGTCAATTTCCGTTTTAAATTCCCTCTTCCATTCCTTCATCTCTTTGATTCTGTTTTCCTCTAGTTCTTTGAGTTTTTTGAGTGTTTTTCTTGTTTCCTCTTTAAAAGCTTCTGAATCTTTTTTGCTTTTCCTCCTGTTCTTGTTTAAGTATCTCTATCAGCATCTTGAGGTGTGATTTCAGGTCTGTGTCTTCCTTTTCTGGAGTGTTTGGAATTCTGATGTTTTCTGTTATGGGAGAGCTGGGTTCTGGTGTTGCCAGGTTGTCTTGGTTTCCTTGGGATATACTCTTTCACTTTCCTCTTGCCATTTTGTTGTCAGTGATATGTTCTTGTCTTTCCCTTGTATCTGGTCTGTGTCCCTGGATCTCCACTGGTCCAGGTGGCAGATGGGTTGAGCCCTGTTCTATGCCTCAGAGTCACCCGGTGGGAACAGAAGTTCCAAAGTTCTATTCCTGGTCACTGGATCAGACAGGGCGGGGCAGGGCAAGGCAGGGTGTGCACTTTCCGTGTGCAATCTGCAGGGATCTCTCTCCTCCCTGGCATCCCAGGTCTCTGATCCACCAGTTGCTCAGCCTCTACAAGCCGCCCTTCCGGGTGGCAGATGGGCCAGGCTCCACTCTGTGTCCTGAAGTCGCCTCCGTGTGGAAACAGAAGTTCCTAAGTTCTGTTCCAGGTCACTGGATAGGGCAGGACAGGGCAGGTCAAGGCAGGGGGTGCACTTTCCGTGTGCACTCTGCAGAAATCCCTCCGCTCCCCAGCAGCCTAGGTCTCCCACTCACCAGTTGTTCAGCCTTTACGTGCTGCCGTTCCGGGTGGCAGATGGGCCAGGCTCCGCTCTGTGTCCTGAAGTCGCCACCGGGTGGAAACAGAAGTTCGAAATTTCTGTTCCTGGTCGCTGGATCGGGCAGGGCAGGGCAGTGCAAGAGAGGGGGTGCACTTTCCGTGTGCACTCCGCAGAGATCTCTCTGCTCCCTGGCAGCCCAGGTCTCCCACCCACCAGTTGCTCAGCCTCTACGAGCCGCCATTCTGGGTGGCAGATGTGCCAGGCTCCGCTCTCAGTCTTGTAGTCTTAATCTTATAAGTTCCAGTGTTTTGGAAAAGATTATGTAAGATGAAGTTTTTAATTATGCATTGATATTTTAAAATCTTTTCTCTTCCACTACTTTCTTAGAGCTCAAACCCATATTTAAAGTAACAATAATAATCAGCTTTGATTTAATAATATGCTTCTTCAAATGCTGTCCAAGGTACAAAATATGACAGGCTTTCATTTTAAAGAAAGTGATAATGGTAAAACAAAATTTATACAATAGATAATACGATAGAATTTGGGCATTTATTCAACAAAAACCTGATTTTCTTTCCAAGTTTATAATTAGATTTTCCCAGAAATAATACAATTTAGTTTATTTTATTTTGCAATAAGTTGGTATTTATTCCATTTGGACTATACTGAATAGTTGACAATTATACTCCTGATAATTTGACAATTTTAAAAATTGTTAATTACTAACACAAATCTCTAAGAGGTCTGCTTAGAATTATGTAATGCTATCTAAATATGTATATTTCTGTTCTTTGTTCAACTTTAGTGGGACAGAGCCCTATCAGTTGCTCCCGGTGTCTCTGTGAAATACTGGAGAAAGTTAATGCAGAGGTAAAGCCAAGAGTCCATGTCCAAAGGAAGGGGTTAAAGTTATCTATTGACGTAGAAAGAATACATAAATATAGCAGCATTGTAATATTTCTTATATCTATGTTATATTAAATGATAAAATTATTTTGTATATGTAGCTGTAATAATTAGATGAATTGGTTCCAAAGCATGAGGGTATTCTGTTTATCCTGGTTGCTTATGAATACATTACGAGAAAGTTTCTCCTTATTTATGAAAAAAACAAATCCCAAAGACCAGCAAATTACTCAATGTATAATTGTCACAAGTTGGGTTATTATTTCACAATTGTTGAGGTCAAACATCCGATCAGCCTATCGGCAGAGTTGCTTTAACACTGAAGGTTCTGAGGGAGATTGTTCTGGTGGCCTCAGCAATCTTCAGCATTTGCTAGCTAACAACATATAACTGCTCTCACTTGCTTTATCCACTGTGTCGTGTTGGCCACATACATTTTTTTGCCTTTAAAAGTGTACGGATACTGGAGTTTAGGCTTACCTTAGTATAGGGTATAATCCCCTGTTAACTTAGTAAGGTATTAGGGAAAGATTGTAATTCAATATAAGTTTGCACTTGAAGGTCCCACGTGTTATGAGTTAAATGTATCCTTTTCAGAACACTTTTATTCAGAACACAGTCTATCTAACCCTCCAGTCAGCAACTGGTTTTTACTTGGCACTTGCTAATCCCTGTGCTAAGACTGTAGAGTTCTATTCAGGAGCATTATCTTCCTTTTGATATTATAAAGAGAAATGTGAGAGTATTTTTTCTTTTGAAACATGGTTTAAGAAAACGTCTGTTGCTTATCATGCATGTAAGTTAAAATTAATAAAGGCTAAACATGAAAGCTAGAAGGTCATGTACAGTTTGCCATGGTATAGTAGACTGTTACCTAATATCCTGACTTCCAGAAAACGGGTGAGTTTGAGCCTTCAGCTTCGAGAGTGCCATATCCTTTTGTATGACAAATCAAACTTAGGAAGGATACTATTCCCATAAATGCTTAATAAATTCAAATTAGTAGTAACTACATAAAACAGTGCTTTGCATTAATATAAACTTAAATGAAGTCATTTAGGACCAAGGTATTGTCACTCACTCATTGTTAATAGCAGGTAAAACTAAACAGCATTTGGTCCTTCATGCTTATTGATGTGCTTTTATAACATTATCACATTAGTATTTGAATACAATATTTTAATGGTAGGTCTTATAATATATATGTTGGAAACTTTCAAATGCATTGCAAAGGAAGGTACCTGGCATAGACTTGCATTTGTCCAATTACAAATCAAGAGAAACTAAAGGGAGGCACTAGAAACGTGTTTGAAGACTCGTCACTAGAGAAAGACACTAGAAGATGCTGTGTTTGCAGTACTGAGTCTCTGGCACCAGTGCCTAGTCGGAGTAAAAAGGAAGCAAGACTTAACTGTTCTGGGCCTTATGGACATTTAGGCTTTTTGTCTTGATTCTCAGATCAACAGAAGACATTAAAGAACTTTGAGCAAGGTAGAGAATGACCAGATCAAATTTCCATTTTAAAAATTCACATAAGATGAGGAATATGGCAGACTGAATAAGGGCAGCAGCAGATAGGAAAGCAGCCGAGGCATCTCCTCCTCCTCCTGTGAACAAGCGCCATTGCAGCCTTACACAGAGATGGGGAAGAAGAAAGCCAGACAGCTCTAACGTGCTTAGCACTGGAACCTTACACAGTGTTGGGATAGAAAATGAAATGCCAATAGCTCTTACATACTTAAGCATAAAAGTGAACTGGTTTTAGTAAACAAGGCAAGGGGTTGCTTAAATATTTCTTGGGCTTTAGTTGAAAATTAATGGACAGATGTTTTGGCCATTGACTGAGATTTCAGAGCAAAGAAAAGTACCAACAAAAACTTACGAGTGTTTGAATTAAGTAACACAAAGTATCCTGAGCTTTTTTTGAGCTCCTTGAGCTGAATGTCCCTTTGTTATCTTCAGAGCAATGTAAGATAGGTAAGCACGTACAAGAGATTTGGACCACACACGCATATTATTTTTTTTTTTTTTAGTGGAAGTTGAAAGGTCAAAAGCTTTGGGTATTTAATAGATGAATCAAGGTTAGAATAAGTTGAATGGAACAGGAAGAGAAATGAATAGGTGGATTGCAAAGCAGAAAACATTTTGAAGAAAATATCTGTTAGATTGCTTGCCCAGAATGCACAAAGCCCTGGTCTTGATCTCGAGCACTATAAACTGAGCGTGTGGCACATGTCTGCAGTCCCAGAGCTCTGGACATGGGACTAGAAGGAGCATAAGTTCTGGATCATTCTCAGCTATATAATGAGTTCAAGACTAGACTAGGATACAAATAACCTTTCCTCTAAATTGATAGGTAGATGATCAGTGCATGCATAGATAGATGATAAATAGATGGATACATACATACATACATACATACATACATACATACATACATAGACAGATACTTAGAGATATACAGATTTAAAGTGATTCAAAAGAAAAACAATGGAGTATTTTATAGAGCTTTTATTTGCATTCCATACATGATCTACTTTTAAACTACAAATTCAAGTCTTTATAAAACCTAAAAAGTTTAGACATGTTTTTTGAAAATATCAGTCCAATTGACAAACATTAAGACTAATGTTTTAATTAAATTTGGTATAGTAAAGGTAGTCTTTATTTCTTTAGGAGAGCTGACCAGTTAATTCAGGAAGATAAGGATGATGTCATTCCATACTGCATAGCAACTGGTGATGTGGAAAAACTCGTCAATTTTTTTGTGTCCAGGGGTCAGCTTAAAGAAGCACTGCTTGTTGCGCAGGTATAGCCACCCAAGCATGTCGGGAAAATACATTGCTGGGTGGATTTGAGGAATGAAGAAAGCCATGCTGGTCAGCTTCATGTGATGGACAATCACGGATGGCCTCTTAAACTCAGCTCACATTCCCAGCCTTCTACCTCATTATTCCTAGTGTGTTCACATTGGATTTATTCTAGACTTCTTACTCAAACAAAGGTGTCTTGACATGCAACTGTCTCTGAGCCCTGAATATCTCACTTAAAGAACAACTATTTCTTGTTACTGTTACTTGACAATTTATGTTAACACTCACAGTAGACTTAATGCTCTCTTTTTTAAAAAACATTCTAAGGTTGTTTGCAAGATGTGCTATAAACACCAAACATAGTTTAAGTATAACTTGTTCAAAACAATAGCCTGGGCCCAGCAAGATAGCTCGGTGTCTTAGAAGTGCTTTCTACACAAGTCCCACAACCTGAGTTCAGTCCCTGAGACTCACAAAGCTCTGTGGTTGCTGTGGTTGTCCATATCCAAGCACTATTACTTCTTAGATGGGATGAGACAAAATAATCAGGTAGAAGCTAGAGTGTGTGGTAAAGTGCAGTCCCAGACACTAAAGGGAGCAAGCTTCAAATCAGGTGGAAGCAAAGAGGTGACACCCGTGGTGCTCTGTTCTGCATGACCAAGCACCTATACACACACACAAACACACACACACAAACCAGACACACACACACACACACAGACACACACACACACAGACACCACACCACACACACACACACACACACACACACACACCACACAAACACACACAGAGACACCCACACACACATACAAATACACACAACACACACATACACACACACAACACACACACACCACCCACACACACATACACACACACAACATACACATACAGACACCCACACACACACCACATACACACACAAAACCACACACCACACCCACACACCCCACACACCCACACACCCTACACGCACAGACACACACACACAAAACACAGACACCCACACACACACACACCACACACATACACATACCCCATACGCACACCATAAATACACACACACACACACACACACACACACACACACACACACACGGGTGGGTAGTAAGGTGGTCATCTTCCAAAAGTAACATGACATTGGTTATCAGTATTAGCTAATGATTAATTAGAACTCCAATTGTATTCTAGGCCGCCTGTGAAGGAAATATGCAAAATATGCATGTTTCTACACAAAAGGGAGCTTCACATTCTGTTGATGTCCACAAGGAAGACTTTAATAAGTGAGTGATGTACCTTTGTTTCATGTCACTGGTTTTTGCTTGTTTATTGTTTAGAAGTGTTGAAGGTGAACTAGTTCAGCCTTCTTTTGTGAAATGATTAGCACTTGATGTCTAATCTCAGGTGTATTCATTGCTATCCTCTATTTCCATGACAAAAATCCATCCCTAGGAATGAAAACTGTTGGGCAGGGAGACACAGCCTCCACACACTCATATAACTTCCAGGGGGAGAACAACTGGAACACCGAACTGTTTTGAAAACACAGGAACCCGAATGGAGGAGTTAGGGGAAGGACTGAAAGAGATGAAAGGGTTTGTAACCCCACAGGAAGAACAGCAGTATCAACTAACCAAACCAGACACACACACACACACACACACACACACACACACACACGAGCTCCCAGGGACTAAATCGCCAATCAAAGAATACATATGGAGGGACCCATGGCTCCAGCTTCATATGTAGCAGAGGATGGCATTGTGGGGCATCAGTGGGAGGAGATGCCTTTGATCCTGTGGAGGCTTGATGCCACAGCCCAGTAGAATTTCAGGGCAGGGAGACCAGAGTGGGTGGGTGGGTGGGTGGGGGAGCACCCTCATAGGAGCAGGGAAAGGGGTGGGATAGGGGATTTTCAGAAGAGAAACTGGGAAGGGAGATAACATTTGAAATCTAAATAAATAAAATGACTAATAATTTTTTTAAAAAAGAAAAATAGACTGCTTCTAAGTTTGAGAAATAAAAAAACTGAAAAAAAAAAAAAAGAAAGCAGATCAATACATATAGTGGAAGGTGTGGCTTTGCTGTAAAAAGCAAAATACACACTATCAAAGACCTCTCGGTAACCCCTTTTTGCAAGTGCCAATGCCTAGGATACCATTTATTATTTTTAAAGAAGAAATCAAATATTTGTTAGCAAAAAGTTACAACTTAAAATTTTTTAAACTTTCAACTTTAAAAAGAAAATGATTTTGCTTCTCTGTCTTCCCCATGGCTCTTTTATCCGTTCCTGTTACTTCCCAAGAATATATTCTTGGTTTGTTGTTGTTTTGTTTTGCTTGTTTTGTTTTATTTCTCAGGCTACCCACCATTTAGCAAACAACTGAGAAATGCTGAGCAAGTGCTTCCTTATGTGTCTTAGCTGGTGTTCTTTCTTTTTTTCTTCTAAACTTGAAATGTTAAATATGTGTGCATGCACATCGTAGATATTGACTAAAATTTGAAAAAAAACTGTCATTTCAGCTTTGATTTTTGTAAAGCCAACCTATATATACTCTTTACAAATTATCCAATGCAGAATAAGAGACAACATGCCAAGGATCAGCCTCGGCTAAGAGAGGGGTGCTGAGGAAGGGGTATCTAGGAGCGGTGAAATTGATGACTCCTAGTTAAGTCTGGGTTCAAGCTGGTGTCCTATGTTCTGCTGGAGACAGCTCTGCAGCCTGCTTTTTCTCTGGTTTGCTTTCTTTCTCTCTGATCTGCTTTCTCCCTGGAGATCTCCAGACAGCTTCCTCTTTTCTTCTGCTCCAGACAATTCTTATAGTGGCTCTCTCTTACAATCCTAAAAAACTCCTCTGGATAGCTCCTCTCCTGCAGATGGCGATAAAGATCTTTTATTTTACATATCAATCCAGGCATTTACTTAGGTATCCTGTGACCCCAGACCCTTAATTCTCTGGAGACAGAAAGCACACATTTTCTTTGAACATTGCCAAGGAATTTGGAGATCTGCCTGACTCTGTTAGGCCCAGACAAAAAGATAGCTAGGTTGGATCCTGCCTCAAATTACCATTGCTACCACACCTGGACTGAAATTAGCTATGCCCCAGCCTGGCCTTGAATTCAGGAATCTGTCTGCCCTCATAACCACAAACAAAAAACTTAGCTGGGTGGGATTTTTCGATGATCTCCACTCCCTAAATATTTTTATCTCCTTCTTTAGTAAATTTCTCAAATTGGCTCATAGTGTAGTTGCCTCTGTTCCTTTAGATTCATAAAGCTGCTCATATAATTCATATTGATTCCTTGTTTTTTGCATAGCTGAGGATATTGAGCTCATGATTTAGAGTTCTCTTTCTTCCTTTCTTTCTTCCTTTCTTTTTTCTTTCTTCCTTTCTTTCTTTTTATTCTTTAATCTTTTTTTACAATCCAGTCTTTTTCTCTCCCCCCCCCCAGTCCAACCTCTGACTGTTCCATATTCCATACCTTCCTCATCTCTGCTTCTTCCCCACCCCATCCCTAAGAGGATATCCCCAAGCCTCGATCCCCACCCCACCAGGCCTCCCTACTCCCTGGGGCCTCAAGTCTCTTGAGGGTGAGGTTCATCTTCTTTGAGACTGCTGGTCTTCCTATAGGATTGTCCTCTTCCTCATCTTCTTTCAGGTTTTTCCTAATTCACCCAGAAGGGTCACCAGCTTCTGTCAATTGGTTGGAAGCAAATATGTAAATATCTGCATCTGACTCTTTCAGCTACTTGTTGGACCTTTCAAAGGGCAGCCATACTAGGCTGTCTGTACGCACACCATGGAATCAGTGATAGTGTCAAGCCTTGGGCCCTCCCCTTAAGCTGGATCCCAATCTGGGCCTATCACTGTACTTCCTTTCCCTCGGGCCCTTCTACATTTTTAACAGTGCAGTTCTTTAAGACAGAATTAATTCTGGGTCAGAGTTTTTGACTGTGGATGGCAACCTCATCCCTCCACTTGATTCCATGTCTTCTGCTGAAGGTAGACTCTACAAATTTCCTCTCCCCACTGTAAGGTATTTCATCTAGGGTCCCTCTCTTTGAGTCCTGAGAGTCTTTCACTTCCTAGGTCTCTGATACATTCTAGAGGGTCCCCCCACCACCACCTACCTCCCAAGCTTGCCTGTTTTCATTCTTTCTGCTCTCCCTCAGGGCTTCAGTCCTGTCCTTCCCCAATACTGACCATGTTCCCCTCTTCCCTCCTTGTCTCCTTTCCCACCCCTGCCCCTGCCCCATGATTGTTTTCTTCTTCACAAGTGCGATTGAGGTATCCTCACTTGGGCCCTTCTGCTTGTTAACCTTGAGTTCTGTGCATTGTGTCCTGGGTATTCTCTACTTTTTTGGCTAATATCTATTTATTATATATACTTAGTGAGTATATAGCATGCATGCCTATGGGTCTGAGTTACCTTACTCAGGATGATATTTTTGAGTTCCATCGATTTGATTGCAAAACTCATGATGTCTTTGTTCTTAATACCTGAGTAGTATTTTATTGTATAAATGAACTTCATTTTCTTTATCAATTCTTCTGTTGTGGAACATCTGGGTTATTTCCAGCCTCTTGCTATCACAAATAAGGCCACTATGAACATAGTAGAACACATGCCTCTGTGACATGATAGGGCATCTTTTGGGTGAATTCCCAAGAGTGGTATGGCTAGGTCTTCAGGTATATCTATTTCTAACTTTCTGAGGAACCTCTAGATTGATTTCCAGAGTAGTTATACCAGTTTGCAGTTCCACCATCAATGGAGAAATATTCTCTCTCCACATCCTCACCAACATCTGCTGTCACAAGTTTTTGATCTTAGGCATTTTGATTGGTGTGAGATGGAATCTCTTTTTCATATCCTTATGGGCTTGCTAAGACATTAGCCAGACCCTTGCTTCCCTCATGAGTGCTCTCTCTGATTATCATGGAGTTATTAATGTTAACAGGGAGGACATTCTTCAGAGGAACATGAAAATATGTACATAATTATGTAAACAAACCTTATGCCCATGGCAGCCATCCACACTCCTGGAGACCCATGTCCACTGATCCTGTCACATAGGTAGGAGCCATGTCATTCTATCCCCACCAAGGTCATGGTGGATAACATGATAACACAAGCCTTTCTGTTTACATTTACAGACACATGAATAGGGAAGAGCTTTAGATCATTCTTTCTGAATACCGATCTGCTGACTAAAACCTTAAATTGGCTTTTAATCTAAAGCAAGGGGATAAAATGAACTCTATGCTCTCTTTCAAATTGTGTTAATTCGCATTTATGATAGAATTACTAAGTTAATATTGAATTCTTTTTTCTTTTTCTTTCTAGACTGTTACATAACGTCATAAATGAGCTGGCAGAGTGGTATTTTCAGGACGGCCGAGCAGTGCTGGCTGCGTGCTGCCATCTCGCTGTAGATGATATTGAGGTACCATATTTCAAAGTGATGCAAATAGATGAAAAGCTCTCAGACGTACTGTGGTGTTTGGTGGGGGGAGATCAGACGGCATCTGGTGCCGAATGCCTCTAAGTCTCTTGGTGAATTTTCACTCATACATACTGGCTACTTTGTGCTTTCATGTTTTATCTATGTTTTTAACCAGATATATATTTCAACAACATAGGCAATAATTTAGCACTGTTGTATGACCTATAAGGAACTTTTAAGGTTTCGCGTTTTCCTGTGATGGAGACTAAATGGCAGGTTCTGGATTCTGGACTATAGGAGCAAAAAGACTTGGTAGCATAGCTCATTGGCAAAACACTTGCTTAGCATGCATGAAGTCTTGGGTTCCAAAACTAGCATGACAGAAAATTAATTATAACATTTTAAATTCTAAGTCGCGTCACTCGTTTTATGTCCCATAGTCAGCATCAATTTTTCCACCTGAAAATTGAAAAGTATTTTTGCATAGGCTCTTTATTGAAGTACTGTAGTGGATATATTGAAGAAAAATCAGTACCTAGGGTAATGTTAGTTTATATGCTTATGAGCTTGAATGAGAATGATCACCCAGCATCTGTGTAACTGAAGGAGCTCTTTTCCTATGAACAAGCTTGCTATGGCATACCTGATCCGTGGGAACGAACTGGAGCTGGCAGTCTCAGTGGGCACTGTCCTAGGAGAAGCTGCAGCCCCAGCAATGCATTATGCTATGCGGTTACTGGCAAGAAAATGCATGATGACTCCAATGTGGTAAGAAACTTTTCATTGAAAGGGTAATTTTGCAGTTACGGCATGCATTTTAGAATATTATGAACTACTTTTAAAAGATAAGGTGAAGAACGGAGCATGTGTGATAATAGCTCTCTATAATATCTGTGTCGAGCATCGTGTGTGTGTGTGTGTGTGTGTGTGTGTGTGTGTGTGTGTGTGTGTGTGTGTATTTGAGATATCATTGTGAAAAGTGTGGCAGGGTAAGGAAATCTATCCTGACCCTTTCTGAGGTAGACTGGTTGTAATTTTGTAGTGGTTCATGTATATTTTTCAATATTATCAGGACCACTGGTTCTTACCTAATGTGTTTCACATCTCCTCCTCTTTTTGTCATATCTTTTGTCTTACTGTAAGGCCAAGAAACAAGATTACTCTGACTGAAATCTTAGAGAAGTCCTTGTTCAAACTCTGTATTTGAAGAGGTAGATCACCCAGGGCGTTAAATGGAAATCTAAGCCTCACTCTTTCTTACTCAGTTCTCTATCACCAGATTCTTACGGGCAGGCGATCTGTGATTGTGTGGACACTTTTAGTAGCTAATTATTAAAAGCTGACCACAGAGTGTTTTGCTGTTTTGTTTTGTTTTGTTTTGAGAGATGTTTTGATTAGAGAGATGGCCCAGCAGTTAAGAGAACTTGTTCCTCTTACAGAGGACCTGGGTTCAGTTCCCAACTCACATGTCAGGAAGCTTACAACTACCTCTTACTCCAGTTCCAATGCCCCCTTCTGGTCTTTGTGAACATCTGTATATACAAGGTACACATACTTACATTTAAACACAAACTGTCATATAAAATTGAAAATTAAATATAAATCTTCAGAATTGGATTTATCTTTCCCCGAAATACATAAGTTCTGCGAAGGATCTAAATTTTTTAATGAAGATCTTGCCCTCCTCCTAGTCCACACTTCATATAAACAAACTGGGAGGATGGAGTTTTGCTGGTGACCGCAGCATGCGATGGTGATGAGGATGGTGGTGGTGGTGATGGTGATGGTGGTGGTGGTGGCGGTGGTGGTGGCAGTGGTGGTGGTGGTGGTTTGGATGCAGATAATAAGTTTAAACTTCTTACTGAGTGTCAAGCCATAGTTTAAATAGTTTACATATCATGGACTACTGGGTCCTGTGAAGCAGATGCTTTGCCAGATGCCTCAGTGAATCATAATTCAAAGTTTCACCGTATCACCGTAGCGATAAAGTTTGTGCCCTTTACTACTAAAGTGTATCACTGCCTCATTGAAAATGTTCTATTCTTTTCCGGATCCTGGAATTTGGTAGTAAACTATTATTATCCTTATTCAGAGTTGACTGATTTCTTATAGTGATTTAGGAGCACTCTCCACTAACAAAATATTGTGGTACCCTATGATAGACTCAAATATTTCTAATATTAACTGTCCTCTGAGTGTTTCAGATGACCCCCACATATATACATTTGTGGATATATGTGTACATATGTGTATATTTATGTATGTATGTATATATACATATGTGTGTATCTGTATGTGTATATATGTATATAAACATGTAACCTTATGTGTACTGAGATGGTTGTAGTCATGAATTTAGAAATGTATATGTATATGTGTAACAAGAAACAAAAAAAAAGGCATGAGTTTGAGAGAAGGAAGGAATACATGAAAGGATTGTATTGTAATTCTAATTTCAAAAAGTAAAAGAAAAATACTTTATGTATTTAAAAAATGAAGAAAGTAAAGATGAAATGGTTGCTAATCGCTAATTGTTATTGTTTTACCCACATGTTTAAATCATTTCAGTCAGCTAATATATGTCTTCCTTCCTTCTAACAAAATCACACTCCCCTCACCTGACTACTCCTCCCCAGGTGTACTTCCTTTCCATAGCCAGAGACCAGGATAAAGTTCAAGTTCCAGAAAATAGTCAGCTAACCATGATATATAGCTATTAGAATCCGACCGATTAAAAAGTAATAATTATCTAGTTTAAAGAAGCTAATCCTTATTTCGTAAATGACAACAGTTAAATGATCTATGTGTCTTACTTGCATTTACCAGTGCAGTTTTGCCTCTTGGTATGTATAATGTTTGTCTGATATTCACATCCAGTCTCTTCCCTCCAGCTTCCCATCTGTTGTGTACAGGTATTGTCCAGTTTTGTTCTTACTAACATGTCACTTTAAAACTTCCCGCAATCTTAGTTAAGACTACCCACAAACTATTTGTTTTTGCAGCATTCCAATTTGTATATGTTTAAGTTATATATAGCATATAACAAATAAAAGCCTAACCATACAACAATAAAGATCAATTTTATAGCTTAACTATATGGCTTTATACTTAAAGTTGTATAGAAAAATGGTTTATTAACTATGGCTTTGTACAATTCTAAAAGTTAACTAACTGTGCTAAGCAACTTAAAGCACATTGTAGTAATGAAATTTCAGTTGAAATGGTTTAGGTGGCCTATGTTTGTTATTGAGTACACAATAATGTACTCAATTTTAAAGAAACGGTGAAATAAACAATGAATATAATCAGCAACCCTAAGTAAATTTTTTCTATATCATGATATATAGTTTGTGGGGGAAAATCAGGTTTTATTTGCAGTTGTTGAAAGTTTTTATATAGTTTTAGTATAGTTGTTTTCAAAGAAAAAATCAGAATGTAATTCTGTACTTTGAATGTCATTAATTTATAAATTTATTTATTTAATTAATTAAAATATTATCAGGGGCTGGAGAGATGGCTCATCTGTTAAGAGCACTGACTACTCTTCCAGAGGTCCTGAGTTCAATTGCCAGCAACTACATTGTAGCTCACAACCATCTGTAATGGGATGTGATGCCCTCTTCTGGTGTGTCTGAAAACAGCCACAGTGTGCTCACATAAATAAAATAAATATACCTAGGGGGGGAAAACAGTCTTTAAATAAATAAATAAATAAATAAATAAATAAATAAATAATATTATTAGAAGTGGGAATGTGACTAAGCAAATAAAAATGCTTGCATAAATATGATGACCCAGTTTAATCCCATGGCAGGAATATGCTCGCATGCAGACACATACACACGTACATGCACACACACACACATTTTGTAAAACACCTCTAAAATTATCTTTAATTCTAAAAAACTTCAATATAAGCTTAACTCAAATCACTACTGTTCTGTTTTGGAGGGGTGTTGAGGTAGCTGGCTTGTATACTGGTTGCAAGTGACCTATATACCTATTCTTTATTTTTTTGAAAGCTTTTCTTATATTTTAAAAGTTTGATGATCATATAAATGATTAAACACCACCGTGTAAAGCTAATTTATGAACCCTCAGCTTATAGCACTACAAATATCCTTTAATATATTGTTCATTCTAAAGACACACCAAATATACATATATAATCTAGAGCCACTTGAAATTTAGTGTTTTCTGAGTTATAATGCATGAGACGAAGTTTTTACCTACTGCTTTGCAAACAGATTCTTTCTTACATCTTTGTGCACAATGTTAAGTCCCTGTCAATTTATTCTTGTAAGCAATTTATTACACTACTTTCAAGCCTTTAAAACATTTAAAAACTGTATTTCTTTTTTCAATTTCCTCCTAAACTTTAAAGAAAAAAGAAGCAGAACACTAGACCAAAGAGTTGAAGCAGGTAATGTCTGCTACGCTGTTAATGTCAGAGTGCAGGCTCACAGGACTCCCTTCTGATGAGAAGAATGGCAAAGAGGTGAAGCCTTCGCGCTACTTTGTGATTTTTCTCCAAAATCCTAACTATGACTGCTTGATCTGGTAGACGGTTCTTCTCTGGTGATAATTAAAATTGAGTGCCATAGTCTGGGAATTTAAGTTACGCAGACTTGGCACTGTGCTTTCTGCAACCCATACTTGCAATGGTGTGATACACATAACTGAATAAGCACTGTAGGAAGGGAAGCCAGCGTGGTAGAGTGTGTTGCCTTCTTCTGAAACGTCTGTGGGTCTATTTTTGGATCATTTACTCAATGGAGTTTTCCCCTTTGTTACACAAACAGGAACTTGGCAGCCGATCTTCTCCTGATGACTCCTGATAGCGAAGTGCATTTAGTAAAACTCTGTGCCTTCTACCCTGGCTGCACTGAAGAAATAAATGACCTTCACAGAAAGGTAGCTGGCAGTGTATTAGTAAGTCTAGCCTGGAATAAGATGCGATGATTCTAGTAATTTGGGGTTTATTTAAGTAGAAACTCATGCCCAAAATTAAATAATCATGTATCCTTTTGGGGATTCCTGAAGATTCAACAAGAGAAATAAACAAAAGAAAGAATGTTTATTGTTTATTCTAGTTGCAAGCCCAAATTTTACAAAGAAAAGTAGCCCACCAAAGTAAAGAATCTGCCCAAGTTAAAGATGAAATGAGAATTTCAACTCCAAAGTGTCTAACCAACCCATACTCCTTTTTACAGTTCTACTTTCTATCTGGGGTTTGTGTACAAGTTAGAACTGTATCAGTAAGGCTTTGGCAGAGTCTTTCAGGAGACATCCATATCAGGCTCCTGTCAGCAAGTACTATTGGCATCAGCAATAGTGATTGGGTTTGGTGGCTGCATATGGGATGGATTCCAGTCTACTTAATTTTTAAACCATAAGAAATGTGAAACTATGAAATAACTACTTTACTAAATACATTTAAAAGCATTAATCTATTAACTGCTTAGGAGAATGCTTCAGTATTCTAAAATTTTATTTAAAATATTACTTCATTTTCTCAAGCCTACTCCTCTCATAATATCTCCTTTCCAAATTCACAGCTTTCTGTTTTTAACAGTTGTTGTTCCAAATACATATAGAGGAATAAACATATAAACACAACCTGTAAAGTCTGTTCAGTGCTGCCTACATGTATATTCATCTTTATGATTGTCAGTACTGACAAACCAGTCCTTGTCTCCTTGCTGGGGAAGGCTGGTTATTCACATTCTAGCAGCTCTTAATTGCTTGTAGCTCTTGATCTCATCATGGGCCCCTGTGCGATTTCACCCATCTATATTGAACTGTTGTTGGAATTGTTCAGATCTTAGTTAGGTAGCAGTATTGTTGAGATTTTATGGGTGCCGCTTTCATTTTTTATCTTCAATAATCATGTGTATTTTACATACATTTTAAGTTATATACATAGTAATTCATCTAATCTGTATACTGGAAAAATATCTTCACTAAGAGGACATAATTTCTATTTTTACAGAGATGCCTATTTATTATATTGATGAGCATTGTTTTTCATTTTCTAATAATGAATTTTGGACACCCAAACTTTCCACACTGTGCATTTTAAACTGTCAAGCTTTAGAACTTACATAGGTTTAGCCTTTTTGGAGTGGAGTTCTTTTGCCTGGAAGGCTGATTTCAACTGTAGAATAAGAGAATGTATGATGATGATATAGTCTTGAAGTTGTTACATTGTTACATTTAATGTAGTTTTGACAGTGTCTGTGTTATATATTTACTCTAGAACAGCTGACTTCATTGTGGACAGTTTTGTTCTATATTTGCTTTTGCTGAGCTGCTTTAATAAGTACTGGTCACAGCATTATGATCACAAAATTAAGTTCTATGTGTTTATTAAATATTTGTGTGGTGAAAATTACCTAATTAGCTAATGACCTCACCTTCATTCTATGATCTTAAAGGTACTTCCATAAATAATTTTATTTATAAAAATTTTCATTCAAATATATTTGAGACAACTTTAATAAGTGAAACAGACAGAGAACATAGCAATAATTTGCATTTGTACTATGGCTTTGATCCATGTAAATCTTAGTAACATTGTCTTTCAACAAATTATTTCTCAGTGCAATCTACCCCCAGCAGAAGAATGCATTCAGTTGGCTGAAACAGCCCAAGCAGATGGCAATATATTTGAAACCATAAAGTATTATTTACTAAGTCAGGAACCTGAAAAGGCTCTTCCTATCGGGATTGACTTTGTCAGAGGTAAGTTTCTAGTTGGTAGTTTGGATTTTAGATTGACATGTTCATTTGGTATTTTCATACACCTTGATAAGCTGCCTGAAGATCAAATACAAGTCATCCCAAACTTCACAAGGAGAGAGAATACTGATGTAGAACATGATCTATCTCCTGATTTTATATTATGGGAAGACCTAGACACAATGAATGGATGAATACTTTGTGATACAAAGTACAAACTTATGATTAACCGACAAAGAGTTGATTATATGATTTTTACAATTGGATGGACAAAACTTGACCCTAATTTAAAATACATCTCATTTGGTTTTATTTTGCCAGGATGTATCAGTAACTCAAACTGGACTGTAGATACTGTTTACCCTGTCCTTGACCTAATGAGTTATATTCGTACTGAAAAATTACTTTTACACACGTGCACTGAGTAAGTACTTTTCTTCAAGATGAAAATATTCAGTATAATGTTTCAAATGTCAGTATTGGTTTTGGTGTTCAAATCAAGAAATAGGATCATCTTGGGTAGCTGAACTTATAAACAAATTATACTTTCTGTCGTTGCTTTAGCTGTGACAACAGTAACAAGAGAGGACAATAAAGTGAAATTGTAACAAGCAGTAATGATTAACAATAGCTAGCATGTGTTTGTTTATGTGTATGTACAAGCTAAAGTTTCACTTAAACACAGCTGATCCAAGAAGGCTGAGCTGAAACCATTTAGATGGTTATAGCCCGGGAGTCCATGAGAAACTAAGGGTCATATTTATTCAGTATCTACCATACATAAAAGTCATACGAAGCCGAAGTGTATTTACAGGTGCTAGAAAACAGAAAATGACACCATCCTTAAACTCAAGGACCACTTAGGCATTTTTTAATTATTTTATTGGCAATTCTCTGTATTTATATTTCAAATGTTATCCCCTTACTCCCTCCCCTTCCACTTGCTTCCATGACTAAAGTCTTCAGAGAGATGAGGCTAATTTGTAAGTGAGATTTTTCAATGGAACAGCTGGATAACTGCCAAGATGACCCTGCAGGAAACAAAACTGATTTTGCTGGTCCTTTCTTAGAGTCACCATAATGTGTCATAAGCTCCTAAATCTGATAAAAGCATTTACTTAGAAATATATGACAAGAAGAGAAAACCAGGCATGGCCTCAAGGTGCAAATTAACTAAGAACAGTAGGGTGGTGCTTGCTTTGTGTGACGACTTAGGTTTAGGTTCCAGCACTAAAACACAGAAGTGTTAAATATGTAAAATAAGCAGGACAGTGGGGCCTAACTTCTGGCATAGGGAACCCAAGGATCTGCCTGGAAAGCCCATGTTTGAGGACCAAACACAAACACTTGGACCCTTTGCCATCTGGAATAGCAGAGATCCAGGGACATAGGCCAGGTGAGAATGTGCTGTGAGTGACCAGAGTGTGGAGAGGGCTGGGCAGAGCATGCAGAAAATGAACCCCTGTGGCCCACGGTAAGGCTGGAACCCTGGAAGAGGGACTAGGTATCTGCCCGGAAAGCCCAAGCTCACAGACTAGACACACAGGCCCACAGTAAGGCACAGGCCCTTGTCAGTGGGAATCTGGGTCTACCCAGGAAGGGCAGTGCTTGAAGTTCAACTGTACAGGCCCTCTTACACCTGGACCAGAGGGGAGCCTGGCATGTGGGCCCAGAAAGAGCACATTGGGAGTTCTCAGAAAGCAGAACGTACTGTGCTATCTGGAAAAGGGTCTATTTTGGCCTAGAGAAAGAGCCATGTCCCTGCCAGTAGTACTCAGGACCTGGGGGCACAGGGCTGAGCTACCACAACAGCCTCACAAGAGCTCCCACACCTGATCCCACAAAGACAGAGCTGAGTCACTGATACCAGAACTCACTGCTTGCCCACTAAAAGCCAAACACTCAAAAGCGGTTTTCTTCCTGAGCCCATGGGCCCTCAGGTCCATGGGAGAGATGGGTACCAGTCACTGACAACAAGACCACATATAATCACAGACAACAAGATGGCAAGAGGAAAACAAAAGAATTTAAGCAATGGAAACCAAGACAACCTGGCAACATCAGAACCCAGCTCGCCCACCACAGCAAGCAGTGGATTGCCAAACAGAAGAAGACTAAGACCTGAAATCATACCTCAAGATGATGATGGAGATCTTCGAGAAGAGCATGAATAACTACCTTAAACAAGTACAGGAGGACAAGTATAAACAAATAGAAGCTTTTAAAGATGAAACACGAAAATCACTCAAAGCACTACAGGAAAACACAACCAAAGAGATGACAGAATTGAAAATGAAAATGGAAATGGAAATAGAAACAATAAAGAAAACACAAAAAGCGACAACTCTGGAGATGGAAAACCTAAAAATGAAATCAGGAGTCACAAATGCAAGCATCTCCAACAGAATACAAGAGATGGAAGAGAGAATGTCAGGGGGCTGAAGATAAAACTGAAAACACAGAAAAAACATTCAGAGAAGATGCAAAAACCAAAAAGCTCCTAAACAAAAATGTCCAGGAGATCCAGGACACAATGGGCTGGTTCTTTAAGACAATTAACAAGATTGATAAACACTTAGCCAGACTAACTAGAGGGCAAAGAGAGAGTATCCAAATTAACAAAATCAGAAATGAAAGTGGAGACATAACAACTGAAATAGGAAATTCAAGAAATCATCAGATCCTACCAAAAAAGCCTATACTCAACAAAACAGGAAAATCTGGAGGAAATGGGTGAATTCCTAGATAGATATAGATACTAAAGTTAAACCAGGATCAGGTAAACCATTTAAATAATCCCATAACACCTAAAGAAACAGAAGCAGTCATCAAAAGCCTCCCAACCAAAAAAAAGCCCAGGCTCAGATGTATTCAGTGCAGAATTCTATCAGACATTTATTGACAACCTAATACCAATAATCTCCAAACTATTCCACAAAATGGAGTCAGATGGAACACTACCCAACTCATTCTTAAAAGCCACAATAACCCTCATTCCTAAACCACACAAAGACCCTACAAGGAAAGAGAACTTCAGACCAATCTCCCTTATGAACACTGATGCAAAAATACTCAAGAAAATTCTTGCAGACTGAATCCAAGAACACATCAAAACAAACATTCACCATGATCAAGTAGGCTTCGTCCTTGTGATGCTGGGATGGTTTAATATATGGAAATCCATCAATGTATTCCACCATATAAACAAACTCAAAGAACAAAACCACATGGTCATCTCACTAAATGCTGAGAAAGCATTTGACAAAATTCAACACCACTTCATGTTAAAAGCTTTGGAAAGAACAGGAATCCAAGGCCCATACCTAAACATAATAAAAGCAATATACAGCAAACCAACAGCCAACATCAAACTAAATGGTAAGAAACTTGAAGCAATCCCACTAAAATCAGGGACTAGAAAAGGCTCCCCACTCTCTCTCTACCTATTCAAGATAGTACTGGAAGTCCTGGATAAAGCAATTAGACAGCAAAAGGAAATCAAAGGATACAAATCAGAAAGGAAGAAGTAAAAACATCACTATTTGCAGATGACATAATAGTATACTTAAGCGACCCCACAAATTCCACCAGAGAACTCCTACAGCTGATAAACAAGTTCAGCAAAGTGGCTGGATACAAAATTAACTCAAACAAATCAGTAGCCTTCCTCTACTCAAAGGACAAACATGTGGAGAAAGAAATTAGGGAAAAGATACCCTTCACAATAGTCACAAACAATATGAAATGCATTGGGGTGATTCTAACTAAGCAAGTGAAAGACTTGTATTACAAGAACTTCAAATCTCTGAAGAAGAAAATTAAAGAAGATTTAAGAAGATGAAAAGATCCCCCATGCTCATGAATTGGAAGGATCAACATTGTAAAAATGGCCATCTTACCAAAAGCAATATACAGATTCAACACAGTCCCCATCAAAATTCCAGCTCAGTTCTTCATAGAGTTGGAAAGAGCAATTTTCAAATTCATCTGGAATAACAAAAACCCTATAATATCAAAATCCATCCTGAACAACAAGAAAACCTTTGCGGGAATCACCATCCCTGACCTCAAGCTATATTACAAGCCAATTGTGTGAAAAATCTCATGGTACTGGTACAGAGATAGACAGGTTGATCAATGGAATAGAATAGAAGATCCAGAAATGAACCCTCACTCATATGGCCACTTAATTTTTGACAAAGGAGCTGAAAACATTCAATAGAAGAAAAAAAAAGCCTCTTCAACAAATGCTGTTGGCTCAACTGGCACTCAGCATATAGAAAAATGAAAATAGACCCTTTCTTATCTCCTTGTACAAAGCTCAAATGCAAGTGGATCAAAGTTCTCCACATTAAACCAGGTACACTGAAACTATTAGAAGAGGAAGTATGGAAAATCTTAGAACACATAGGTACAGGGGAAATTTTCCTGAACAGAACACCAATGGCTTGTGCTCTAACACCAAGGATTGAGAAATGGGAGTTAATGAGATTGCAAAGTTTCTGTAAGGCTAAGGACACGGTCAAGAAAAGAAAATGGCAGCCAACAGATTGGGAAAAGATCTTTACCAACCCCACATCTGTTACAGGTATACTATCCAATATATACAAAGTACTCAAAAAGTTAGACTCCAGAGAATTAAACAATCATATTAAAAAATGGAGTACAGAGCTAAACAAAAAATTCTCAGTTGAGGAATATCGAATGGCTAAGAAGCATCTAAGGAAGTGCTTGACATACCTAGTCATCAGGGAAATGCAAATCAAAACAACCCTGAGATTCCACCTCACACCAGCCAGAATGGCTAAGATTAACAACTCAGATGGTAGCAGGTGCTGGTGAGGATTCAGAGAAAGAGGAACACTCCTCCATTGTTGGTTGTGTTGTAAGCTGGTACAACCACTCTGGAAATCAGTCTGGCGGTTCCTCAGAAAATTGGACATAGTCCTACCTGAAGACCCAGTTATTTCACTTCTGGGCATATACCCCAGATATACTCCAACATACAACAAAGGCACATGCACCACAATGTTGATAGCAGCCTTATTTATAATAGCCAGATGCTGGAAAGAACCCAGATGTCCTTCAGTAGATGAATAGATACAAAAATTGTATATTTACACAGTGGAGTACTACTCAGCTATTTGAAACAATGACTTTATGAAATTCCTAGGAAAATGGATCCATCTAGAGAATATCATCCTGAGTGAGGTAACCCAGTCACAAAAAAAAATTAAATAGACATAATGTGCAGTCACTGATAATTGGATACTAGCCCCAGAAAGCTCTGAATACCCCCAGAAACAACTCACAGGCTATTTGAAGCTCAAGAAAAACAAAAGCCAAAAAGTGGAAGCCTCAGTCCTTCTTAGGAAAAAAAATAAGTGTATAGCACCCTCTCAGAGTGTGGTACACCTGGACCTTAATCATTAATAATCCAAGAGCTAAGATTATAGCCTTGTGGCAATTTTTGGTGTTCAAAGATCATTATGTTTAATCTGTACACACCAAGTAAACTCTTGTTTCCATGTTACATTCTGTCCTACATGTACTTTATGCTTATGGTAACTAGTGGGATTTCAATGCATGCTATCAAACCTCTAAAAGAACTAAGTATTGACAAAAATATATGTATATAGTGTTATGCCAAATGCTTTTAAAAACATAAATAAAATTAAATAAAATAAGCAGAGAAGAACTAAATATTATTTAAAAACAGTTGTTTTAAATTACAATTTATAAAAAATAAATTATGATTTGTGTTATATCATTAATTTTGGCATAAGAATTCTGAATTAATTTTTATCTAATGAATAAATTATTTCCTCTAATTTTATAAAACTTTCTAAATGTATTTTATAAGTGTCATCTATAAGAATATAAATAGACATGTTCGACTTAGGTAAGAGAAATAATGGCTTACACTTCAAATTATAAAGTTTAAAAATAAATATGTTCTTTTTCAGGGCTCGAAATGAATTACTTATATTATGTGGTTACATTGGTGCCTTACTGGCTATCAGGAGACAGTATCAAAGCATTGTTCCAGCACTTTATGAGTACACAAGGTAAAAATCAAAAGACTTCACTGAGAAATTCCTTTTACTAAGGTAAACAGTCTCTAAGAAGACCACAGGCACTGGATGTATCGTTGTTAGTCCACTTGCTCACGAAGCATGAGCTCTGCAGTACAGCAGGTTTGAAGAGCATGAACTGTGAATGTGCCAGTCTACAAATGGCAGAGCTGCTAAGAGAAAGTTACATACTCAGGGCATGTTGACATTTGCCCAGTAAAACACACCAGAGACTTTGGAACTCTGCTCTTTTCTGCCCGTGTGAGTTTCCCACAATCACAAGACAGATGCTAGCCCTCTACATAGCATGTCTGCAGTTTAGGGAAGACACAAAGGGGCGGGAGAAGGGATCTTAAAGGTCTTCCTCAGTCTAGACATCTTCACTGTGTTCTGAAAAGTCTCCCAAGCCTACAACACTTTACTCCCACCACTGTGTGACGCCATTGCTGAGACTCAGGAAGCCATGTCCATTAGTTCTCAACCTCTATGGAAGAAAATTCCAGAAAAAGTCGTTTGTTAGTAGTAACGAAGGTAGTATTTTACATTTATGGCAGATCGTGTTTAATAACTCATTAGCTAAACATGGGCATTCTCTCACAGCTTGCTAAACGTTACTCTTTATCCATTATCATTAAAACTTAAGTTAACCTCATTAAAAAAACAAGATCCAAGCCTGATCCAAGGGACCTTCGTTTCTAATCCTTCTCACTGCTTAACAAGACACACATCACTGTATGATTCAGTAAATAAATTCACAAAATCTTGAAAATGAATTTCTAAGCTCGTTAACTTGCTAAATTGTAGCGCATTCAAACTTGTGATTCTTGGTGCTTGTTATCTAGGTGAATCATTTTTCTGAGTGCCCTTTACAGGAGATAGGAGAGCTTGAGAGAATGGGATGCTTTCTTGTTCCTAAGTAACTGGTAAAGAAGTCGCTGTTGCTGCATAGTACAACCTAATCAATAAGCGCTACCACTCAAGTGACTTTGGTTTGTACAGGCAATAAACCAAACCTCAAAGCCCACTTTCAACCTTTAATACAGGAACCGTGGGTGTATCACAGACCTTAAAATAATGTTGAATCTGTCTAGTTACTTGGACCTCACTGATG
This sequence comes from Micromys minutus, assembly GCF_963924665.1. Lineage (NCBI taxonomy): Eukaryota > Metazoa > Chordata > Mammalia > Rodentia > Muridae > Micromys > Micromys minutus. The sequence continues at coordinate 16,200,488 of NC_137983.1, forward strand.
ACAAATGAGAGAAAAATGCTCTCTTAAATTAGAATTAATAACCTGGGAGGTGGTCTCACACACCTTTAATCACAGTACTTCGGAGGCAGGAGCATGTGGATCTCTGAGTTTGAGACAAGCCTGGTCTATAAAGTGAATTCAAGGACATCCCAGGCTACACATAGAAACCCTGTCTCAGTAAACAACAACAAAATGTTAGAATTAATAAGAAAGAGTTGAAAGACAGGAATAGCAGCTCATGTCTGCATTCTCAGCATGGGATGCAGGTGTAAAGGGATTCTCAATAGTTCAAGACCAGCATTGCTTATCTCACATGCCCCAGATGCTACGCAGGGCACTTTACTAGCGTCACTATTCCAACCACATGTCTTGAGCATTTTTGAGTTACCAGGGACTTAAATGATAATCATGTAGGTAGGCACATGTGTACATATGTCTACACAAATGTATACACACACACACACCCTGTTGAACAATTGTGATAGATAAAATTTCAGCTATTATAGTTCATGTGTGGTGTCTGACATTTTACTGTTACGCCAGATGCTAATTCTTTCTCGTGTTTCAGTCAGCTGCTAAAACGCCGAGTGGTCTCAGTACCTTTAAAAATTGAACATCTCTCTGAGGAACTGGATGCATGGAGAGCTTGCACACAGTCTGCCAAACAGTGAGTGAATACAGTCTACCACTCAAATGCAGAAGGAATTTACAGTTACCAACAAAAGTGTTGGGGATATGTTATTGTTTTTAACCAAGTTTAGAAAAATAGTTTGTCAATTTGTTTAGCATATATTTGTGATGCTGTTGATTTCTACTTTTTTAAGTCTTTTGGGTTTCTTTCTAATTTATTTATTTACTTTACATCCTAGTATCAGCCCCAATCTCCACCCAGTATCCCTTTATACAAGATCTCCCCCAATTCCAACATGCCCTTCTCTTTTGAGAATTGGAAGCCCCTCTGGGTATCACCTCCTCACTAACTCTTCTTCCCCCACTTCCCATCAAGTCCCTGCAGGACTACTAGGTACATCCTCTACCACTAAGGTCAAACAAGGCTGTTCATTTAGTGAAGCAAGATCCACAAGGAGGAAGGCAACGGGTTTAGGGACAGCTTCTGCTACAGGTTTTGGAGAACCCACATGAAGACCAGCTGCTCATCTGCTACATATGTGCAGGGAGCCAACTAGGTCTTGGGTTGGTGGGTCAGTCTCTGAGCTAGTTTACTATGTTGGTCTTCTTGTGGGTTCCTGTCATTTTGGGATCCCTCAATTCTTCCTCCAACTTTTCTATAAGGCTCTGCAAGCTCCACCTAATGTTTGGCTGTGAGTCTTTTTATCTCTTTCCATTGACTGTAGGATGGAGCCTCTCAGAAGACAGTTATTCTAAGTTCCCGTCTACATGCAAAACAGAGAATCATTAATAGTGTCCAGAATTGGTTATTGCCCATGGGATGGGTCTCAATTCGGGGCAGTCATTAGTTGGCCATTCCTTCAGTCTCTGCTCTATCTTTGTCCCTGAACATCTTGTAGGCTGGTCTTATTTTGGGTCACAGGTTTTATGTCCTTATCCTTGCACTGGGAGTCCTGCCTGACTACAAGATGCATATTCTCCGCTGCTAGGAATCTCAGCTAGAGTCACCCCCACTTCTATAGACCATCTGGGGCCTACATCCAGGTCTCTCCTTCCCCTCATCCAATCACTTCCCTCCATCAACCTCTGATATCTATTTTGTTACCCCTTCTGAGAAAGATTCAACCATCCTGCTTGTTATTTGATTTCTTTGTGTCTGTTGATTATCCTGGTACATGGTTATCCTGTCCGTTGTGGCAAATATCCATTATCAGTGAGTACATCTCATGTGTTGTCCCGCGCTACCGTCTCGCCAGCAAGAATGCACGAGGAACACCAGGATCCTTCTGCAGCAAAACCTTTATTGCATCATGAAGAGGAAGACACCGGGCAGGAAAAGGCACCCTAATTTATACCCGAAAGGGTGGCATGTCGCTGTGTGATTGGCTGCCCACTAGTGGTCTGATCGTGCTGCCCCGGGATGGGTGGTGACTTGGCTCGCACCAATCTTTGAACATGTGCCCAGTGGTTATTTACCACACTTTAGCTGATTCATGGCACCTGAAACCAGCGCCATCTCGTAAGGGCGCAGCTTTCGGCCCTCAACAATGTGTGTCCTTTTGGGTCTATTTTACCTCACTCAAGATGATGTTTTCTAGTTTCATCCACTTGCCTGTAAAACTCATGATATTGTTGTTTTTAATAGTTATATAGTATTCCATTGTCTTTATCCATTCTTCAGCTGAAGGACATCTAGGTTGTTTTCAGATTCTGGCTATTATGAATAAAGCTTCTATGAACATAGTTGAGCTCATGTCCTCGTGAGATGATGGAACATCTTTGGTGTATATGCCCAGGGGTGGTATACCTGGGTCTTAAGGAAGAGCTATTTTACTGTGCTTCCTTAAGGGATTTAATCATGTCCTCTATCATCTTTATAGGATTGGATTTAAGATCTTCTTCTTGTGCTTCAGTTTCATTAGGATATGCAGGGTTTGCTGTAGCAGGATTACTGGGTTCTGGTGGTACCTTATTGCCCTGGGTCTTGTTGACTATGTTCTTATGGTGTCTTATGCATCTGGTTTTCCCTGGTGTTAGCTGGATTATCCTGATGGCACCAGAACATTTGGGAAGGTTGGGGAAGCCATAGTCCAGACAATGAGGTACAATCAGCAGGTACCAACTCTGCTTGTGGTGCCTCAGACAGAATCCAATGGCAAGGAATTAGTGGGAAATGTTCCAAGATGATAGTTTGTGGAGTTTCTGCAGGCCTGTGTGAAGTAGGAGGCTCTTAGGGTTCTGCAAACGTTCTCAGCACCAAAGAGCAAGCTCTGAGATAGACAGTGGAGCTCACATCTGCAAACTGTGTCCCAGGAAGACCAGACTAGGATGGGATTGGTGGGGCAGGGTTCCAAGTTGGTTAGTTGTGAAGCCCTTGAAGGTTTACGTAGAGAAACAGGATGCTCTTGGTATCCCAAAAGGCTTCTCTGAATGCTTGACAATGGGGCTCAGGGGACCATGTGCAACTTGTCTCTACAGGCTATGTCCCAGGCAGACCCAGCTGGAATGGAGATGTTTAATGAATGTGACTGGGATAATGCTTTGGGTTTTTTAATATAATTTAAATTTAAATAGACTTGCCTACATCTATATAGGATAATGACCTAATCAGAGACCATTTCTCGACTAAATCTCAATAATTTTATAATTCTATAAAACAATAAAACCTGAATGTTTATTTAAAATATAGATCATCAGAAGATTCTCCATGTACACCCCCTTCTGATTCACAAAGAACAGTTTATGAAACTTTATTGAAGAGACTGAAAGAAGAGCCACTCAGAGGAATTACTGGGCCAGATTATGTGACTGGATCAAATCTTCCAAGCCATTCAGACATTCACATCTCTTGTCTTACTGGACTAAAAATCCAGGTACAGACTTCTATTAGATATTAACTTTATCATTCTATTATGAGCTTGTTAATGATAACCTAAAACTAATATAAACTCAGTAAACACAGCAAATATAAAGGTCTCAGTAAGAAAATATTGCCTTTGGTGCTTCCTTGATAATACAAGTGAGCCTTTTTTCCCTTAAAATAAATCCAGAGAGATGATCACTGAGCTATATATAACTGAAACAATTGTGTAATACATACATTTAGTAACAACTATTTTGCATATGTGTATAGCAACAAAGATGTTTTAAAGTAAATATATGTCACAACTTAATGAAAAGTAAGTCAGTGGAATAATCAACAATTGCACTGATTTTATCAGAGAAGATTATATTTACTTTCTGGTCTCCATTTGCATTACATAAGCACAATTAAATAAAACTAATCTACATGTATTACTGATACATCAAGTGTCCTTGTTTACTGAATTTTCAGCAATTAAAATTTACTGTGTTTCATCACAGAGGTTGACTAATTCCCAAAGAGCATTCTTGAATGTTTAGTCAAGTTAATGAGGAAAAACTCTGTGTAGAGCCTCTGACTATAAACCAAAGTGATTGTAGCCCAAAGGGATTGTTATCTTGCAGAATCAGAGAAGTTTTTATTATCCTAGAGTAGTTGTCACTGTGAGATAACAAAAGCCAATTCCACAGAGTGAACTAACACAATCTGCCGCGATGTATTCCAGCTGCCAGCATTTTTCATGTGTAATGGACAGTTCCTCAGAGTTCTAATGTAATATTTAAAATGTACTTATTATGCTGACATGTTAGGCCAATGAGTGATCCAGTCACTCAAAGTAAGCAAAGTCACTGGTTATTAATACAAACCCTGACTAATCTTCAAAGTATAAGGCACATAACTGCGTACACACATATCATCCACTTGTGCTTAGAGATAAAGACAAGCAAAGAGAAACCAAATCAGTGAACTCAGTAGGTTAGAAGTGAATCATGAAACTTTAGAATTCTGAAAGTCAGTTTCTGCTCTCATGGTCTATGTAATCCCTGTTCCACAGAGCCCCTTTACTCCACACAGGACAACCAAGACACCAGTAGACACCAGCTGAAGTTTTTTCTTCACACAGGCCCACATTTACAAAAGGATCTACTAATTATCCCAATGCACACATAACAAATGTAGAGTCATTACTACCCTCCTAGTGTATTTTTAATCTGAAATTAATCTATTTGTGTTTGTGAATCTCAAGGATTTAATAGTATGAACTTAACTAATGATTAACTTTGTCAACTCCAAAATTAAACTGCAAAAAATAAAGCATAGCATTAAAAATTGTGACTAGAAATTGATAAACTTGCCTAATCAAAGACATTAAAATTGTACTGCTTGTATGACTTTTTGATTTTTTTATATCATGCTCTTCCTAAGAGCTAAGACTGTTGACTTCAGAAAACTACTCGGGGTATGCTAATACCTGATGGAGCTAAATTATAAATAGTCTGTCAAGTCAGGTGACAGAGAGTAATTTTAAATCACACACATGTAGAGCAATAACTACTTCTTGTTCTATGGAGAAGTACCCGAGTTTCTGGCTTCAGTTACTTCTCTGACATCAACTATAAAACTAATGTAATAAAGAGTACCCCCAATCTGTTACCTCACAATATGCTTTCAAAAAAGAAGTATGCTTTGCCTCAATTAATAAATTAATTAACAGTACATGTTGTAATTGATAATACTGTTGTATACAGTTATGAAAGTATAACATAAAGCTATATAGGAACAGCCACCACAGAATATTGGAACATTAATGAGGTACTTGAAGATGTTTTCACAGTTAATAGCACTTAAGAAAAAATACTTATCTTTTTTCTTCTATTATTAAATTTCCTACTACCATTGCCTAACTGCACAATAGTTTTTCATTGTGGTAATTGCTTCTGAAACTTTAAGTTAATGCTGCAAATTTATAGTCTCATCTTCTCTTGTCTCAACTCTGCATTCAGGGTCCTGTGTATTTCCTGGAAGATGGGAAATCAGCTATCTCCTTGAATGACGCTCTAATGTGGGCAAAGGTGAATCCATTCTCACCATTAGGAACTGGAATACGACTTAATCCATTTTGACTGAAGATTTTTCTTCATACATAGTAGTTTTTGTAAAAAGTAAATTTGTGGCATTTATAACCTACATTTTGGTTGTCCAAGAATAATAGGTTGGGAGGAGGTTTGATAGTTGGAAGACATGAGGAAATAATATTAAATTTTGTAAATTTCAAAAATAAATTATTTATATAATTCTAAAGAAATATGTGTGTCTCATTGATAAATGGTATTATTTACATTTAGAAGGAAGTTTTAATTGAATTACAAAGACTAAATAATCTGCGAAGCAGATAGGCTTCAAAAGACATGGACATCAACAAAATACTTGACTGTTAAAACACTGAGACTCATAGGACATCATGTATAAGAGTTCGTGACCTATATATATATATCATGTAGAAGGTGTTTAATGAACATTTGAATGAATATTTTGAAATAACAAAATTTGTGTAATTGACAGATGATTTGCAATTCAACAATCTCCCGTATGATTCTTTATAAAACTTAGTTTCAAATAAATTTCTGTATTTAAATAGGATGCTACTTAAAATATTGAGTACATTTTATAAAATAATTTTTATTCATTTATGTAATTAATATTTACTCAAAGCACAAAGCCAAGAGGAAGCAAATGTATTATTCTATTTCAATTATAGTAGAATTTTGACTTTAACATATATGAAGTTAATTCATACTAAAGTACTTCAGTACTCAAATGTGTCACTTAAATTTTATACACGCTTTTCTCTGACTAAATAATGAGTTAAACTAAAATAATTGGGCTTTATATTATCCTTGATATGTTATATTTGAAGCATTTTAAAGTCTTAAACATGCTTCTCAAAACTAATATAATGAGCATAATGATCAATAATAATGAATCATAAAGACCACAAGCTAACATCCCTGTTTACAAAATAACAGTAATAAGGAATATGGAAAATCATATAGGGAATTCATTGATACAGCAACAGTGAGTATCTGATACGTGATATGTATAACTCAAATTTGTCTCTGTTAATTAGCACACATGCACTAAAACACTACACTTCAAAAGGGGAGAGTAAGCTCTATACCTAATCTCTTAATCTGACTTTCAAATAGAACTACATGTCTGTCTTCATTGTGCTTCCAATCATTCAAGTAATAACATTAAGTCTGATTTATAGTTCCTTCATATTTTAATGAATGCAATAAAAAAATTTATGTGCAAAGTATAAAGAGAAAATTATACACCTCTTTAATATATGAGTAAAGTCAAAAATTAACTCAATTTTTTAGTATAAACTCTGAAGAGGATTAATTCAGGTTTTATCTTATTATATGCTAACATGTACATTACTATACAATTTTTACACCTTAATATTAATTATAAATTTGAATTATTTGCACAATTATATGACTACATCAATCTGTATAAATCATGTTTTAATATTAAACTACAAAACATATGGAAATTTTTTTTAGATTTCATATAGATAAAAATCCAAGTGCTAATATGAATTTACTTTATTATCTGCAGAAATTTATATTTCTAATAATGTGGGAAAATACTCAATAATTTGGAATACATTGTTTTAAGTATAAATATAAGTCCTATTAAACAATAATTTTGAAAACAATAGAAAAGTATTTTGCTTGTAAAAGTTATAAAGTTCCTAACAAAACTGCATCAAAATGACAACTCCTGCAAAAGTATATAATCTAACATCACTCAAAATAAAGTATATAGTTGTATCAATATATACATATGCACATATTCTGTGAAACTGCTCATATGTGTTCAAGATCCTGGTTTCATTAGAACACTGACAGTATTTTGTTTTCCTTATGACAAGAAAATTTTTTTTTACTTTAAAGTAAATGCATTCTAGTCAACTACTACTAAATGCTTATTGTACTATACTGTCAAGAAATATGTTGAAATATGTTGAAATATGAACTTTAAAGTGAATATATCATATATGACTGAGATCCACTACAACATTTCATTATCAACCAGCTCTATACATACACATATATTACCGGCCCCTTAACTTAATTCATATAATTTCTGTAATAGACAAATGTAACATAGTTCTCTAAGATAAGTAACTGGAGAATAATTTAACACATTGTCAGGAAGTATGAAGGCCTAAACATTTAACTTGTTAACCCATTCAAAAAAACTTGGAAAATCATTTCATTGGATTGTTCCAGAAGAGAGCTGACTGCTTCTTGGGTTAATGGTTGGGGGTCCTGTTTCTGCTCCCCCACTGGGCTTGAGGCACTGGGAAAGGCAGGGAGTTGGACCATGCTTACCCCATGCTGGGTGGGTGTCCTGCTGTGGGAAGCCTAGGGACACTACTCTGGGGGTGGGGAAGTGCAGTCTGAGGTGTGGAGACAGACAGTCTGAGCTCTCTCCTGGGTCCCTGGGTCTTCAACAAGGCCTCAGATCATCAGGATCTTAGACACCCAGGTGCCTCTGGATGCCACAAGAAAATTGAGAACCTAGTGGGGATCCACGGGATCTAGGGATATATTAATGAGGAATATACAGACTCACCACTCATAAAATTATGCAAAAGAACTATCCCAGTGAATGATGCTTCATCATACTTTTAAAAATGTCAACTTTCTGTAGTTTTTCTGTCTTTATTTTCAAAAGTATCTGACATAGTTATTGGTAATGTTAGGTCTTCAAGACAGGCTTCTCAAAATGGTAGAGCTGACAGTCGTATTTTAGAGTAATGGTCTTAATACAACCAGGTCATGTCTGTGCTTGTAAACTTGGTTTTCGTGAAAAAGAAAACCTGAAATGGTTCTCAGAAAGCGCTGGCTAAGTGCTGGTGACCAGGTTATTCACCCATGACCACAACTTGGGGCCTGCAGACATGGTTACCCATCTGGCTATTTCAGTGTCTGAAATGCACACACACACACACACACACACACACACACACATCCCACCTGGATGCTGCCTTCTAATTGGATAGCCAAGGCACCATGGCAAGTCCTCAATAAAGCTCCTATTCCTGTCCCAGAATCTGGCTGTGTTCGGTGCTTTCTTGCTACACTCATCTGTACTTAATATCTTGGTAATCGATCTCAGTAACAGAAAATAGCACATTTTACACTCAGGTTCTCACAGATCTTAACTGTTTCTGGCAACCAACACACTGGCAAATGGTCTAAAGTCCCTAACATTTGAGCTTTCTACACTCTTCACAGTTTCATTTCCCTGACCTACCACCACCTAACCTCCTCCACCTCCACAGAGGTCATCACCTCCCTTGTACCTACCAGTGACACCTCCAGATCTGGCACTGGTGGGATCTACCCTCTCAGGGAGGTGGCAGATACTTTGTATGCCCATGTTCCTTTCTCTTTGATCTTTCTCAAGCAGAGAAATGTCTAAGATTTTTCTCAAATGACCCCAGTAATTTCATTAAGGAATTCATATACTGTATCTAGTCATATAACCCTGCCTGGCATGGTTGCCAAGTTTTTCTTTAACCCACCCTTACCCCACAAGAAAAGGAAAGAGTATGGATGACTGTTCAGGCTCACCTAGATGATGTCCACTGATGACTCTCCTGCTAGACAGTTGCTGGCCCTCATGCTGTCCCCCACTAGAACTACCAGTTCAATGTAGAAAATAAGTCCCCTGGCAGGACGGTCTAAGACAAGAGAATTATCTGCTTCCTGGCTCCAAAGGGCCTCCCATATAGTGGTCAATTTTAACAAATTGAGAGAGGTTTCATGGATACCTGATGCAAACATTGTGAGGTTTCTGAACAGACTCACACAGAGGCTCCTCTTTATTTTATTAAACCAGATCCAAACTCCCAGGAGGGCCTGCTTATCCACAATTCTTATTCCATCAGTCATGCCTTGACACCAGAAAGAAACTGAAGTGCCTAGTAGAAGGCCCTCAACTTCTTCAGACAGATTTTTTTTCTAAGACTTTTAAAGTGTCTAATAGAAGAAAGAATCAAGAAATGACAGAAGGCCTCATGTAATAGAAATACCAGTTTCTGGCAATGGCTGTGAAGCCTTTACTTCCAAAGGAAATGGGGCAGCAAAACCCTTTATACAGTCTACTTTAAGTGCTACAATGCTGGCACTGGGCAAAGAGCTTTCCCTTCAGGCACCTGCACCTGATCCATGGAACGACAGGACACTGAGGGTTTCACTGTCCCTCAAGGTAGGTCAATTCCCCACATTACTTCTCCACAGACCAAAGATTTACATAGCCCTGGGACCTTGTCCAGCTCCCTCTCCTCCCACTGATACTATCAAGAGAACTACAGAAGATCCCAGAGAACTGTCCAGATATCTGGTAAGTCTCTGTCAGTTATGATCCATACCAGGGCCACTTGGTCTTTATTTCCTACTGACTCTGGTAAAAGCTTCTCAGTTCTCTGTTGTGGTTGTTGATGGCTGCCCCTCACCCCCCCCCCACACACACACACAAGCCTAGGGCTACTGTCCCACTTCTCTGCTCTCTGTGGTCGCCTAATTATGCATTCTTACCTCACTGTGATTAGCTGCCTTAACTATGCTTACATATCATCACGACTAAGCTACATTTCTCCTCTTTTCACTCTTTTAGCTAATCCCACCTAGAGCTTTTCCTCCTTCTGGCCTCTGGGCCTCCCACCAATAAAACCTAATTCCTCAGCTCACACCCTTTCAGAATATAAAAGAGATGGGGTGGGGGTGAGGGAGAGGGAAAGAACTGCCAACCCTCACTATCGCTGGCATAGTGGAGCCATATGGCATTTTTGAGGTATTTCTATCTCAGTGACAGTTGCCCACCTATGACTCTCTGCTGCAAACTCTGCTCACATTCCCTGCAACTGCCCCACTGTGGTCACTGTCACAATTCCCCAATAGCCCGACAAAATCAAAACTCTAGAAACTTGTAATTTTTCAATCATATTTATATCAGTAAATTCCCACTCCACAAAATGTCCACACAATAAACTCACTGCCCATTGATATGATGCAATCTGCCCACCTAGACAAGACAAATCACGCCATAATAATCCATCCCTATTAAGACATTTATAACTACCTGTGGCTATCCAAAGTCACATGGAGATGGGTCATTCTCTTCCTCCTCCATCTTGGCTTTCTCCCTCTCTCTTGGTTTCTATCCCCTTTTCAAAACTGTGTCCCTGCCTTTCTTTTTCACTGTCCAATCATAGGCCTTGCCTTATCTGGTGCTTGCCCTCCTTGCATATGAACCACAGCACCCAAGTTGTGACACACCTCCTGTTCTTCAGTTGCCTCCCGTTTACCCACCAACACCACCATAGGATCTTATTCTGAGCTCTGTTTCCTTTCCTGTCACTCTTAATACTTTATCTCCTTAAAATATATACAAGGTTTTTCTCCTATCATGCAATATCTTTGAAGTAAAGGTATTCTTAAACTTACCTGCTAGTCCTATAACATACTGTTCTAAAACCTGGAAGTTCTAATTGCCTTGCTCAAAACCACAGGATCATTAATATGATGGTTCTCCCTATCCACCCCTACACTCTACTTTCTCAGCATCCCTCTTCTGCTTCTCACTTCATTGTCTTAGATTTTAAGGAGGTCTTTTTCACTATTCCTCTACAGTCAGATTCATATGATATCTTTGCCTTTTCTGGAGAAGACCCAGACTGGGAACAGGGTCTTAGCTGACTTGGACTGCCCTACCCCAGGGGTTCTGACAATAGCCCTTACTTTTTCGGTAAGGTTCTAGTCATTGACCTCCTTTCTCTTAGACTGTCTTCCAGAGGACATATTCAGTATGTAGATGACATCCTACTCTATAACCCCTTGCTCCCCCTGTTCTAACAGCATACAATTCAATTCCTCAGTTCTTTGGGAAGCAAGAACACGTGGTCTCTTTCCATGGCTCAACTCTCCATCATGTCAAGCGCACAGGTTTTCTGCTGTCTGCTGGTTCTCTAGCTTACTCTTGATCTCAGGTAGTACCTGAAGTCTCTTTCTCCTCCCACCACTAAAGATGAGACTCTCCTTCCCAGGTCTAGAAAGGCACCTCAGAGTCTGAATTCTCAACTTTGTTCTTCTCACTTGGCTCCTCTATGAAGCTAAGGATAAGAGTGCTATCTGAAGCTCAGGACACAACTAAATCTGTCTTGAGCCTGCCTTCTCTTCCCTCTGAGACACACTCCTACAGGTTCCTGCTTTGCCTCTCACGGGGTCTTTATCAGCCCTTTACTATTTATAGTACTAGAAATAGGGAATGGCACTGGGCATCTTTGGAATGATGAGAGGACCCACCTTTGTCCCTGTTACCTATCTTTCCAAATAGCTATATACAAAAAGTAGGGGATGGCCACCCTCCCTAATGGCACTATGCCTCCCTTACTAGTCCAAGAAGCTTCTAAACTCATCTTTGGCTTCTCTTTCCATGTCATCTTCTCTCACGGTCTCAAAGACCTACTGATACACACACACACACACACACACACACACACACACACACACACACACACACACACAGTTCCTACTTTACCTTTTCCTACTTTACCTTTTACCTCCAAACTCCAACAATCCCATATCACCTTTCCAGAAAAATCCAACATTTCTCTTGACTCTACCTTCCACCATAATCTGGCTATGCTTCTTACTAAATCTTGACTTGCTTGCCTTAAAACATTCCAAAATTCTTTATTCCCCCTGTACTACATGCCTATCATACCTAGTTTAGAGATTGAAACTCATCTCTCAGCTCCTCTGGCTCCTGTAAAGCAGGCTATGCCACACTATCTTCTGATCAGGCCAGAGAAGCTCCTCCTGTACCACAAGGCACTACTTTCAGAAGGAAGACCTCATAACCTTTACTAAGACCCTCATGCTGACATAAAGCAAGACATATATGTAGATTTGATGTATAGATTTGATGTTCTATACCAGCATGCTTCCATCTGTCAGGAGATAGGCTACCTCACCACCAAGAGAATATCTATTAAAATATCTATCACTAATGAGCCTCATTTTCTAAATTGGCTGGAAGCCTCTTATCCTCCCAAACAGGCGATAGTTGCTCACTGTTGCGGTGATTAGGCCCTTGCCAATGACATAGCTATGAGAAATGATTTCCTTGACAAATGCTCCTACCTACTGTCCTCCATTTTCTTCTTGGCCCCTCCAAACTTCACTTCTACCTACTTTGAGTCCCAACAAAAGCTTTGCAGACCGTGGGAGCCATTGTAGGCAGTTGGGGCAGGCTTTCTCTACAAAACAGATGCTTCTTCCTGTTGTTCAGGCAAAGCCCTTCCTGAAAATATGCACATGTCCTTTCATAGTGGGTCTTGACTTTTTCCCTGCTCCCTCCCACCTCTCTTCTTACATCCTAGCCTTTCTGATCTTCTTAAGTCCATCACTCTGGAAAGCCCATATCCTCTACTCAACTTTCCCACAGGGAGCATTGCAACCCCTTCTTTTAATCCACATCAGTTTGGAAGTATGCTTTCTATGGAGTACTGGTAGATTTCTCACATAGTTTCCTAATTAAAAAAAAAAACAAAAATTTTTTATATCATTTATTTTCTTACTATGGCAGACACTTTCTGAGGATGGGTGGAAGCTTGCCCTACTATGGCTGAGACTACAGAAGTGTTATATCTCCACCTCATGAATATCTTGATCATATTTGAACTTCCTAGATCTATACAGACAGATCATGGCCTGGCATTCATCTGTTAAGTCACCTAGCTGGTGTCAAGAGCCCTGGCATTCCCTAGTGCCCTCAGTCCTCAGAAAGGTGGAGAAGGCTAATAGACTTATTAAAACTCACTCACAGAAATTGTCTTTTGAACTTCACCTTCCTTGGAGTCAACTCTCACCCTATTACCTCTAACACATGGCAGGCTCAGGGCCCCCCTATCCACTCAGCTGTCTTATCCTAGAAAATTTACCTCTAGACCCAAGCCCAGTCTATGACTATTTACCTTCTCTTACTCTCTTAAGATACTTTCTCAGTGAACACACTAAGTGTGACTTCACAAAGCTCACCCTATCACCTAGACTACCCTACTGAGGAACTGAGTTGATTTGAAAATCTCTCATTCACATGCTGACTATCCAGGATAGATGGCTCTATATCTTGGTACCCTAAATACCCAACAGTGCCAAGATTCATGGAGTCAAAGACATGGGTCCATCTGTTACAGTGCAAATAGGCCCTGAATCCCTTCTCCAATTAAGTACTCTCAGTAGATGAGATCACTAAAGCTAATAATCACGTGCTTGCCTCCTGTAATGGCTATTCTTGGTTGTTCATTTGGAATACCTCCAGAACTAGCTAAAACACCAGTGGCTGGGTACGCCTATGAGGGGTTTTCTTAATTAAATCACTTGAAATGGCCAGACCCAATTTTAATCCCCAAAATTTAAGGTGGTAAGATATACCTCTATTCCAGATTTTGAGATTGGTTTCCAATCTATTTAATCTGGGCTACATTTTCTGTAGGCAGCCTAAATAAAGAACATGGAAGAAGAAAGCTTTCTCTCTTTGCCTGCTTCCTGTCGCTCTCAGTGACAAATCTTTTCTTTATTGGCATTAAAGCCTACTTTTACTTACTAATGTCTCTGGCATGTACTAAAGATCAGCCAGGTCTTACCAGGGCCTGGCTTTCCCAGGAGCCTTGGTTTTGCTGAGAAACAACTATCTGAAGCATTCCCAGAAAATCCCCAACAGCTGCCTGAACATTCTTGACCAGAGTAGTCACATTTGAACACTCCTGACCTTAGCAGCAGTTGGAACCTGAATGCTTCTGATCAGTCTCCAGAATTTCCATAGTTACCCACCTGGCTAATCCAGTGCTTGAGTTCTCCCACCGAATTTTCCTCTATGGAATCTAACAACCTGTTTCAGCTTGCTTCTTTCTTATCCATAGAGTTTGGCTGTGTTCAGTGGTGTCTTGATGTACCTACTTACAAGCTAACTATTTGTTGAACCACACACACACACACACAAAAACAGCAATGCTTTCTAGCTGAGTTATGGTTAAGACACCAAGTTATTTATTATTTAAATACATCCAAGACTGGGTGTGTCATTATATACCCAGACTGTGGTAGTCAGTAGTTACATTTCTTCAAAGCTACTTCTTCTGTGTCCTTCATTGTTTCTTTCACTTCTGTCACAGGTTTTGGAATGACCTCACAGAATTTTCCACTTTGCTTCACATGGATTTTGCTATGTGGATGGACATCATTGCCTGATTTTGCTGGGACATTTAAAGTAACAAAGAATCAATTTGTGGTTATGAAATATCTATACCACGGTCACTATCTCTCTAATATTCATAATACCAAGTCTGTGAATTAATTATAATCAATGAATTGATAAACAGAATGTTTAAATCATACATCTCATACATATCATGTGTGTGTGTGTGTTACCTCCTCCAAAATTTATTAGCAATGCCTAAAAATATCCAGGGTTTATTTTGGTGCACTTGCTATGACTCGTGTATTTTTAGATATTGCTTCAGAAGGCAGCTGAGCAAACAGAGACATGATTTTGTACTTAGCTTTGGCAAATATGCATGGCTCATAGCACAGTTTATACATCTCTGGTTACTCTGTCATCCCATTTGGGTGCCCAGACTCCAGGTCATTCTATTCTAATAAGATGGGCCAGTGGCAACTGAGAAATCTGCCTTTGTTATCCCTTCAGACAACATTTGGGCAAATTTGAGTATAACATTTTAAAATATGAACTTGTTTTCAGTGTTACTTGGGATTTGGTATTTCAGAGAACAGCCTGTAACTTCAGTGAGATTATGACCAAAGCCAAACAGCAAAGTTCCTGGAGTGTAGAACTTGTTTCTCCTCCTTTTATTAACTTTCAGCTGATGAAGTCTGACATTAAGGAATAGTTCACATTCATTTCATCAAAAACAACTGAACTGGAATTAGTTGAATTAAAACAAATGTTCAAAATAGTTTCCATATATTAAATTACACAAATCAAATTTACACCATTCCTTTGTGGCTAGAGTAAGAATCGAAGTAGCTAGAACAGGATTAAGAATCATAAAAAGTGATAGTATGTGTTCAGCATCCCATTCAAATTGGCCTTATCCAGTGAGGGCATTCTTGGTCAAACCCATAAGCTATTTTGAAAAAAAAAAAAAACCCACAGGTCTTAAAGGCCAAATAGAGTCACTAACAGCAACACTGGAGGAAGAGGTGAGGATAGGTACCCAGCACTTCATTTTTCAAATAGGAAAAACATTTCATTCTCCATGAAGTGCTTTCTGGAGTAGTGAGAAGTGGCCATGTTCATTCCCTTGTTTCTTTTGTGTTTTATTTTCTGATTGATATCTTTAGGCACAGCATCTCACTATGCAGTTCAAACTCTAACGACTACCTCAGCCTGACAAGTGATGGATTTAAACACAGACAGAAACCACCTTGCCTAGCTTGGCATTCAGTTTTTCTAAACACTTGGATGATCTTTTAGAGGGTCACAGAGTAAAGAGTCATAGTCAGATTCTTTGATTCTGATTCTGAATTGACTTTGGCAGTTGAATTAGAATGTAGCCTTTGGGTTCTTGTTTTCTTTTGTTGCAGTTAACTAGGTGTCAGGCTGTCTTGGGTAAGGTTCCTACTGTGGTGATGAAATGAAATGAGCAGAAAAACATGGAGAGAAAACGGGCTTAATTTGTTCACAGTTCCATATATCAGCTCATCAAGAGTAAGAGCAGGAACTCAAGCAGTGCAAGAACCTGGAGGCAGGAGCTGCTCCAGAGGCCACGAAAGGGTGTTGCTTACTGGCTTGCTTCCCATAGCTTGCTCACCCTGCTTTGTTATAGAATCCAGGATCACCAACCCACCCCAAGCATGGCACCACCCACCAGGGCTGGGCTTTCACTCATAAATCACTAATTAACAAAATGCCTTTTTAGGCTTGCCCACGGCCCAGTCTTACAGGGGCATTTTCTCAAATTAAGGCTCCCACCTCTCTTAGGACTATAGCCTTTGGCAAGTTGACATAAAACTAGCTAGCACAACACAGGCCCAGTTGTAAGTTTTTAATTAATGAATTAATTAACTCATGTGTGTACCACTGTGGGAATCCGGAGGTCCAGCAGTCTGAATGCTATTCTCTTTCTTACACAGGAAGCAAACCATGCTGAGTGAGAATCCACTGCTTCCTTCCAACATTTCCCATCCCCAGTCAGATCCAACAGCCATAAGCAAAAAGAAGCAAGGAGATGAGGATGAAGCCAAACTCTCCTGTGGTCCTCTCCCATTCTATAACTCTTCCCAATTCTTCCTCCTAGTTCTATACTGTCCCAACGGACAGCGCTACCAGGCTGTAGCCTTTATTATAATTCTCAGTCACATGGAGGAGGCTTAGGGAAGTTGAAAGACAGAGGCATTCCTAGAATCCAAAGGGAAAATCTGTATGTCTGCTGGATTCTAACATACTAAGTGCTGTATGTTTCAGGTTGATGATGAGTTAGGGTGATTGATGGGCAGCATTGTGTATGGATATTACAATCTGGGCTCTGAAGGATATTTGTTCTACAAAGACATTAAACAAAGCAAAACTGAATAAAAAGTAATTTAGGAGTTTTTATAAAGGATTGAGATGTTTTGAAAAAAATAATCACAGTGCGTATTAGTATATTAAATGCTTCCAGAAGTCATAATTTGTTTTCAATAGATCTATTGAGATTGTTTTACCATATGTGATGGAGAAAAGAAATATCCCCTACCTATTAAAATTTTACACTTAAAGAAACTTTTTTCAACACAAACAAGTATGTTCTATAGTGAATTTGCTAATATTTTAGAATTGTCAGATACAATGCAGATTACATGTAAGCAAATGTTCAAGATAAGCATTACCTTTTAGGTGAAAATAGATAATAAGCAAATATGCTATTCATTGTAGCAAGGTATGGTGGTAAATGTCTGTACCACTGACACTGAGAAAGCTGAGCAGGAAGACTGCGATAAATAAAGGGCCAGTAAAAGAAGTCACAACAAGGCAAAAGGGAAAGTGGGCAAACATGTCTGTTCTGTATAGTTTATCAAAAACAGGAACAACACCAACAAAAAAAAATCCCAAAAACCTCGAATTCCATTATATGTTCTTGTGTCTAGAAAAACTGTTTAGATTTTTCCAGCCATCAAAATGTAAAAAAAGAAAAAAAAAAAAAAAAAAAAAAAAGAAAAAAGCTTTTTTAACTGATTAGCTACACAGTACCTGGGTGCGAGCTAACCTTGTTCTCACTGACTGTGGTTTGTTGTAATTCACAGGTTTCTGTGATGACAGGTTTAATTAAGTGTCCCCTTGTCTTTCTGCTTCTGGGACATTCAGATCTCCAAGTATCTTCCAGTCACCTCTGTACTGGCTCATTACCCAGCTGTGGGTAATAAATTTTGAGCTTGGTGAAGCATCCCTTACTTCAAGCAGATACACTTGAGGATATATGAGAACTCAGACTGTTTGTGGAATGTGTGTTGGGGAAGAAAGACCTTTGACTATGTCACTCCACTTGTCAAGAAGTAGGAAAACACTAAGTTAATACCTTATTGTAAGATGAAGTTCAATCCAACCATTTAACTTCTTATAAAACTTTAAAGGAACAGTCTTAAAGGCTCAGCAGACAAAAGAAAAAAAGAACCAAAAAAAAAAAAAAAAAAAAAAACTTACATAAAGAAGTCACTGCTTTTTCCTTTAAAACTCTTGGTTTCCCTCTGCGCCTGTAGCTATGGGCAGGAAGACGGTCGATTGTGATTTCTCCGACTGTTGGTTTGACATCAAACCACCCTATAAAATACAAACACCAAAGGCATTTTTTAAAAAATTCATAACAATTAATAGCTCCATGCTGTGAATTTAACTCAGATCCTCAGGAAGATCAGCCAGTGCCCTTAATTTCTGAGCCACATCTCTCTATTCCTGCCCCACTGATAAGCTTTGATGAGCAAAGTAGTCACTGTATTTTAAAATGTTACTTTAAAAGTAGTATCTTTATGTTTCTGTGATTTTGTATTTTGTTGCTTGCATTTGTTTACTTGAATGTATGTGTGTATGTGGCTGGGGGGGTGAGTATCATGGAAATCAGAGAAAGGTTTCCAAGAGTCAGCTCTCTCCTTGTGGATCGAGCCCAAGTCATCACGCTTTGTGACACACTTCCTTCCCCACAGAGACTTCTAAGTGGCCCCTTCTGTTTTAATATGGTTTAATTAGAAATTTACATTAAAAGATAAATCATAACTCATTCCAACAATCTTTTTGGGAATGAATACACCTGAGCCATCATTACACAGCTCAAAATAAATCTCATAGGGCCTCTCAGCTCTCCCTCCGCTGCTGCCCAGAGCATCCTACGAAGACATTGACAACAGTAAGTTGGTTTTACCTATTTCTGCTGTTCATGTAAATAAATCAAGCTGCGTCTATTTTGTTTTGCTTTCTTGACAAAATTATTTTCACATTTTTCAAATTGTTTTTAAACTTACCCTATAAGTTGTAGAATTCGAACGTTTTCTCTTTACCCCTGACGGCCCTGTCTATCCTTGTAGCTTATCTTACAGCAAGTTTACCCACTCCTCACTCGTGCTCTCGGGGTGAGGTGGGGGAACAAACAAACAAAAAAGCAAATCCACCCTCAGGAGCATTCCTAGAACAATCACTAACAGCATATTTGGGGATAGATTTTAAACAAAAAGAAAAATATTATAATCAAAAGCACCAAAAATCAAGATGAGCTCACTGAAAAGTCTCAGCCTGTTAAAAGGCACAGGTGAACGGGGAGAAGTGATGTCACAGTTTTCCTCTAACCTTGTGTCATGGGGTCTGCATAGAGCCCTAAACACACACACACACACACACACACACACACACACACACACAGGCATGCACACTCTCTCTCACACACACTCTCACACACACAGACACACATACACGCATGCTTACACACACACTCAAGCACACTCACACACTTATAAAATAAAGTAATACGAATCACCATAGGAGACTTGAATATTGATTATTTAAAGAGGGAGAAAAATGATCGTGGTTGTATGAAAGCACGTTCAAAAGAAAACAATATACAAGAATAAAGATGGACTTTTAAATAAGATGAAACATTCAGTAGGGTCTGGTTGCTTGTTTTAAAAGTAACCTAGCTGGGATGTGAGACTCATGTCTTGTGCTCCGAGCTTTTGTTTTTATGTGTCATTTTGTTTGTCTTTTTTAATTTGCCTGCTCTTTAGAGAGAGGGAAGGAATGTATGGAGTTGAAAGTTAGAAGGGTAGGGAGGATCTGGGAAGGGATGTTGGAAAACTGAAATCAGGATGTATTATATGAAAAGAACCATTTTCAAAAACGGGAGGAAAGACAAAGAGGAAAGGGGGGTTGAGTGAGGGGAATTGTATCAAAATATGTTATAAAAAGTATACTTTTCAATAAAAGCAAAGAAGATCAAGAGATTCTCTGAAAGACAACAAAACAACAAAAGTAAAGAAACCCACTTAGCATAAGGCATAGAGATATAACTACAAGGTATCAAACTTGCCTAGAATATAAAACCCTAGACTCAATTGCTAAGACAACACACACATATTATGCAAACACAAGTGTGTATGTGTGTGGCCAAAATTGAGAATAACCTGATAACACACATAGCTCACTTAACTTTGTTTTAATTAAGGAAACTTCCAGCAAAAGCAAGAAGGCATTGCTTTCTGTGGGAGGAAGGTATGGTGAATTCAGTCAAGAAGGGGAAGGTATTGGCAATACTCCATGTTTTAAGCTTCATCAAGATGACAAGTGCTTAACCCGTTCATCAGCTTTTTAAATTGTTCCTGTATCATATGCATGGGTGTGGGACACATTTTGCAGTAAACTTGTAATGTTTAAAACACACACATTTCAAATATAAAATTCTGCCAAAGGATTAATGACTCCTATTCTTGTTTGCTCACAAATTCATGAATACGGCCAGAGACCATAACAAGTAAAAGAAGAGAAACAATATAGGAGTCTGAAAAATGAACACAGTAGGGGGTTGACAAAACCCCACAATGCATTCACCACGCAGGCTATGCAAATAGCCCATGTAAAGAAGAATTCAAGGTGTAGACACCCGCCTTCCAGATACTTGAGAGAAAATGGCTCTTTCCTTCAGGAAATATAGTTCAAAAAAAGAATGATTCTAATGACATGTATGTTTCTTGCATAGTTGAAACGCTCAGTTTTCTATGTGTGAAATACGGGGAGTGGATAAGGAAAGCCAGTGACTGGGTGGGACGAGGGAGGTGGACAGGGAGAGATCTGAGGAGGTCAGAGGATGGAGGATGAAGGTCATGGCAACATGGAGGCTCCCAAGGATCAGAAATACACAGGTAGGATTGATTGGAGTTAAATAGCTATGAACATTAAGGATTTTATAGGTCTACTATCACATATAGAAGGTCAGTTTGTATCTTTGTCTATTTGATGTAATCTTGTTGTGTAGAGGGTTTGTGGATTGAGAGTTGAACATATAAATCTGTATGAAAAGTTATCAGGCTGTAAAGTTGTATTTATGTGGGATTTGGGCGTAGAAAAACACCCCGGGACAGAGGCAGAGAATAGGTAGTAGAAAACTGTCAGGGTAGGGAGTGTGAGGCTCCATATCAGGGTTGAGCCTGAGGAGTGAGGTCACAGGGCCAGTAATACACCATATTTTATGTTTTAATATTTCCTGCAACAAGAGGCAAAAAGGGAGCTAATGCTAAAGACAGAATACTTCTTTCACCACCAGCCTGGGACAACTGATGGGCAGTGTGACAATAGTTGAGAGGACTTAATTATTTGGGTAAGCCTTTGGAAACCCGCCTTCCATCTGCATAGCAACAAATACACTGTGAAGAAAGAGATCTCTGACCATTTTCTTCCCAATAGCATCCAGAGTGAATCATGATGAATCCAAGCTTTTCCCAGCAGCTTAAGAATTACTTTAGTCAAATGATCCTGCTCTCTTGAGTTGATATGTGTTTTCTGCAAAAGTTTAATCAATAGACTGACAAATTTTGTTCTATCCCTATGTAACTTGTGCTTCTACAAAAATGAATAGACTGAAAAGTAATCCAATCCAGTGATAATAAATCATTTACTGCATGATATTCTCTCATTTCAGCTTAGGAAGAACCTTGCTGATTTCAAAAGCACTCACCCTATCTGGAGGGAAGGCTTACCTGGATTCAATTTTCGGCTCAATTTTCTTTGCAGCATTTGCAAAAGGAAGAGGAATTCTATCTTGAGTTCATTGCTGAGTATATTAGGATTGCTTAGTAGTTCTGATAACCTAATGTTATTTTTAATAGACTTGGATACTGTACTCCTGGGAACGAGGGGCAAGCGCATTTGGTAACTATAGTCTGTGAAATTAGCGAAATCATCCTGGATAGTTCTAATTCTGGAAATAAGAAACAAAATATTGTTGGCAACCATGTCTTAGCAGTGAGCTACAAAATTTTACATTAAATTATTAGAAATTATTTACATTAAATTGTTAGAAAATTTCAAACTACTTACTCTTGATGTGTTAGTAAAGTGTAAATCTCCTGAATCAGTATCTCAGGCACCCCAGCCTTACAGTGAATTGTTCCATGAATTAGTTCCTTAGGTAGTTTAATTTTTTTTTTCGCTAAAAACTTTAATAATAGAAAGAAAATATTTCATCATCAGAAGTTATAGAAAAATAATCAAATGC
This sequence comes from Micromys minutus, assembly GCF_963924665.1. Classification (NCBI taxonomy): domain Eukaryota; kingdom Metazoa; phylum Chordata; class Mammalia; order Rodentia; family Muridae; genus Micromys; species Micromys minutus. The sequence continues at coordinate 16,222,816 of NC_137983.1, forward strand.
TATGAATTTACTTTAGCCAACTGTTTTCTCTTTTGAACTATTTTTATGTTAATTATCAACATTCACTCTTGTTATTCAAGAAAGCCACTAAGTGTCATATATTAAGTTTCATAGTTTACTTACAGTTTGGTAATGTAAACAACTGGAATTTGACTAATCAGTTATATCCTAAACTTGACAGAGCCTGCCTCTATCTATCTCTCTGTCTCTCTGTCTCTCTCACACACACATGTGCACACACAGAGAGATATATAGTGTACTTTCTAAAACAAACTTCACAGTAAACTCTTTTAATTTGGTGCCTTACCTTCTCAATTTGTGCCCAGTTATCCAACTTGACTTTTAATGAGGTACCATTTTCAAAGGATGATAATTGAAGGTCCCAGGGGTAATAGATACAGAATATCTCTGCAACTAGGTAGCCATTTGAAAAATCCCTAATACATAACAATAAGAAAACGGAGGGGGTGTAGTTAAGATAATTATATGACTAATGGTAAATGAATTATATGAACAAACTATCTGAAAAATTTGTATTGGTTCATTTCTCTGAGAAGGACTGTCAATAGGAAAGCAGTTTGCTAAAATTGCTAAGGCTTTGGTGCTCCTTTAATGAATCTTCCTGGTTATTAGATTTAACAATGTTGCCGAGTAATTAAAATGCTTATTGAAAGTTTCACAGATGTTTGAAAAACCTGATGCAGGCATTATTAGTTTTCCTGCAAAAGACCTACGATTTTCATTATTATGGAATTTTGTTCACATTCTATAGTAACAGCTAGCGCCAGTTACATTCACTGTAGTTTCCGTTAAACAGCAGCTTTTAAAAAAAAAATCAACTAGATATATTTTCTAAAGGAGGGTAATACCTTTACTTGGTTAATACCAACAAAACAAAAACCTTGTCTTACATGATTATCAAAGCATTACGGATTAGCTTAACTCTACAATTTAATGATCAATGAAGAAAATGTTACTCTTTTTTTTTTTTTCTGGAGCTGCCTGTCTCGATGTGTATGCCTTGTGGCATTAGTGAGCAAACAGTTGGAGGGGGGTTGGGGGGTGTCTCAATGAGGAGCAAAACCAAGGCCAGGGGCCTTTAATTCCAGGATTAGAGGAGCCAGAACTGAGCGCTGCAGGCTGCCTAGGGGAGGGTGGGACCTGGGGAGGGGAGGGTGAATCACTTGGTCCAGTCTGGCTTCTGCACCTGGTGACATTCCTAGGGAAGAAGCTGAGATCCAGGCCCTGGAGCCAGCGCAGGACAGAACGACACAAGCGGGAGCTCCTCGGGGGATGTGGATACACCAGGCATTTCTTAGGCTTCTTTCCGGCGGGAACTTTTGGTGGTGTAGGTAAGGCTGCCTTGGTTGATTCTGCCGCCGGTAAACACTCCTCTGCCTGGCCGGCGGCAGCCATGGTGCTTTGTGGGTTTCTATGACAACAGACCAGCTGTGTGCTGATTGGGTGGGGAATGGAGGCTCCAGCGTCGAGGGGTGTGGGGCTTCTGCCTCTAAGAATCCTGTTAGTAAAGTTTAGGATGTGACTCAGTGTATTGGGGTCAGCAATCTCCTGATCAGCTGAACTTTAACAGTCTGAGGAACTTAACTCGAAGACAGAGCTTTAAGTGTTACTTGCTGGTTTCACTTGCACTATGCCTATAAATCTTTCTATATCCATCCTGGTTCACATTTTTTATTGTACGTATTATGGTCTGCCAGCCAAAAGCCATTGTTCAGGAAAACATTTTGAAGAGGAATGTGAGAAAGCTCTAGAAGACAGTGAAAGAAGCTGTTTGGGGGAGGGGAGGGACGTGGGAGATACAACTGGAAACCACAGAAAGTTTGTTTTAAGAAGAAAACAAAACTTTAAAACTTATATCTATTTCCTTAATGATCACATAAAATGTACATTAAAGTCACATAGTATTTTAAAACAATTTATAGATTACATTCATATACTTTATGAAATCCTGGGATGGATTAATTTCATTCAACAAATATTAAGTTTTTCTTCTATGCCAATAACTGATGTAGACATTTGTATTTTATTTGTGAATGATGCAGAATATGAAAAATCATTGCAAAGTGGTCATAGCAATTGCAAATTAAATAACTATGCAGAAAGATAATAGTATCCCTTTATATCTCTATAGCAAGAATATATTCAGTGTTGAATAATAATACATATCCCACGCGTAAGACATGAGCTGGATCTTGGTGGTGCTATGTAATATTTTATTGAATGCTTATTTGGATATTTGATTATTTATAAAACTAATGTGACTTTGTACATGGTTAAAATGAGGGTTGGGGAGAAAGCTCAGATGGTTAAAGTACTAGCTACTAAACCTCATTTCTTCAGTTTGTTCAAAGATAGAGGGAGAAAACCAACTACTCAAGTTGTCATTTGACAACACATGTCCACATGGTACATAATTACCCATACAAACCCACACAGGAAAAAAAAATGTGATTCTTAAAGAGTAGACATGAAAGAAAGCAAACATGAAGGGATATGTTTCCTCTCTGCCCGCTGATATGTCTTATCAATGACTCATTCCTTTAATGACTGCTTTTAAGAAACTATCTTAAGCTATGAAGTAGACCATCACTGTCAACTGTTCTAGTTCCTACTTTTGCAGGACCAATGCCCATGTGTGAGCCTCTCTATCATATGCAGTAACCCTGATATGGGCTTTTCCACTTCGGAGACTCCTTAGGATGTACAGATACATAAGTGACATGAGCTGCCATGCTTGTATGTGTATATGTGTATGTGTATATGATGTATATGTATATACATAAAAGTACACATACATACACATATTCCATATATAACATAGAAATATACAGACATATCCACGTAACTACACTAATATTTTTCAGTCAAGCCTATGAATTGGTTCTTCTAATTAGCTCTATGACTTTGATCAAGATTATATATATATGTGTGTGTGTGTGTGTGTGTGTGTGTGTGTGTGTGTGTGTGTGTGTATGTGTATGTGTTGTGTGTGTGTGTGTGTGTGTGTGTGTGTGTGTATACATGTGTATTTGGGTCTGGGAATCACCACCCAACCCACTCAAATGCCAATCTCAGTCAAATAGGGATACAATGATTTACTGAATGCCACATCCCAAAACTGATCAGGGCAACATTCCAGGAGCTGAACTGCCACCTTGAGTTAAGATCCTACAGGGTTTTTAAGCCTAAGATCCAAAAAATTTGTGCCAAGTTATTCCACCAATCAGGATTTAGAGATAGGGGATTTCCTCAGGAACAGGTCTTTGTTGTATATGTATCATTCTCCCATCGATTGGGGAATACAACTGTAGCAGGGGACTTGCTTTGTCTAACATTCCTGTCTTAACTTGCCAACCAGGATGTCAGTTACCCATGTACATGTCTCTTTTTTGCCAAGTAGGATCTCAGTTCCCATAGAGGTCTTCTAGCGATACAGGTGTCTCTCTTTACATCAGGGTCCATCCAGGGGCAGCTTATCAAAGCAAATACCATAAAAACTTATACACAGGTGCAGGAAGTGCTGCTGGGTGGTTGCTTTGAGTCCAAACTTACTGTAACTATACAAAGCAGCTCTACTAACTGCTATCATGATTGGTTTCCAAGAGCACAGAATATAACAAAATATGTAATCAACTTGGCCATGAGAAAGTTTTCCAGTAACAGCAGAAACAATATATGAGAAAGTTTCCTTATAATATTAATAACAGCACAAACTAGCAGGCTAGACAGGTGACAGTTACCTAGGCCTAAATATTATTACATAGATCCTAACACACATATATATGTACATTAAGCATTAAATATATAATACATTATATATATATATGTATATAGTGTGTATGTGTGTGTGTGTGTGTAAGTGTGTAGGCCAAGTGGGCTGTATTACCAGACAGGCATACATAAGACCTGGGGAGATTAAGTGAGTTCAGATGTGGAGAGCATTTTGGAGCCACTGGACAGTTGGTGGCGGGAATTTTTTACATCACCATGGACAATCAGAAGCTGGTCAAGGTAGAAATCTGACTCTGGTCCTATACTCAGGAAACTGGCCTGGATTAAAAACATTTGCATTTGAAGTTCAGGGCAGAACACTTAGAAGTGAAGGTCTGGGCAGGACTTTTATACTTGTAGCTCAGGGCAGGTTGAGCAGATGTAGGTGTGGCAGTCTCTTTGTCTCTTGGGATGCCCACTTGTCCCTGATCTTCACACCTGGCCTCCAGAAAAAAAATTTTTTTTTTTAATTTGATGAGTGAATTACTTTATTTGCTGAAAATTAAGAAAACAGTATAATCTGACAGTTATTTCAAAGTAAATCTCAAAATACATGTAAATAAGAATAAAATTTTATGAAAATAACTGGATAAATGTGAAATGGTTTATCAATAAAATATTATAGAAATAATAAATTTGAACTTGTGTGAATAATGTACACTTACATATTATCACTTTTTTTTATAATTTAAATTTCGAACCTTTATAAGACAAATAGTTTTGTACAATTCTGTCCCTTAAAAACATTCATTACAATCTTATTCATGAACAGATGCACTTCATTCCTTTGGAATATCCCTTTCCTCTCCTCCTCTTTCAACTTCCTAGACCTTTCCCTACCTATCTCTATCCTCTCCAACCATGTATCACCTTAATGTAAATCTACATACATCTACTCTTACATTTTTTTTTCAAAAATTTCCATAAAATATGCTATCAGTATATTTATTCAAGACACTGTTGGGCGAACGCATTATTAAACTATAGAAGAGTGAATTTGTTCAATCAGACAATAAGCCAAAATTTCACAAGTTTTCTCTGACACTTATAAAAACCCAGACCTGAAATGTTATTTTCAGTTTTTTTACCCCTTGATCCATATACTTTGTCTTTATATAACCAATGGGTTTCCTCTGCATATTCTCTAGTTTCATACAGCTGGCCTACTGATAGTTTTCCTATTACAGACTGCTTCATGTTAAGAGTTATTCAAATCCATTGCATTTCCTCCAGAAAAATTTTTACAGGATTTTTGATTATTAACTTGTTTGTTCCCTGACTCAGAACTGATGTTATCTTTCTGCATGTAATTAAAGTGGTTTAAAAGAAGACTGAATAAAGAAGGCTTCATGTCAGCCTCAAGACTGGCCGAAGTCATGTTACAGTTTTGACTGTCTCTTTTTTCTTTCAATCTTCGCTCCTGCCCTGGGGAACCTGTTGTTTGATGGAGCTGGTCTCTGACACTCAAACCCCTCTCATCTCAGAGATTTAAAAACAGCAGGAATGGAGCTCTCTACCTGTCTCTGTACTTGTCATGGAACAGATATCTAGGACATGGAACTGAGAGGAACACGGATACTCTGTCATGTAGCATGGTGCCTGGAGTTTTTCTTCATGCTAATGTGGTATCCAGATAGCCTTATCCTACAGCCAATGAGCTTCCCTTTTTGGATCTTCCTGTGCCCTTCCTCCAAAAGTATGTGCGGTTCACTTGGAAGAAAGTGTGCGAGTCTACATCCACCCCCAATAAAGCAATATGGCCTATCGAGTATTGTCTCTGACTGAGCTATGATATTAAGACTTACAAAGGTCTTTCCTCTTCTTCCGCCCCTTTGGTACTTGGTACTTACTCCCTACTGGACCAGATCCTGCTCATCCTTGGGTCGTCTTTCACCTTCTTCTCTGCCTTACAGATGCCCTGAGGGGAAACGAAGACTTCGGACCACCTTTCCCAACTTTCCTCTTGAGGCAGTATACTAGTGGTGTCCGGGTATCCAGAGACCAAGAACCATAGCATAGGTCCCAGACCCTCCTTTCCCCTTCCAGTATTGCAAGCAGTGGCAGGAAAATGCAGGCAGACTGCCTCTCTCCTCTATGAACTGGTGAATTATTGGTGGCACCCAAACACTACTGGTGAAGAGAGGCAGAAGTTTGTACCTTGTATGCATACATTCCAGCGTGCATGCATGTGTTTGCATGCAAATAAGACAAAACTTAGGAGGTTTTTGAGGATTAAAGATAAAAGCCAAATACATAGTTCTTAGAGCAACAGAGGAAACAGGTAGTAATTTTTCATTAGTGTAAATCCTTATTTCTATGATTCTGGAAATATGTTTCATAATAGGAGAAAGGGCAGTCTCACATGGAATGAGAATGAGGGATGGATATATATGGTTTTTAAAAAAACATTTTTAATGAAAATAGAATCACAACACTTTTTCCTTTCCTCTATTCAGCCACTATCAGCTATCCTCCCTTGAACTGAAAGACCTTAAGCCTTTCTCTCGGGACCCTCACCCAAAGACCACCTAGGAGTCGAGGTTCATTGTAAAAGCAAGAGGATTTTATTATGCCGACATGCCGGGGTTCAGCAGCCTTCTGGAAGGAGTGAACCCTGGAACAGTAGTTACAGTGGGTTTTTAAAGCTAAAAACTACAAACAGGCTGGGGGTATCTAGGGGAGCAGGGTACCAATGCCAGATGTTCTGTTTCTGCTGATTTTGCCCTTTGTCCGGTAGTGGCTGAGACACTGAGGTTGGCCTTCTTCTAGGACCTTAGGCTCTGGGGAGTGTTTATCAGGAGTGCAGCTTCAGCCCCAGTCTGTCACTAGCTCATCCAGAATGTTATCAGGTTCCTGCAGGGGCTCAGCTGCAGCTCAGCATCAACTCCTCCTGAGGACACCGAGGGAGCAGTTTGTATTTTTCCACTACTGGGGACTTTCAGAACCATCTCATGTCTGTACTCCCAGGTTGATAGCTTCCTTTTCTTTATTTTCATCACACACACACACACACACACACACACACACACACACACATATATATATATATATACCTGAAGTAAAAATTTCCCCCACAGCTAGTTTACCTGTCTCTTACTAAAGATATCCTGCATCCTGTTTATTGGGCTAAGTTAGTCTTGTATCTTAAATGGAAGTAATATAACACATATACACACAAACACACACTGCTGAATTTGTTTTTCTTAGTAGTACATATATTGTAATTGTTGCAGCTTTGAAGGGAACAGTATCCTGACAGTTGGAAGCCAAGAAATACCAATACAAAATCATACTGCACAACATACTTCACACAAAAGATTTATTGGGAGAGGAAATCTCAGGAGCATGGCTGCTTCTGCTATGGTGAGAAGACAGCAAGGGATTAAATTATATAGAGAGATTTATATAGAATTTTTTAAGGGGTGGAGTTTTCCAGGGCAGAGACTTTCAGGGTGAGGATTGGTGGGATTTCAAATCCTAAACTTGAAAAGCTTAGTAACTGGAGGGGTTTTTTTTTTTCAACCATTTTTTTCCTACATCAGGCCCATGGGTCATTTTTCATGGGATGGAAGACAGTCCCTGCTGTAGGCAGCTTTAGCTAAGGTGCCATTGCCACTGACCCTCTTGAGGAGGCTGGAGAGGAGGTGACCTCATGGCTGTGGCAGCTCTTGAGGTGTTACCTCACTGGGCAGAGGCAATGGCATTCCCTACAGCTCACCACTCATGAGCTACATATATGATTTCAAAGCTGGCCACTTGGCGTTGGCTAACCAATAAAGGGGTTTGCCCCTGAGTAAAGCTGCCTCCTCTCAGCACTCATGTTTCCTTGAGTTCTTTGTCTAGGTTTGGGGAACCTATAAGATTTTCAACCTTTCTTGTTAACCTGTCCATGGATATTTTCATTGTTCTGTGAATATTGAAATAAGTAACCCATTAGGCTTACAGGACGTATTTACACAGGAAGACAAACACACCATTTGGTGGCTAAGACCTATAGATGCAAATTAGCTACCCACTGAGGTTTAATTCTGAAGGCTTACTCTGAAGCTAGAATGTCCTTTCTGTAATGTGTTGGTCATTGAGAGCATGCGTCTCTGGTCCAACACACTTTCTATTCTGCTAAGCTGGGGTTCTGACATCTCTTCGCTAAATGCATGTAAACTCTGCTAATAAGAGACTGAGAAACCTAGGAGACTAAAGGAAGAGAAGCTGGATTTGCTGGTCCCCATCTGCTTGCTAGTCATTTCAATGTTACCATGACAACAAAGTCATACCAGGCCCTGGCAGTTGCTTCCTGTATCCCAACCATTTCTTCTTTCTTTCCTTTCTTTTCTCTCCACTCTTCCCTGGTCTCATCTTCATACTCTCACAGGTATTTTAGAGATGCCCCTCAAGTTGTCCTGGGTGGTTTGAGACGCAGATTTTGTTCTCAGATGGTCCCCCTGGAGTTCCTGCAATTAGCTGCAGGCAATCTCTGCTCAGAATTCTGAGTCTATAGATCTTCTCGTCCAAGCCCCAGGCTCTTAGAACTTCAACATCCACAATGGTGTTAGTAATGCTTTTAGAAGCATGAGTAGCAGCAGTAACTCCTTGTTCCTGTTTCAGTTCCTCAGTTTTTAAGCATCTGCTTCCCACATTGTACATTAGGTTCTGAAAGGATGCTGACTGGTACCTAGAGAAGAGATTCTCCTACTACTAGTTCACCTACCTTTGCAAAGGCATTTAAGGAACTACCTGCTTCCTGCTCATTGGCCTTTTTTATTGTAAGTGTTAATGACAATTTCCTGAGTCCAGCCATCTAAGGAACAAGTTTTATCTTGCTGGCAAGGCCAGAACTGAGTTTATGTTCAGAGACCCCAGAACCCTTTCTCTCCTATCCTGTTTCCTCAGGTTTCCATCTTTGTTAAACAGTAAAGGATATAAAAAGGGAAGTTCCCGTTATCACATTATCTAAACTAAGGCACAAGTCGTAAATATATTATTGCTTGCCTTGACCTAATTGACTGTGTGCAGTTTGCCGACTTCTTGTTCTGAAGAGGCTCGAGGTATTCTGCCCCATCTCTGCTTTAATCCTTGGCCCACACTCTCTTGTTCCTGCATTGAGCCAAAGTGACCAGCACTCCTCTTCCCACACCCCCAGCCCCCGGAGATGCGGGTCTTGGAAGCAAGCAAAAGGCAGCCTACCCTATCCCCCTAGCCTCCACATCACTGAAACTTGCCCTCCCTCCCCTGATTAATGACCAGCATTTCTCCAGTGCAGATGCCTCCTGTCCTTGAAGGAGGCATGATCCAATATTCGTGACATGATAAAAGCCCACTCTTGGACTATAGGGAAGGCTTGCAATCCGGGTCAGACTCAATAATACTCTCCTTGTTCTTGCATCGACTCAAAATTCCTGGTGGTCTCCTGGGCATCCCGTGAATTGGGCATAACAGTTCTCTGATCATTCTAAATTCCAGACCAGAGTCCAGGAAGGGATTGACCGGGATAAGATTCAATCACCAATGTTGACTTCCTTGCTTAACCCCTTGTTTCAGAATATGATTGGTCAATGCAGTAGTCCATCCTGCCCCCTCCCCTGTTTACGTTCCCATCCTATAAAAATGTACCCTTCATGGATGCGGTGTAGATCCCATACTGGCTGTCTCCCTGCCTGTACAGAAAATGAATCTTTCATTTTTAAACATTTGTCTCTGAAGTGAGTTCTCTCCCCTCCACCCCAAACCCAACAGTAAACCCCTTGAGATTTAACTTCTCTAACAGCTGTAATGGTTATTATTAGCTCCTTGGTGTGGGTGAGTTGCCAAGCCCCGCCCTAGAGAGAAAAAAAGGCCCTAGAGCAGGCCGAAAAATCCCACAATTCCCTTGAACTTGCTCCAGAGTCAGGCCACTTGAAATCCGGGCCGTCCTGAAAAGCCCTCCCCTCTCTTACAATAAACACACACACACACACACACACACACACACACACACAAACACACACACACACACACACACACACCTATGTAAAGCCTGTCTTTGCTGCTTCTCTCCCAAGCAAAGGCAGCCACCCCTTACTGATTTTCCCAAAATTCTCATGTGTGAGGTTTTTTGTTTTGTTTTGTTTTTTGTTTGTTTGTTTGTTTTTTGTGCAGTGTAACTTCGTGTTATTATTTGGCTCCCTGACTGCCAGGATCCATTTCCCTTCAGAGCTGTAACACTTTAAGTGTAGTATCCCAAATGCAGGGGTTAGTGTGACTGCCCATAAGATGTTAAGACCTCACAAATTCTTGCTGGCCTTAGGGGCAGAGGACAAACATCTTTGTACCCTCACTTGAATTTGGTCAAAAAATAGCATGGCATATGATTACTAGATCCCTCCAAGATCGAAGATCAGGAAAGTTTTATTTTGAGTCACAGAGAACAATTTACTTGCATTACATTAAAGGTGACAGTAAGAGACAGTGCTGTCAAGCATTGGGAAAGGTGTGACGGTTTTGTTTCTTTCTATGGAGTCTTGTTTGTTTTCTATTTTCTGTAGAGATCATCTGAAGAGAGTTACCCTGTCTGTTTTGTGGATTCTGCAGAAGGCTCCAGAATCTGGGAACACTTAGAAAACACTTCTTATAAGTGATTATAAGACTTAGTTGTTTACCTAAATATTTCAATCTCTCAAATGATATTATTAGGCTGAGTAATTTTGAAGCTAATATGTCAGGAAACAATTTTTCATTCATCTACTCATAGTATGAATCCAGACTAGATGCATATCAAAAGCATTATCTATAATAATATTTGAAAATACATTCCTCCCTTTATCTGCAGAGATTAAACTGGATAATGTTAACTAATGGCTGCTGACTTCTCAGCCAACACGTACACATTTTTTCTGCTGGACCTGGGGTCCAAGGACCTGAAAGAATGAGGCAGACTGTAGTCTAGTGTTGCAATCTTGCTTTTATTTTGATGTAATTTCAGACATGAATGTAACAAAGAAAGCAATGAGCCAAGAAAGGTTGTTTGAGTTCAGAAAAGCATAAGCAAAAAAAAAAAAAAAAAAACAAATGTAAATTAAACATTAGTAAGCACATGCTAAATATTACCACAGTAGCCCTTCCCAAGAACTTTCTCAAGACAGACCAATTTAAACAATTTCCTGGCTTGTGCTAATAGATTATATCTGGAAAAGCATGAAAACAAGGCAGAAAGCTATATGAAGGTACAATGACCAGATTGGGTTCTATAGTTAAATTCTGAGCTCTAACAAGTATAAACATGCCTTGTAAATTGAATGTAAAAGTTTGTCACAGGAGGCGTGAAATCAAGTCCAAGAACAATCCAGGAAACAAAATTCGCCTGAGGTAAAAGACCCTCTGCCCTTTTCCCTGAAGCCTCTCTCATAATACCTCAAGGCCACCCCAAACCCATGAGTCGTTCATCATGGGTCGTTCTTTTTTGCCTGTGTTCCAACAAACAGCAAGTCAGCTCTAAGTGGAAGAGACTATAATGAGCTATATAATAACTGTCAGTTTACAAATGAAAACTCCAGTGGGAATAAATACCTATTTTTTTCTTAACTCTACAGACTTTCCAGTGGTGTTTTCAGGAAAGTGAAGTAGGAGCTGTAGAGTGAACAAAGCTCAGCTATTGGATCTTGTATTATTGGGGGGGGTTGGGGGATCCCCTTGGGGTTTAATAATAAAGACAGGGCATGGAGAGAGCTGTAAGGTCTAAGGCTGTTGGCCTGTTTTCTAGTGCAGTCTGTTAGCCAGCCCACCATTCTCAAACCCACTTCCCTGCCACCAGGTCTTTCCATGTCTCGCTCTACCTCCCTGCCCTTTCTGCTTTCATCTCCCTGCCTTTCTCTTCCTCTCTCCTCCCCAGCTTCATCCACTGGCTCTTTATTTCTCAAATGCCACATGTCTTTCTCATGCAAAAAAAATAAATAAATAAATAAAAGAAAAGAAAAGAAAAGAAAAACTGGGGAGGGGGTTATTAACATAGTGGGAGGATTCTTCCCCACCAAGGGAGCTTGTCTTGCTTTTTATGTAGGTGTGGTAACTACAAACATTTATTACACATCCTGGCATCTCTAGCATAGCATTTAAAAATAGAGAAAGCAAGGGGACACCTTTATGGCCAGGTGATACAATATGTGTGAGGCTACATTACCCCAACATTGGACTCTGATTACCCGAGATGAAATACTGCTGTGTGTTGGCCATAAGTTCTGCAACAGAGAGAGAAGCTCACCAAGATCCTAATCCTTACAGCCTCTCTGGGAAGACTGACACCCAGCTAGTTCACTCCAGTTACTTTATTCAAACATCATACAAGGTTAATTGGGGCTGGGAAGGGTTCCAGCCACCAAAGTTATCTTGCCCTTGCCTCCCATGAGGGCAAACAACCCACACAAATCTCAATCCCTTTTGACCAGGGCTATCCATAATCAAAAGTAAGAACTTGAGCTTTGCTAAGACTGTCTTGGGATCAAGATTAGTGCAGCTTCAAGCTCTCACCTAGCACAAAGTACAGACTTTCCAGAGAGACATTTCTTCAAGGTTCAGTCTCATAACAATTTTCAGTTGCTATTGATTTACCCAAGCACAGAAAAGCTTTGCTGAAATACTTCACTCAAAGCCAGACACAAAGACTTTACTATACATTTCATTTAAAGCCAGACATGAAGGTTTTACTGTACATATCACTAAAGTTCAAATATGAGAGAATGTGTTTTATAAGGGTCCAAAATAGCTGAAGGCAAACCCCAGTCTCAGACAATATGCAGAAACAAAAAATGATTACTCTGCAGAAACAACCAGCACATGGGGGAACATGGAGGACAACCATTCTTTGAAGTGGTGACCCCAGACAAACACACAGGTCTTCCTATCATAATCGAAAGCATCTTGAGAAAATCGCATATATTAATTTCCAGTTCCATATCACCTTCATTAATAATGGAAGTCAGGGCAGAAAAATGGAAGACAGTACAGAAACCTGGAGACAGAAGCTAATGCAGACAGAGGTCATGGAGGACTGGTGCTTACTGACTTTTTCTTCATGCTTTTTTGCTCAGCCTGTTTTATTATAGCACCCAGGACCACCAGCTTAGGGGATGGCACTACCTACAGTGAGCGGGGACTTCCTACATCAATCATCAAGACAACCACGCACCCTTGCCTACCGACAAGTTTGGGGGATTGTTTGCTATGCTTTATTTTTTGCAATTTCTTTTTGGAGCTGGCAAAGTTAATCATTAGTTTCCTCAATTAAGAGTCCCTCTTCCCCGATGATTTAGCTTGCGTTGTTGACATAAAATTAGCTAAGCACAGTGAGCCAGGAAGGTGCGGAAGGACCCCACTGGGTCACGTATCCTCTGATGTGGGAAATGGAGAATATACAATGGCTGTTACTCTGCAAAGGCTGCAAGTGGAACACATCACTTACATTCCATACATTTCAAATAGTTTCAGCCATGTATGAAAATCTAAGTTAATCAGAGGAGCCTGGGCAGTATTTCACCAGTATGAGTGCCCATTAGGGCCACTGTCATTGCTATTTGTTTGGAAAGGAGACTAGATCCTCATCTGTAGGAATAATTTATGGCAATGAATGAATATTGGGTTTTTCTGTAGATTGTCCATGCATTCAACCACAGATTAAATTTTGGGGATTCTAGGTGGGAAATGGTCTCCAAGACATTATGTCAACAATTTTATTTCTTTGTTTCCCCATTTTATTCTTGTTGGGTTACTTCAAAATTCTGACAGTACCAAACTGGATGATTGAAGGTGTTAAATGAGTGAAGTTTCTTACCAGTAAGATGACAAGACTTTAATTTGTCATTAATTGAATTAAATTGACATTTAATTTGCTGTCATTAAGGAGTAGTAGGTACTCTGTAGAACACATACACTTGTAAAAGTTCCTTACAATTTCTTCTGGGGAAAGGTAATAACTGAGAGGTGAAGAGAATGAGATGGAAGTCTTCATAAAACCCTAACATGAGATAGTTCTAACTTATTGTCACCTACTACTATATAATTAAAACTATTTTTATCCTTACTGGTTAAATCATATAAACATGCATTTTATACACTCTTGTTTTTTTATTCATTTATAATAAATGTTTTTTTATTGGATATTATTTTTGCCTACATTTCAAATGTTATCTCCTTTTTCTTTTTTCTCCCTGGAATCCTCCTTTCCTATTCCCCCTTCCCTTGCCTCTGTGAGCATGTTCCCCCACCCACTCCTTCCAATCTCTCTGCCCTGGCATTCCCCTCCACTGGGGTATTGAGCCTTCATCGGGTCAAGGGGCTCTCTTCTCACTGATGCCTGATAAGGCCATCTTCTGCTACATATGAGGCTGGAGCCATGAGTCCCTCTATGTGTCTTTTTCAGTTGGTAGTTTTGTCTCTGGGAGCTCTGGGAGATCTGCTTAGTGGATATTATTGTTCTTCCTGTGGGGTTGAGAACCCCTTCAGCTACTTCAGTCCTTTTTCTAAATCTCCCATTGGGGACCCGGTTCTCAGTCCAATAGTTGGTTGAGAACGTCTGACACTTTATTTCTTAGGCTCTGGCAGAAGTGGGATTGCAAGCTGGTATGACCACTCTGGAAATCAGTCTGGCGGTTCCTCAGAAAATTGGACATAGTACTACCTGAGGATCCAGCTATACCACTCCTGGACATATACCCAAAAAAGGCTCCAACTTATAACAAGTATACATGCTCTACTATGTTCATAGAAGTCTTATTTATAAAAAGCCAGAAGCTGGAAAGAACCCAGATGTCCTTTAAAAGAGGAATGGATACAGAAATTTGGTACATTTACACGGTGAAGTACTATTCAACTCTAATAAACAATGACTTTATGAAATTTTTAAGCAAATGGATGGAACTAAAAAATATCATTTTGAGTGGGGTAAGCCAGTTACAAAAGAACACACATGGTATGTACTTACTGATAAGTGGATATTTGCCCAAAAGCTCAGAACACCCAAGAAACAATTCACAAACCATATGAAGCTCAAGAAGTTACAAGAGCAAAGAGTGGATGTTTCAGTCCTTCTTAGAATGGGGAACAAAAATTCACAGGAGGAAATACAGAGACAAAGTGTGAAGCAGAGATGGAAGGAAAGGCAATCTAGAGACTGCCCCACCTGGAGATTCATCCTATATACAGTCACCAAGCAAAGACAATATTTCTGATGTCAAGAAGTGCATGCTGACAGGAGCTTGGTATAGCTATCTTTTATACACTCTTGTGGGACAGCATGTGGGCTGGGCTGAGCTTGTTCTGTTTGTTGCTTAAAGTCACTAATATGACTTTAGGTCTTTGTCTACTGCATCTGAGCATCATGACCTAAGATGGCCACATATGGTTGTTTTAATGAGAGTGCCTCCCATAGGTTCATGCATTTGAATATTTGGTTTCCAATATGTGTCCCTGTTTGGAAGATTTAGGGAGCTATAGTCTTACTGAAGGGTGTGTGTCATTGGTTTCAAAGCCTATAGTCATCTCCAGTGCTCTGTTGTTGTTTTGTGATTTTGGATCAAGGTGTGAAATCTTGGTCTGCTGCTACAGTGCTACCTGCCTGATATCATGCTACCCTACTCTGATAGTAAAGGACTCTTATCCCACAAGATCAGGGGTTCTCATCCTATGAGTCATGACCCCTTTGACAAACCTCTATCTCCAAAAATATGCATATTGCCATTCATGACAGCATCATAATTACCATTATGAAGTAGCAACAAAATTAATGCTGTGGTAGGGGGTCTCATCACAACATAAGAAACTATATTAAAGTGTCACAGCATCAGGAAGATTAAGAATCATTGCATTAGAACTATAAGCTCAAGGAAGCCCTTTATCTATTACTCACGTTGGTCAGGGAATTATATCAAAGCAATTAAAAATTAACCAATATATCACACTCACATGGCTGCTTTTGGCATTAGCTGTTACAAAGTCAGCTTTCTCATTGTGCAGTAGTCCAACCTAGGCTTCCTCTTTCCATGCTCTCAAGTTTTTCACATGAAAACAGAAGCTGAAGTCTGCAATGGTATCTCTTAGTTGTGGCAAAAAACAAGGCCCATCCAAAGATGAGTCAGAGGAAAGAGACAGTCAGATAGCAGTGCGAAGAGGAATTTTTCTGACAGTTTCAACCGCACAGTTCCCCTTGGCTTTCTAAAGCCAGCATAATTTCATTTTCTTTAGGTCATTCTCCCAGGAAGGGTTTAAGACAGTGGTTCTCAAATTTCCTAATTCTGTGACCCTTTAATACAATTCCTTATGTTGTGGTGATCCCTGAATTACAGAAAAACATTTGTTGCTACTTCATAAATGTAATTTTGCTACTTTTGCTAATCATACTGTAAATATCTGGGTTCTCTGACCATCTTGGGTGACACCTGTGAAAGGATGGTCATACAAGTAGTGTTAGGGCTCAGATACATTTTAAAATAATTTTGACCTATGGAAGTAGAATATTAATATTAAATTATATATTAATTATATATTAATATTAAAATATAAACAATTGTAGGACCACCTGAAAATAGTTTACTGTAAGCAGAAGTAACTCTTTTGTTTTTGTTAACTCAAGCTTCTCTTTCCCAAAATTTGGTCAAACTCTTCCAATTCAGTAATCTCTAACTTCCTTTGGGGAGAAACCGAATGATCTAATTTATCCATATCTAGTTTATCACGTTCACTCCACTTTTTTCAGGGAGGATGTCTGACTGGAAGAAGTTAGTAGTTCTAGGGAATCTACTCCCTATGAGTATTCACCAGCCAGCATCTGTCCCTTGTAAGTCTTAAGTGTGTCTGGAAAGCAAATATTATAAAGATGCCACTCTCCCCCTACCTATTCAACATAGTACTGGAAGTCCTGGCTGAAGCAATTAGACAGCAAAAGGAGATCAAGGAGATACAAATCGGAAAGGAAGAGGTAAAAACATCACTCTTTGCAGATGACACGATAGTGTACTTAAGTGATCCCAAAAATTCCACCAGAGAACTCCTACAGCTGATAAACAAGTTCAGCAAAGTGGCTGGATACAAAATTAACTCAAACAAATCAGTAGCCTTCCTATACTCAAAGGACAAACATGTGGAGAAAGAAATTAAGGAAAAGATACCCTTCACAATAGTCACAAAAACTATGAGTACCTTGGTGTGACGCTAACTAAGCAAGTGAAGGACCTGTATGACAAGAACTTCAAACCTCTAAAGAAGGAAATCAAGGAAGATCTCAGAAAATGGAAAGATCTCCCATGCTCATGGATTGGAAGGATCAACATTTTAAAAACTGTCATGCTACCAAAAGCAATCTACAGATTCAATGCAATCCCCATCAAAATTCCAACCCAGTTCTTCATTGAGTTGGAAAGATCAATGTGCAATTTCATATGGAATAACAAAAGACCTAGAATAGCTAAATCCATCCTCAACAACAAAAAAAACATCTGCGGGAATCACTATCCCTGACCTCAAGCTATATTACAAGGCAATTGTGCTGAAAACTGCATGGTTCTGGTACCGAAATAGGCACGTGGATCAATGGAATAGAATAGAAGATCCAGAAATGAGCCCTTATGTATATGGTCACCTGATTTTTGACAAAGGAACCGTAAACATTCAATGGAAAAAGGACAGCCTATTCAACAAATGGTGCTGGTTCAACTGGCACTCAGCATGCAAAAGAATGAAAATAGACCTTTTCTTATCTTCTTGTACAAAGCTCAAGTGTAAGTGGATCAAAGATCTCCACATTAAATCAGATACACTGAAACTATTAGATGAGAAAGTAGGGAAAAACCTTAGAACACATAGGCACAGGAGAAAATTTTCTGAACAAAACACCAATGGCTCAAGCTCTAAGGTCAAAGATTAACAAATGGGACTACATGAGATTGCAAAGTTTCTGTAAGGCTAAGGACATTGTCAAGAAAACAAAATGGCAGCCAACAGAATGGGAAAAGATCTTTACCAACTCCACATCAGATAGAGGCCTAATAACCAAGGTATACAAAGAACTCAAAATGTTAGACACCAGAGAATCAAACAACCCTACTAAAAAATGGGGTACAGAGCTAAACAAAACGTTCTCAATTGAGGAATATCGAACGGCTGAGAAACATCTGAGGAAGTGCTCAACATCCTTAGCCATTAGGGAAATGCAAATCAAAATAACCCTGAGATTCCACCTCACACCAGTCAGATTGGTCAAGATCCAAAACTCAGATGACAGCAGATGCTGGCGAGGTTGTGGAAAAAGAAGAACACTTCTCCACTGTTGGTGGGGTTGTAAACTGATACAACCACTCTGGAAATCATTCAGGCGATACCTCAGAAAATTGGACATAGTACTACCTGAAGACCCAGCTATTCCACTTCTGGGCATATTCCCCAGAGACACTTTAATAGACAACAAAGAAAGATACATGCGCCACAATGTTCATAGCAGCTCTATTTATAATAGCCAGAAGCTGGAAAGAACCCAGATGTCCTTCAGAAGATGAATGGATACAAAAATTGTGGTACATTTACACAATGGAATACTACTCAGCCACCAGAAACAATGACTTAACCAAATTCTTAAGAAAATGGCTGCATCTAGAGAATATCATCCTGAGTGAGATAACCCAGTCACAAAAGAACAGACATAATATGCAGTCACTGATAGTGGGAAGCTAACCCCAGAGGCTAGCACTGCCCCAGAAACAACTCACAGACTGTGTGAAGTCCAAGAAAAAAAGAAAACAAAACAAAAAAAGAAGTCATCCTCAATCCTTACACACCAAGAACACATTGACAAATTCCGGGTTACACCCTGTATTACATGTACTTTTTGCTCATTGTAAAAAATTAAAAAAAGGAAAAAAAAGCCAAGCACTGAAAAATAAAATAAAATAATGAATACATAGTGATATCTTCTTTGACGAGTAAGTTAAAATCTCATTAAATGTATTGATCTCATAACTATCACTTTCTTACTGTAAGTAATAAGTAATTTTCATACCATTATCTTTTAACTATGTACATATTTCTATAAGGATCCTCTTGTTGTTTAAATCTTTAAATATTTCAACCTGAATCAATGTTTTCTGTTTTGTAGTAAAAATTTAATTAACTCTGTTAAAAAAAAATAAAGATGCCATGGGACTGGGATATGTTCATATCAAAAAAAAAAAAAAAAAAAAAAACTTCACACCAAAGAACGTCCATAATATTAAAGGCAGAAGACAGACATCCAGACATTATGTGTCTAGTCTGCTTCCTCCCCCTAGAACACAGTTAATGCACCTTACCTATAAAGCTACATTTCCAGGAACAGTAAACTTAAAAATTACTCTTTCGAGAAAAAAAAAAAAAAAAACTGAAGCTTTCAATGTGGTTCTAGGTGTGTTTATCTTTAGGACTCTGTGCAGATCTGTAGTTACACAAATAACCTTTTGTTGGTCTTCTCTGATATGAGTTTTCTGTAGGTGGGACTGTGTTTTAGTCCTATGTCTCTCATCAATCAGAGACACATGTATATCATTTTCCTCCTAGGGAATGTTAACGTGCCTCTCCTAACCTCCTTTCAGTGGGGTGCAGATAACTCTATATGGAAAGAAAGCCCTCTTTACTCTAGTGTGAAACAAGAGAAAGGGTATATGGAATGAAATTCATCTACTTTCTTGATCATTGGCTCTATCTCAAAGACTGAAGCCAAAGAATTCATTTATCAAGGGAGTGATCCAGTCACTTAAAGTGCAGATACTGAGAAGTTAAGGAACCCTGGCACACATTCTTCTGAGACAGTTACTGTGGAACTCTCTCTTACTGTATGAATTGATAGCTGCAGAATGTAACTCAGGCCTTCATCCCTGAGACATAGGATCCATTTTCTGCAGTGTGTTAGCAGTAGGTTCTGACAGTTTCTGAACTAGGAGGAGACTACAGTAACGCAAGAAAGCTCTGAGGACAGCCCTTCAGAAACATCTCTTGAAAAGGTCTTCAAAGAGCCCCGGCAGGTCTTCCGCTTCTGACATCTGTCTGTGTGAGGGCAGGACTAACTTTCAGGCCTTCTAACTTTTAGTCTGTCATGAAACCTACTATGTGAATGCAAATTTGAGTCCTCTCTGCAGAGTAGGAGAGATTATCTTTCTTTATGAATCGATCATTACAATACCAAGTGCATAAATCATCTTTATTTCAAAAAGCACATGAGTTGCTCTAATTTTTTCATCAATATTAAAAACACAGAGGTAACCAATGACAGTAGCTAAAATTACAGTTAGCACATTATTAGAGAATACAAATCCTTCAAAATGTAACATGGAATAAAATTAATAATTAAACGAAAATTGTAGCGAAATGCAGTTTTGTGTTCCAGTCTATAATAAAAAAAAACATAAAATGAATAAATTTCCATCTTTCCCCTAAATCAAGAAGATACACTGAGAATGCTAAGATGATATAGATATTTTAAATATAATCCAAAGACCGTAAATATTGATAAATAGTACCAAGGAGTACTTTTCGGGTGAAAATCCATGGAGATTTTACAGTTTTCCTGGATGAACTTATACATACCGCCACCCTCATCATTCTGTATTTTAAAAAGAAAATGATATAGAAAAATTTTGATTTCTCAAGAATGTGAAACTATTTACTGTGTTATCGATACTGTAAGAAATTCTGCAGCAGTGTTGGTAACTGGAGCTGAGGGATAAGATGCAACCTTTGTCTTCCTATGTAGTTGCGGATGCAGAGTCGGCAGAGTTGGCAAAGAGAGCTTGGAGTCGCTACAAGAAGATAGCAGCACAGGTATTAAAAACAAAATTAGCGTTACACATGGGAAGATATCGGAACTAAAAGCATAAAAAATAATTTGGCTGATGGCAAATGCTTTTTATTATTTATATTGCCTTTATTTAAGAAATTTTGAGATTATGTTTTATGGGATCTCATGACGTAGAAATGTGCCATACATGTTCTTTAAAGCATTAAAAAGTTCATAGTACTGAAGAGGTGGCTCTGCAATTAAGAGCACTTGATGCTCCTACAGAGAACTTGGGTTTAGTTCCCAGCACCCTTCCCAACCCCATGATAGCTGACAACCATCCTTAACTCCAACTCTAGGGTATCTGGTGCCCTCTACTGGCTTTTGTAGGGACCAGGCATTCAAGGTACTTACATGTACAGGCAAAACAAACAACATACAAATAAATTATAAAAGACGTAATTATTTTAAGACTGTCAGACTACTGTTTCACTGAAATTCCCAGAACAAATTCTGATCTAAATCAAAATAACTAAGATATATACCAAAAGGTAAAATTTTACATTACAATTATATTTCTGATCTACAGTTTACAAATTTTAAGAGAAAAAAGTCTTCAAGGTAAAAATATTTTCCTATAAAATATGCATCATGCCTGGGCATGGATGGGTTGGGGATAGAGCACACTTGGGTAGATGGCTTGTTAGAATATGTGGCAATCTAGTTTGAGCCACCGCGCTGTATGCTGTATAAAC
The DNA here is from genome assembly GCF_963924665.1 of Micromys minutus. Lineage (NCBI taxonomy): Eukaryota > Metazoa > Chordata > Mammalia > Rodentia > Muridae > Micromys > Micromys minutus. Next base: position 16,244,125 of record NC_137983.1, read on the forward strand.
CAGGCATGGTGGCTCATGTCAATAACCCTAGTCATAGAGAGGCTGAGGCAGAGGATTAGAATTTAGTAAGTTCCAGGCCAGCCTGAGATACAGGAAACTCTGCTCCCCTCTCTCCAAAAACAGTATCAAGGAGAAGGAGTGGTTGCAGAGGTATTCAGGTGCCTGTAAATGTGCCTCATTAGTAGAGACCTACCCCTAGCATGTGCTGCTGAGCCGTGTGCTAGACCTAGTCCTCAATTACCTAGTACTCAAAAAATTTCAAAAATTTTAAAATAATGCATGCAAGTAAATATTTTACTAGAAAACTATACAGTATTAAAAAATTACACATTATTAAAACAAATCCAAAATATTTTGCTGAAGGAATAGAGATATTTAGAATCAATAAAAATCAAAAAATCCTATTTTCCTTAAATAGGACCTGAGTTGATTTTTTTCCCTACAATAATTATTTGGAATTTCATTGTTAATTCATATGGTAACAAAGCATTTTTCACTTTCATCTATTTGGGGGAAGTATATTTTTTCATTCATAACCATTCCCATATTTTCTCTCTACCTTCATGTTGAAGAAGTATTCTTTCTACAGCACTGTTAGATGTCGCCATGTCAACAGGCCGCAAAAGTTCTGTGTTCTTGGCATTGATGTCTGCTCCAAATTCTAGCAATAAGTTCACAATTTCGGTACTGGGTTGTTGAGCAGCAGCATGCAGGGGAGAGTCCCAGTACTTGCCTTTGTGCACATCAGCACCTGTATGTGAACAGGGAGGAATGATGAGCAGGCAAGCATTACATGAGGTGTTACCTCTCTAGGACAAAGAGGAAAGACAATACGGAGAAAGGCACATAAAGGACCTTTATTGATAATTAGCATTTTCTTAATCATATATATGTCATTATTATTTCATATATAAATTGCTATACATGGTACCTCTGGAGATGCAGTATATGCATTAGTTATTATTTTCAAATACTTCCTTGCGTATTTTTTCTGACATCTTTTCTGAAAGGGATTTATAGTTTTGAAAAAGATTCTTATTTATTTATCATTATTGCATGTGCACTTGAGATGTGTGTATAGGTGTGTTGGCCACAGTGTGCATGTTTTGAACACGGGACAACTTAAAGGCATCAGTTCTCTCTCTCCATCTTTATATGGTCTCCAGGGATGAAACTCAGATCACATGGCTTGCCAAGCAAGTGTCTTTATTCACTGAGCCATCTTACCAGCCTAAAAGCGTGATGAAGATTACACATATTATATTTTTATCATAGATAATTGCTCTTAAAGTTATTTAAAATAATATTACTTTCAGTTTTTCATTTAAGGCATGAGAGCTCTTGTATTTGTTTGAAAACTCATAAATATAGATAAAATAATCATTTCGGTAAAATGTATGTAGATGTGCCTGTCAGTTTTCACTGGTATAGTTTCAGCTGGTAAACACATAAAGACAATGAACCTCTGTAGTGGGAAAACACTTCAATGGTATCTTCATAAAAAGTCAAACTTGTGAAAATGTTTTCATTAAAAGACATATGCCTGGGGAGATGGATCAGTGGTTAAGAGAACTCACTGTTCCTCCAAAGGACAAGAGTTCAATTCTCAGCACCTATATGGCAACCCAAATCTGTCTTCTGGTGTACAGATATACATGCATACAAAAGTACCTGACTACATAAATAAATAGAACCTTTAAAAACTGTAAGCCTATATGAACAAAACTTTCTAGTGCCTACCTATTCATTTTTAGCCCAAGTCTAGCGTACAAGAGTCATGTAAAAGTCCATGTGATGAGCAGATAATATTTAACACTACAAAAATATAATAATATCATTTTCTAGCATATAAATGGTCAGAAACCAGAAATGTCTACAAATCACAATCATATATTCTTCCCGACTCAGCTTCTGATAGTTTGTAAAAGTATAGATACGAACGAGAATCAGTTGACCTTAAATTCTTCCATAGCACTCTTGCCACTTTCAACTTTCAGTAGAAATTATTATTTTTCATTATTTTTAAACAAATATAAAATGTTTAGAGGAGAAATGTTTCTTGGGCAATTTTTTTATAAAGAAATCATGATTTCATTAGATGTATTAATTTTATGAGAGCAAAGGGGTCTGAAAATAGCAAACAATTAACCATTGAAAACAGCACTATTTCCACATTCTTTAATACATGTTAAATTGTTTGGTGAAAAAAAAATGTTTCTAGCAAAATGAAGAAGGATGATGAAGCATATACTGCGTTGGATATACTAAATTTATGGGCAATCTGTCTAGGACTAACAATCTGTCAGTATTAACAGAACTCATGCTTAAGCCTTTAGGTGCAATGTGAATAAAATAATGAATTCAAGTCCTGCCTACAAGAGTTGTCTTTGTGTTCCATGGGTCAGCTATGATAATATGAGTAGTATATAATGGACCTGCTAAAATGTCATGTCTGAAAATACCAGAAGGAAATGACAGCCATAACCAGATAAACAGCATAGGAGCCTAGTGTTTAATTCATGTATATTCTAATTATCAACTGCATGACAGAGGCACTCTTCTGGAGAAAACAGATGATGAGGCTCAAACCATCTCGAAGGGGCTCCCAAAGAGGCCATTGTGGTGGCAATTCCTGGTGGTCAACTTGACTATATCTGGAATGAACTACAATCCAGAATTGGAGTGCACACCTGTGATCCAGATCATGAGGATGGAAGGCCTGCATCTTGACATGGACACCTTGAGGTACAGTAGCCATGGAAATCTTAGGCCCAGAGAAGGTAGTACACACCTATAATACTGGGGCTAGGAGATCTTTGAGTCCAAGGTCAGCCTGAGACAAAACAAATTCCAGATCTAGGTGTGGTGATACACACCTTAATCTGGGCCACACCTTCTGCTAGAGGCCTACCTAAAGACACAGGAAGAAGGAAGATTTGAGTGCTTGCACTTACTTGCCAGCACATCTGTTGGAACCTATTTCCACAGAAGACCAGCTGAAACTAGCCTCATGGGACTGAGCAACTATTAGATTCTTGGGCTTCCCACCCACAGCTGCCTATTCTTGGGTTAGTTGGACCACAGACTACAAGTCATCACAATAAATTCCCTTAATATATAGAGACAGGCCATAAGTTCTGTAACTCTAGAGAACTCTGACTAATACAGCCACAAAAGTATGAATGGGTTAGGATTATTTCTCATGGAGCAAAAGCTGAACTTTGAGGAACTTAGTCACATAAGTGGAGAAGGCAGTGGGTCTTTTCAAGTAACAAGACAAAGTACAAAGTCTGAGACAGCCCATGCGTTTTTATGGTTGGTAGACAACAAGGTTATTTAAATACTTAGAACCCTAAATTTTTTTCAGCAGTAATGTTTATTTACATTTCAAATGTTATCTCCTTTTCTGGTTTCCCCTCCATAACCCTCCTATCCCATGCCCCTTCCCCTGCTTCTATGGGGTGAGTCTCTACCCACAAACTCCCTCCTGCCTCTTCTCCCTGACATTCCCCTACACTGGGACATCAAACCTTGGCAGGACCAAGGGCTTCTCTTCCCACTGATGCCCAACAAGGCCATCCTCTGCTACATATGAAGCTGGAACCATGGATCAATCCATTTGTACTATTTGGATAGTGGTTTAGTCCCTGGGAACTCTGATTGGTTGGTATTGTTAGAACCCTAAATTTCTGTGGGACTAGTTGACATACTTAGCAAGATTATATTCAGTCTGGGCAATCTTCCTTTTATTACTGCTTACAAGGAAAGGCTTTTCCACTCAGTAACAAATGTGTTCTGATGACTCAGCTGCAGCTGGTAGAGAGTGCATATTCATCTATGAGTTTTGACATACTCTCGTGAAGTCTGAGTTTCCTTAGTAGACTGTATATGCGTATGTGAGCATGTTTATAATAAGAGCCTTTTAGCAATGAGATGTGACTTTTAAAAGAAGCTTAGTTAGATGAACAGATAGTTATCTACATGTATGGATAGAATGCAAAATACCAGCATAAAGAAGCTTCCAGACGCAATGGAACTGCTGTGACATACAAGCTACATAAAGAGGAGTCCCCAAGTGAGGAATGTCTTGGTCAACGTCTATGCCCCAGGCTATCAAAATGTCGAGGCATTCATGATGACCTGCCAATGCAAAGGAAGAACAGCTTTAGTTTTTATCGATGCTCTCTTCTAGAACACATACCTCCCAACCACCCGTGTTTTCAACAGAAATAGAATTAATTGAAGGACAAATAGGCATATGCATTATTTAGAGATATTTTTCCTTTTGAACTTAACCCCACTCTGTAACAAACCTTTACTGGCAGCCTCATGTGTTGGAGACGGAAAACAGGACTCCAGTTGAGCTTTGGCACCATACTCCAAAAGGAGTTCTGCGCAGCTTGCGCTGCCTTGTGAGCATGCGTTGAACAAGGGAGTCACGCCATCTATTGTGATTGCGTTTGCCTAAAAAAAATCCCAAAATCTGAGAATGAGATTTGAAAGTCATGCGGAACTAATGGTGTTATTTTTGCACTACCAAACGTTCTATGATTTGCTGATTAAGAACTGTGGGCTGTAAGTATGACAATGTGTATTTACTTCTTACAAATCAAGGAAAGAAATTTTAACCTTTATGAAATCGTAGAAACAGGATGTAGAAGAGGAGTCACGGGAATGGGCACCCTACTATTAAAATACATTGGAAAAAAAACCAAATTTTAGGCATAGAGCCCAGACAAATTCAACAGTAAGTCACAGAAAAGAAAGAAAGAAAAGGAAATGGGAGGAAAGGGAAGGGAAAAGAGAAAATGGGGAGGGGGGAAGTAGGGAAAAGAGGGAAAAGAAACCAGTAATGGTGAAGGAAATGATGAGGCTGCTTTACTAGTGAATATTAAGTATGGCATGTTAGTTATATTCTGGGATTCTGGGATAGTATGTGTGTGTGTGTCTGTGTGTGTGTGTGTGTGTGTGTGTGTGTGTGTGTGTGTGTGTGTGTATTTTGAGATGATCTCACATCATCTGAGCTAGCTTCCCACTATCTATATAGGATGGTCTTGAATTTCTCATTAACCTGCCTCAAAAGATACAGGAATACAGGCATGCACCAAAGCTATTATTTCTGAGAAACTATTTCCAGAGACTTGCTCAGAAAATAAACAAAGATACAAGATCCAGATGCTCATCTTGTTATTTTGGTTCACAGAAGTAGGACATCTAAGTAGCCTACTTAGTAGAGTACTGCTCTACACAATGGCTGGAATTCCTCTGCAGGGTGTCGTAGGAGCTGAGGCAGTTCTAGGACACTGTTCATACTGCTGTGTTTTCCACACTACTATGAGAAACAGAGAGAAGAGGAAAAACGAGAACTTGGCTTCTGTTGGTCAACAGATGTGCAGTTCTTAATTTACTACTTAAACTTACGTTAGCTCCAGCTTCTAGGAGAGTCCTTGCACAGGCCACGTGGTCACCCAGGCAGGCCTCATGGAGTGGAGTGACATGGTCTATGGTGACTGCATTTACGTTATAACCCTACGGTGAGAAAAGAAGGTATACAACATCATCTATCCCTGTAAATGTCAGAGACTCTTTACAAGATGAAAGACTCTAACTGGTTTCCAGTTTAGCAGTTGAGACACTTGGTTGTTGAAGCTCCTTAACCCCCAGTCTAGCTGCACACAGGATGCAAGTTAGGCTACTGAGGTATCATCTGACCTTATGTTCTAGAAATTTCTTTAATTTCAGTCATTCGTCTGACTTCAACTCAGCTTTTTAAAGCTTTTCATCATTGTGGTGTTTATGCCAATTGCTTACCTAATATTCTGCATCTCATTTGTCGTCTGGTTCTGTCCTCGAGCTTTTTAGAGGAAATGTCTAACTGACAGAAGAAAGGCCCTTTCATTGAGGACAAGTTTGTGAGTTCTATCCCTGCTGCTTCTGTTTAGTGTTCTCAGCTCTGGATGCATGTAACTATAACAGGTGGTGTGTGGCTGGGGGGGGTCCTCACCCCAGCCAGAGCCCCAGCCACCAGAACTCCTCTGTATGACAGTGTAAGCCAGAGCAAACCTCTCCGCTGAACTGGTCTCAGTGACGACAAAGTAACTGATATAAACCAATGATTTTGCTTTGCCCAGTCACAGGGAATACATAGGTTGAAACATTATACTGTACTCAATAAATAAGCACAATTATTAAATATCAATCAAAATTGATGTTAGAATGTTTGAGGTGGAAAAGTTATCTGCCATTGATCATTATATAGTGTATGCATATTTTGGCACACCATGCCTATAAACATATACTCATTTTAATATGCTTTCTTTACAAGCCTGACTGAAGCTTAGGAACCCCACCCTTACTGTAACACTGTTGTCTAATAACGTCAGCCATTTTGTTACTAGATTATGGCACATTTTCTTTAAATTTTTATTTTCTTAAAGTTTTTCTTTTAAAAATAGACTTATTTATTTGTTTTATGTATGTGAGCATACTGTTCTATCTTCAGACACACCAGAAGATACAGACCCCCTTATAGTTGGTTGTGAGCCAGCACATGGTTGTTGGAAATTGAACTCAGGACCTCTCTGGAAGAGCAATCAGTGCTCCTAACTGCTGAGCCATCTCTACAGCTCAGGGATTTTCATTTTATAGAATTAAAGATGCTTTGTAAGCTGGATAACTTGTTTTGGTTGTGATTATATGATCGGTGGTTAATTTAAACCAGGAAAACAGAGTTTGGTAAATTGATTTATGAATGTGTTACTAAATAGTTATTCATTTAATAGATAAGGTTAAGTTATACAGTAGGGTTGAGACCTATGTTTTCAAAATTAGACTTGTGTTTAAACTATGACACATACAATAATCATGAACAAATACTTTGAGTTCTATGTTTTATGGTGGTCATGACAGTTAAGCAGAGTAAATTTTTTTACAGCAATTCTAACCATTCCCAGTGGGCAGAAAATAAGCAATTTCATTCCATTTTATACCTTAAAAAAATAAAACACTTACTGCGCCCCAGTTTAACTTACAATATGAGGCTAAGTCATATAAACTTATTAGAATATGAGTTTCATTGCCTTTTAGGGAATCATTTTTAATTCATTGTCCACTAGTGGTCATTTTACTAAGAATATTATGTGACAGTCAAGGCAATGGCATCTTCCTAACTTAGTACTGAGTGTCATAAGCAGTAACACGGGAACACATGAAGCCATAGGCATAGGCAGTTACACTGCATCTTCGTTACTATGGAGATTTTAACCATCCTCATCCTTTCCAAGATCTGGAGTTCCTAGTAAGCAGTCTGGTTTGAGGAGATCCTGCCACCCCCCATGTGGCCAGAGGAGGGAAGCATGTGAGAGAGCTTTGCGGGAGACTCCCTCCCCTTGGCCAGCATGTCTGTGGACAGGAGACACACTGAGAAACACTGTGACTGCCCTTCCTCTGAAAGCACTGTGTGACCCTCTCCAAAGGATTATCTCTTGAAACCACTGACCTTTTTATACATGTCCTCCCCCAACCATGAAGCGATGAGCGAAACAGTCACATGCTGTCACAGGACTCCAAGGGAACACCTCGGACACATCATCATGTTACGGGTGAGAAAATGAAATTCCCGGCAGGCTGTGGCTGCCTCAAGGGTCAGGTGTTGTTCAAACTGGGTTGCTAGGAACCTTCCTTTCTCATAGCCATCCCAGGAATTCCTTTTTATGTGACACTGGGAGTTATTAACACCCCAACACTGCGTATACATTACAGTCAGACGGGAGGCTGAGGACATGCAATGGGCTGATCCAAGCTAAGTTACTTTCCGCTCGCAGGAGCTCTGCTCACACCGAAGAAGTAGGCAGGTGCAGAAAGAAACATTTTCCGGCCTTCACAAACAGTTTGTCATAACATTTCACAAATTACCACTATGTAAATTATGCTGGTTTCACATGTGATCTGATTACCCCTTTGGAGACATTATATGACCAAACTAAGTCTCTACATATTACACCAACTTAAGTATATTTAGAGTGCTTCATAAGCAATACATGAATAAAACCACTAATTTCTAAATATCCTTGGTAAAGGCCAAATACACTATAAGAGAAAGTTGAAATCGGAATACACAGCAATATAACAAAACATCAAATGTAAAACAGAAACTACTGTCTTCCCTGATGCAAGTTATAGAGGAAGAACAGTGGTGACACTTGAAGTTTGTTACTTTTGAGTGGGTTTGTTTTGGCCATGTTCTACGGTCATGGGAAGCAAGCTTATTTGGAAGTATAGTGTAATGGTTTACTTGTGATAATAATGTCCTCAGAGCAAGAAGGCGACCTTGACTTGCAGCTTCATGCAGTGGTGATCGGTCTGCCCAGGATCCTGTCAAAAAGAATGGCAACAAAATTGTGGGGTCAATGGAAACTATTACGTGCTATCAGTTCCAATATCATATAAATTATACACAGTCAGCATTTAACAAGGTGACCCAGTTACTGTTCCTACCTTAGGAAACTTGATCTTTAACTGAAGGGTCCAACTAGTGAGTTTGTGAATCAAGACTTGGTTTAGAATTGACTTTAGATTTCAAGTATCTACTGAATTATCAACTAAAGGGAATTGGTCACAAAATAAATGTCCCAAAGTTGGGACTGCATGCTTTCCCATATGCAAGCAGAAACATGTCCTCACACTCTAAGCCTGTCCTATCGTTCCTCATAACCACAGGCCCAGACTGACCTAGTCCTGACTTGTATGAGCTGCAAAATGTTGTTAAGAAGGTCAAGTAGCTAATCCCCAAGTCTGAAACATAGTATAGGCTAGGTAGGTCCTAGAAAGGGTTATCAGAGGGCACACGGGATCATATTTTTGAAATGGTGGTACTATTGTCAAAGGCTCACTGGTAGAGCATTCATTCTCCATGTATTTGGTGTGGGTGGTCCAGGGTACTTAGCACCTAACCTAGATGTCATGCCTCAAAATTTTCACTTCTCAGGTGTCTCTTATACCCCACCCACCAGGTAAAGCAGTCTTTCTGAATGAACTCTCCTCTCTTCCTCTTCCAAGAGACATATCAACTGCTCCTACCTCTTTCTCTGTGCTCACTCAAGCAGTTCAGAAGGATGCCGGGTTGATTTGCCATACTTTTCCTGCAATTAAACAAGCCCAGTCCTGCCTCTGTTGGTTTAATTTACTGGATATTACAGATAATACCTATAATATTATAGACTTAATGTTATCACTTAAAGAGCTTTAAAGTGATTAAACAGACTAGGCTTGCCAGAAAACACGTATTTAGATAATTTTAAGAAATGAAAGCAACACTGACTAAAGATAAAATATTCATAAAATATCAACATTATGAATACTAATATCTATCTTCTTATGTACTTTTCATCTCCTGTTAAATTCATAAGATTAGATAATAACTCTTCAGGTTTCTGATTAACTTTACCACATAACTTGTTATAAAGTCACTTGAATGTTCATTAAAATGCAAGTTTTATGAAATACTATCTACAATTTTTTTAAATAAATTATAAAATTATTGGAGCTTTAAGTACAGAAGAATGCTGTGTTTCAGAAGTGATTTCATTATTAAGAGAATTGAAAAACTCAATTCGATTCTCCCCATGAGTTAGTATTATCATTTTGCTATAAGTTTTACCAGAACCCTGTAATGACAGACAAATAGTTGCCAGTGACCAAAGTCTGGACACATGTAACAAGAGAGATAAGAGAGCACTCAAGTATGGCATTGAGGGTTGAACTCACTTGCCAAACAACAATGTCTTTATATTTAATAGCATAACAATAATTTACTGAAAATGCAAATATTAAAGTAGGGGGCAAGAGAACACTTTCTCTTTACTGTTGTCGACTTTTACACCATGATAGTATTAGTTAATGTTAAATAGACTCCCTATGTTTATGACACTAGGTCTAAGCACTTCCCATGTATGCACATATGTGTGTGTGTGTGTGTGTGTGTATGTGTGTGTGTAAACTGACATACACCCAGGCACAGACACCACACATATATATTCACAAAACAAAAGAAAAGAAAAGAAAAAAGGAATAAAGAAGGAAAGAAAGATAAAAAAGAAAGGAGGGAGGGAAGGAAGTAAAGAAGGAAGGAAGGGAGGAGGAAAGACAACTTTATGGCTGGTGAAGTGGCTCAGCAGGGGAGGATGCTTGCCAACTTGAGTTGGATCCCTGGAACCCCCACAATAAATGGAGCTAAGCAATGCCCACCACTTGTGTTCTGCCTTCCATACACGTGCTGTGACCTAGATTCCAAGATGAAATGTACTGTTTCACAAATAATACAATCTGTTTATCACTAAAGATTTTAGTACAAAATGAAATGTGGGAGTCTTCAAAATGTAGATTAATTCTTACAGTGAGCATTCAAACAAAAAAATGTTAGCTTTCAAAACAGATCACATATTGGAACTACTACTTAGATTCATCAACAGAGGGGTAGGAAATCAATCAGTTTCAAATAATCAATGCTTGAATCAAATTATTTATGATATTTACAGTGTCGAGATTCGGCTCTTTTATAATGATGTAATAAAGTTCACTATTTTAGTTTATCCAAAAGACAGATGTGAAATTATATGATTCTGCTGCATTATGACTACCCATTTTCCCATTGTCTCTAACAAGCCAGATGCTAAGATTGGCAAAGACCTAAAAAAAATGAATCCTGAAGTTTATTTTAGGCCAGGTCCTTCCAGTGCTGTGAAGGCCTTTCAGAAGCAACAAGGTTTACAGCAGAGGTACCTCCACAGCACTCCCAGCAAGCGTGTCTTGGTGTTCTAATGCTTTGTTCATCAGAATGACTGTATGCTCAGGACAATTGGTCCCATCTCCACCAAAATAAATAACTGCATTATACTTTTTCTTTTTGTATTAAACAATCAGTTAATCAATCAATGAACCAATGTATTAAGGAAATGATTTATAATATGTATAGCACCGTACTCACAAATAATTTGTTAGCCAGGAAGTGGTGGCATACACCTTTAATCCTAGCACTCAGGAGGGAGAGGCAGACAGATCTCTATGTCTGAAGCCGGGACAACCTCATATCACTTGCTCCCTCTAATTTCTTAGGAAAATTTCTGTAATTAATCTTGGTAACATGAGAATCAAAAGATATTAGACCATCTGTCCCTCCTAATCCCAGTCAATATCAGAAACTCAGCAACTATAAGTTGCAAGTGTCTATTCAAATATATTCAGTGTAAAATATCATACTTTTCCATATGGACATGATTTATATTATTTTTATGTTTTTCCCCAAGATCAAACAAGATATACATATCTTCATATACAGCTATTTCAATCTCTGTCTTTTGAGTGTGTAGGATAAATGCAATAAAATCCTTACCTGAAAAACTATTCACCCTAACTCATCAAGATAAATTATCAGTATGAAACTGTTTTGCAAACTATCTGTAACGTTCACCATGTTAGTCAAACCCATACTGCTGCTGTCTGTGGTGCGCTGTGGGGATGAGTGTCTGTATTTAGAAACAGCAAGAGTTCCCTGACCACTGGTTTATTATTACATAGTAAGAGCCTGCGCTGCTTTGTAAATATCACACGGCAAGAGCAAAACAATCATGGTTTAATATCTATATGCATACGATTTTATAAAAATCTGTACCATACCTAAGTCACCATCTCCCCATGGCACTTCAAGCCAGCCACTGCTGAGGTAAATCTGACTCATCTTTTTTTTTTCAACAGCACACACACAAAATCACCTGTCATTTACTAGTTCTGTTCAGCCATTTTAAGGACCTTAAAGCTCCTTGTAATATGACTACTTGTTGCTTAGAAAATCTGATCTATCTTCAAAACTGTCTCTCCACCCCCCTCACCGAGTGCCCTCACTGAGAAATAGTAACCCTAGCTTATTTTTATCCTTAAGACTGTGGCTCCTGTCATGAAAGGAAAGCATTTTACTTTTACTTCTGTCCTTGGCTGTGGTGAGATCGCGTTATTTAGTCTTTGCCTGTTCCGAATCTTGGCCCCACCAGTGAAGTGACGCTGGGACTCCTGAAGCCACCTTAACAATGATGTAGAAAACTGGTGGGTTTGGGAACGCCTGCTTTTATTTTTTCCCTAATATTTTCCCCAACAGCAATTGTACCACACTTATCTCTAAGAGGGAATTATAAGCAGGTGGCAATCAGTGATGTTTCCATGTAACATTTTCATCTTGTTGGGAAACTTTGAGACGTTTATTAGGTGCCTTACTAATGAGACATTAAATCAACTGTGGGTACAGATTCCTATGAACTCAAGGCAGTGTAACTTTAGAACCGTAGCTGACAGGAATCCTTTGTAACTTCAAAACTTTAAAGAAGTCCCCAAACATATGTAAGCTGCAAGGCCCAACAGCATTTAGTTCATAGCCTTATAAATAAGTCACCAGACCTGTAATGAGCTATATTGTGTGCTTTTAAACAAACAGATTAACCGAAATTCTCAAGGGCATGCTCACTACGAGGAATGTAAACTATCAAAACCAGTGTCTTTAAGAACTGAGACTGAGCTCGTCTTGCTATTATTACCATCTCTATGAAACTTTCTTTATGACATGGAGCTTTATATCATCTAAATGTTTTTGTCTATTATCCATAAGTGAGATGAGGAGATATGGAATGATCAGAGTGCCAGACCAGGCATTGGCCATATATGGCCAACTCCATAATCTAGCCATCGTCTGTCTGATTCCTCATAAACCTCAGTGCCCTCACTGGGGCACACATCTGGTATGCCCTGACTTCTCAAAGCATTTCTAAAAACAAACACATTGTTTTCTTAAAAGCAGCTACTTTTTATTTTGTTTCTCCACAGTTTAAACAGAATTACCATCCTTCCACATGGCCATAATAACATGGTCTTAAGGTTAAGCCTATGGTTTTCAAGAATCTCATAGCTTTGACAGTTCTTGTGTTTTCTGACAGGAATCAGCTCTTATTGGCTCAGATGTCATCTTTCTATCATGTCCCCTCCATGTTGGATCCTCACTGTCCTAAGCTAAGGCTTTATGTATCTCTTTACTAACTGATGACATCTTTACCAGGCCCCTGGGTATAAATAACACCCACATCTGGGGTACCCTAATTGTGTATCTCTAGACCCGTCCTCTCTTTTAAATGTGAAACTTCATTTCCACCTAGATATTTAACTTCTTCATTTAGATGTCTAAACAGGTGATGCAAACTTAAGAGAATCCTTTATTTGAGGCCCCTAAACCCCTAATGTTGGTAAATGGAAATTCTATGACTATTCATAACTTTTTTAAAGCATTAGCATGTCAAATTGAGATACAACCACACTGTTCACACTGCTTTGAATGTTTTGGGGGTTTTGTTTTTAGGGGTTTTAGATAGTTTAGTCCAGGCCATAGTGGAACTTTTTAGGTAGCTCAGCCTAGTGTTAAACTCAATGGCAATCATCCTGCCTTGGCTCCCAGTAGGCTGAAATTACAAAAGTCACCCACCAAGCCAATACTCTGTTTCATTTAGTTATGCTGGTCATTGTTTCATGTCACAAAATAAAATTTCATAGATATCATTTATGATAGATGTTATTTAAAGTATCAGAGAACAACTTGTGGGAGATTTTTCTCTTTCTACTATGTGGATTCTAAGAACCAAACTCAACTTGACAAGCTTGGCTAGGGGACATATTCTTTTTATATTCTGAACCATTATTCTTTGTAAAAACATTCCCCAAACATTGGCGACTTCAATTATCCTCTCAACTTGGGTTTCCATGTCTAGCTGACTACTCAGTGACTCTCTAGATATCTAAGTATGTGACTGAAAACTAAATATGTAACTGAATACCTAATCCAAAGTAACTGAACCCTTGATTTGAAGGCCTTAAAATCTCCTTGTTGATAAAACATAAAATTCTGCTCAAGGCCCTGCCTTGTCACTCATTGCTTGACCATCTGTCTCCTAACACTCTTTTCTCCTTTACCTGCTTTGGCAGGGCCGGAAGAGAGAGCGGGTAGTAGCAGAGTTTTTGGATGGGAAGATTGTGTTGGTTCTGCCACATGATCCAAGTTATGCCATCAGAAAGGTAGAGGATGTCTAAAAACTTGTGAATCTGGAATTGGATTTCCAGCAGGTCGTTCCCATGTGTCCAACCAAAACCAAAACCTTCCTCTTTATTGATGAAAAGAGAGTATTTGGATGTTTAATTGCGGGACCCATCAAACAGGCCTTTCATGTCCTATCAGAACCAAGTGCCACCAAAGAATGTTCTAGAGCTTGGCGGTGTTCAGATGTACCAGAACCTGCAGTTTGTGAAATAAGAAGAATCTGGGTCTTCAGACTAAAAAGAAGAAAGCACTTGCAAGAAACTGGTTGACACCATCAGGAATTGCTTCATGTTTGGCTATTTCCTCAGCACTAATGAAATTGCATTTTCTGACCCAACACCAGATGGCAAATTATTTGCAACCAAGTATTGCAACACCCCTAACTTCCTTGTATATAATTTCTATAGCTAAAGCCAATTACAACCACAAATCTGGTACACTGTGGAAAAGTTCGGCTAGATAGAAACTAATTAGTAGTATCAGAATGAAAATCATAAGATTGTACACATATACATACTATTTTTTATATGTTGGGTAATTTGTTGAGAATTGTTTGGGATTCAAAGAAAAAGATTTTTGTATACACTATGAATTCTCAATTCTGAAAAACTTCACAGCAAGGTGACTTTTGCAGAAACTGGGCCACTATATAAGGAACACATGAACTCACTTTTAAGACCATGATTGTCTCATGCTCCACCAGTTAGAGGTGAATCTAAACATAGGCCACGAGATAATTCCTGAATTCCTTATGTAGCCATCCTACTTCACAAGCATACTCTAGCAGCTGAAGCTGAGAATACTTGAAAGTATTCTGAATGTCTGACTTGTAATAAGATAGCAGGAATCATTATCTCATATCTACATATATAATTCCATAATCCCTTAGAAAATTAATCAAAAGCATGCTTATTATAAAATTTAATTAAGATTATTTGGCATTGGTACCTGATTTTATTACGTGAAAATGCTGATAGTTCATTAAAATCATGGATCAGACTAACAATGGACCTAAGAACATAATGACCTTATGGAATACTCTGTACCCCTGAGTTCACCTAAGGGTTTCTGAATTTGGATACTCATTTGTAAAGCAAGAAATTCAGGTGGTTTTAATTCTTCAAGGTCATTTAACTGATACCTGGCATGAGACACTAAGGAAGAAATTTTTGTTTATAGGTTGTATTATTGTTTGTAAAATTGGTTCATCTTTAGCCTGGAAGTGTTAAAGTTATAATTATGCAAACATCTTAATGCTATTTTCTGCACTAAACCTCTTTAGATGTTTTATTATAAATTAAATTTCCTTGTTCAGTGACTTGTGAGAAATCAATTACAATTGTTATAATTGTTAGTAGTATACACGTGTCATGCATGCATTTCAAGGGTGCCTCCATGGAGGTTAGAGAACAACCCTTGGGAGTCACTTCTCTCCTGCCGTAGCTTCCAAGGATCCTAGTCAGGTAGCCAGGCTTCTGCAAGTACCACATGAACTAATTGAGTCCATCCTAAAAAAATGGATCATGGACAACAGTAAGCCTACATTTCCTAAGGCAGATTAGAGTTTAGCAATGGAAAGGAGGAAAGTGAACATTACACTGGCAGATACTCTGCTTACAATAACAGCCATTGTTACTATGTTAATATTTAGTTTGCTACATCAGAAGGGTATTTACCTTTCTCAAATATAATTCCATGTGAACACGAACTAAACATCAGAAAAGTCCCACTGAACATTGTATAAAATACCTAACCACTATACCCTAAAACTCAAAAGCAATGAAAAACAAGAATCTGAAACTTAGGGATGTCATGACCCCTTGACTAAGTGTGGTATTTGAATAGGATCATGGAACAGAAAAAGTCACTGATCAGTAAATCTGAATAAAGTATGGAGTTGAAACAAAATTCTACATATCTTTAATTTTCCTGGCACTCACATGGCTTCTAGATTGAAGAAATCAGCAGAATCATGTACCTTTTAGAATGAATTCTTAAAATTTTAATCTATATCACCAAACAACCTGTATCATGACTGGACCTATTTACACTCATATTAACAGGGTTGGAAAAGTCTGAACCTCAATTGAATAGAAGTTTGCTACGTAAGTCTTGCTTTCTCCCCCTCTCAAAACACAAACAGGCCATTTCTCGTTTGCCATAATTTCATTAGGTTTAAAGTAGGTCAAAGGTCATTTATCAGAGTCAGATTTGGAATGTAATTTTATGGCTTAATTTCAACCTCCCAATGAAGTTTCCCTCAGCACTAAGATGCAAAGACTCACAGAGGTAAATTCAGAAACTAGATTTTTGCCATCTCTTACACATCAACCATCACCACTTTCAAAGGTCTACCACAGAGATCTTTTTTCCCCTCAATTTAAGAAAAATCCAGAAGATCTTCATTTCTACCAAAATCACTGTATTTACTGAAGACACAAAAGCTTATAAGGTGCTGTGAGGTCACTTATTTTATGCCTCCCTAGGGCTGTCTTTAAGCCTAGTAAGCAATAAACACACAATAAAATAACAATCTGTACATCGCTGAATTAGGCGTTCATGTTTTAAGATGACAGCTCATTTGTTTCTGCCTGTTTCTTTTGTAGTCAGTTTCCCCCTCATATTGTTGGGCTATTTTATTGTTAAGCATATTGATAACATTATAAAGGAGACGGGTGTGTAGTGCGGAGATACAACCCAGCTACTTACTTCAGTCTTTTAAAGAAACACGTGTTCCTACATAGAAATATTTTGCCTGAAAATGAACCATCATTTACAGACATCCATCTTCAACCCCTAGGAAACAGTACACATAACTGTTCGGATGGAACGGCACTTGGTCTCAGACTCTCCATTTCCAGCACTTAGATCTTTTCCTGACTATATGGGTGCTCTGTTATTTGCTAAAGTATTTTTTCCTTTTAACGTAAAATCCCCTCCCACAACGACTCTTGTAATGTGTTCATCCTTCTTTATACTTAATCCAGTTTTCTATTATTAAAATTCACAAGGTGTGAGGACGTTTCCGCAAAGTCCCCGAACTCCTTTACTTAAAAAGCCTCCTCCCAGCATATGGTCTAATTCACATGATTTAAAAACTCCATATTGCTTGTAAACTGTCTCCTCCTGATTAGTAGCCTGTATCCATTTCCGTGTCAGCTAGAGATACCCAATAAAAGGAAAAGAGGATTAGCCCAGACTTTAAAAGTTTACCACCGTCATCTTTAATCTACAATCAAAGTGGAGAATCAGCAGAGGTATTTTCGAAAACCTAAAAGAAGAGAGCGCTGTGCAGCCCTATGTCACGCCGTACAGTCACCCCAAAACCCACACTCTGGAAAGCACCCACAGTTTCAAGTTAGCATTTGCAGAAATAGGTCAAAATAGTTTATTACAATGCCTGCTATACTAACCTTGACTGGCCAGAATACCCCAGCTAGCCTTTTTTCGCTTAGAAGAACAGTCCTCTACATGTGCTAGCTTTCTTTTCGTGAGGCTTTGCTTAATGCCGTTGGTACCTCCTACAGCAATGTCTGCCGACATACTTGGGTTGGTGTTTTGTGTCTGTAACAAGCAGGTGTCACAAGAACAAGTGCTCTACCCCGAAGAAACAGTAGCATCTGGCTTTCTACCCACTTTTTTCTTCCCTTCAGACTTTCACAAAAGGTTCCTGTGTGCTGCCTGGAGAAAGGCTTCGACATTGAACGCTACTCAGAAATACTTGGAAAGGGCTTGGTAGATGCGGTGTGGGGGAAGGGCCAGAAACGTTGTACCCTGTTCTATTTTTAAAGCAGAGACTCTCCGCAGCAAGAAATGTTTAACTCTCTGTGTGATCCGAAGTGTAAAACATTACTAAAATGCCTTTTCTTGGTAAGCACAGAAGATGAATAAGCTGTTACTTCGAAATCAACGCCGACTCCTATGATGTGCAAGCCGATCAAATGTAAAATTGCCCACCGATAATGGCTGCAGACAGAACTTCATAGTCACACGGCTCAGAAGTGATCAAGGAGCCCTTAGACTGGCCCCCATCGTCATCAGACGTAAGCACTATGTGCACATTAGGACCAGGTGGTATCTAACTCGTGCCTCGTGTTTGTGACAATCTAAGGTTAGAATTTAAAAATCGAAGGACGTCTTATTTATATAGGCAGCCCTCACTGCTGTGTTTTGTTTCCAGGAGGGCATTTCTAAACCAAAACACGTCAGCAGGCAATTTAAGTACAGCTGAGATTTTTTCACCCTAAAAGGTAAAGGGAGTGGAAGCTGGAGGGGCAAGAGGAAAAAGTAAACGTGTGCCTGTTCTTTTTGCTGGCATGGCATGAACAGGGTTCCCGGGCCATGATGGAGGGAGAAACAGCAACTGAAGTGTGATGGGACTCCGAGGATTAACTGAGCTGCTCATCGTATTACCGGGTATAAACGTACTGCGATCTGCCCAGAGGAATGCCGATGAGAGAGCCTGCTAGCCGGCTGTGTTATTGCCATCACTAAGGCTCTAGCTGCGATTGGCCCAGAGAGGAAATGAAATAACCAGAGCTCTGACTCCCTGCAATAAGCCAAGTAGGAGGGGGAAGAATATTTCATGAACAAAATGAGTTTCCACGCTCGACTTGTTTACATTTGCTGCCACATGGCAGTGCTGGTATTTACACCAAATGTGTCACTAACGGATGCCAAAAATACGTTTTTCTTATCTCATGTTCTGTGCTTGTTATTTGGAAGTCTCTGGAAGTGTCACCTAAAGGTACCCCACCTTCATTTCCTATGCATAGGTCATGTGGGTGATATTATAGTCTTCCAACTATAAGAGTCTTTCATTCCATTTTTATGAGTCAGACACAAAAGAAAAGCTACTACAAGAGTTTTAGGTACAATATATTACCACCGAGGGGGCCTAGATATTTTCAGTAAATCAAACCCAGAGACAGCTCCTCTTGGGCAGTTTGTATGGGTAGCTCATTCTCTAGATGAAATAAAGATGAAAAAGGCCTATTCGGTCTTGGGTGTTCAACTTGAGCCAATGATAATCAACTATTGGTTTCTTGCTGTATAGTTTATTCTCACAAAGAAAGTATGAATTCTTTACAATAAATGTAATTTTTTTGTTTAAAAAAAATTAAGTCGATGAAAGGAAATTCAGTTTTAAGCACAAGGTTTTTCAGATTTACCTTTTTTTTTTAAAATGAATGCACAGCAAATCTAGAAAGCTCTAGATACTGAAGTACTTCTGTACTTAAAACAGTTGTAGATATAATGCATTACACGGAACTATCCGTGTCCAACTCTCCACTGTGTAGTCATTACATTATTTCCCAAGCCCTTATCTCTTAATTGCTGGCTGCTTTAAAAAGTAATTGAAATATGAAATTTAGAGCAACTTGGAAGTTACCCTATGGTTCTGATGGTGCAAATAATAATAATAATAATAATAATAATAATAATAATAATAATAATAATAATAAATAATGAATAAAAACTCGACTATCACCACTTTCCAGACCAGCATCATTCCTCACTGCTTTCTAAATACTATGTTTATACCCACAGATAAATGGAGCGCTCAGTCCATCTCTTTGGAACAAATGAAAACCATCAGAGAAAGCCACAAGTGGACATACTAGAGAGATTAGTGGATCCTGGGAAGCCTGGCTCCAATAGAGGCAACTCCATCAGAGCTCCCGTCATCATGGCTAAGGAAACATTCGGGGAGAGAGGGAGGAGAGGCTATGAGAGCTAGGACACCAGGAAGTGTGTTGTGAATCCATTTCTCCTGTAGAGGGTGGCATGAGCCAGACCACAGTAATGGCAGCATCAATGGCTATTGTGGAAGGGAGAAAATGTCACAGGTTCACTCCTAGACCAGGAATTACGAGCAACAAATGACTCCTGGAAAAAGGAGAATTAGCTTCTACTAAGAAGGAACACCCTTATTGGTTTTCCAGTCAAGAGGGGACAGCTTTGTAACTCTATACACATCACTAACAAAGTCAGGTTCAATGAAGATACATATATACATACACACATATATGTGCATATATATATATATATATACAAATATAAACACACACATATAAATAAAACCTTGTGCACACACACATGTGTACATGTTTGTGTGTGTGAGAGAGAGACAGAGAGGGAATAATAATAGTAAAAATGTACCAACTTGAAGAAGGTGATTGGAGGAGTTGGAGGGACGGGAAATGGGAGAGCGGCAGGGAGGAAAGCAGGGGTGATACAATTCTATTTTAATCAATAAATGTGTGCTTTAAAAACTACGACATTGGATTTGACCATATCTATATACTTAACTGAGTTATGTGCTGGCTTGAAGCAGATGATTCTTTCCTTTATAATATAAATTATCCAGAAGAAGAGTAGAATTTTAAAAGTGACTTCACAGATTAAAAGATGTATTATAGATTATTCAGTTAAGAAGGACAAAGGGTTGAACAGAGTCTGGTCATTTTATTCATGCTCTACTTAGCTGCATGTTTCATTGAAATCAAGCACAGTAAAACGTGAAGCAGATCCACTGAGACGTTGCTTATCTATGTGCAAATGAGGATGGGCTCTGCAACCTCTACTCACACGGATGAATCTAAGATCTTCCCCAGCATGAGTGGAAAGAACCAGGATGGATAGATTATAGGCTATCATTAGGTCTTATAAGTAGGTAGATGGACCAGTATAAAACAAAACACTACGGAAATTAAGGAAAAGTTTATCCCATAGGAGATGATGAACTCTAAATTACTAAATTTTAGAGAAAAAGCAACAAAGATATACCTTGGGTTAGAATGACCCAGTGTTATACAGCTGGTATTAGGAAACGGGAGGATCCAATTTCATTCTGATTTGATCAGTGCCAAAGCATCTGAACACACAGAAATTTTGGGTGTGATCACCAATCTCCAGTAAGAAAGGGAGGTTAAGAACAGACATACTGTACAGTCGTTGATAATTGGATACTAGCCCCAGAAATCTCTGAATACTACAGAAACACCTCACAGGCCATATGAAGCTCAAGAAAAACAAAGGCCAAAAAAAAAAAAAAAAGAAAGAAAGAAAGAAAGAAAGAAAGAAAGAAAAAAGAAAAGAAAGCTTCAGTCCTTCTTAGAAAAAAAAAAGTGTATAGCACCCTCTCAGAATGTGGTACACCTGGACCTTAAATTATTAATAATCTACAAGCTAAGAATATAGCCTTGTGGCAATTTTTGGTATTCAAAAAATCATTATAATCTATACACAGCAGGAAAACTCTGACTGTTTCCATGTTATGTTCTGTTCTACATGTACTTTATACTTATGGTAACTAGTAAGATTTCAATGCACACTATTGGACTTCTAAAAAAATTAAGTACTGACAAAAATATATTCATATAGTGTTATGCCAAAATGCCTTTAAAAATCTGTACATGTATCTCTCTTTTTTAAAAATAAAGTTGTAAGAGAACAAACAAAGAAAAATTTGAAGTTATGTTAGAAAACTTATTCAGCTATATCTTAAATATGATTTGTAGTATAAAGTGCTATAAAAGATGGGGATTACAAGTTTAAACTTTTTATGCTATAGTATGAAAAAACCAAATATACAAAAAAGTAAGATTATTTGGAACATGATTACTGATTTACTTTTCTTATAAAATTGTAAAATAAACAATTGCTTAAAATAAATATCACTATAATTGTTTTTAAAAAAGAAAAAGAAAAGAAAAAGAAAGCAAGGCTAAAGTGAGAGATGTTTTCCCTAGAGCCTACGACATGGAAGTTCTTGCAGAGGACAGAAATCCTTACTTTTAGACACTGCGAGCCAGAATGCTAACACTGGAAGCCTTATGACAGAGATCTGCATAACAATGTAGATCACTGGCAAGAACCAAAGCTTTATAAAAACGAATAGAAAATGCGCTCACCTCCTAACCACTTAAACATCTAAATTCCAGGCCAGCGTTTAAACGTTTAGCTGGGCATAGCCAATCACATAGACTGTTGCTTCTGAGAAGTGCTGGTTAGATAAGGAAATGGAGCCACATATTCCCCAGATATTAGCATTTCTGAGAGATATTTCTGAGTGACAAGTAGCTTTTCTTCCACTGTCAGAAAAAGAATAAGAAGCAAACACTGCTTCTGTATAGATTGGCACCTTCCCCGTGTTTTACTAAGCAGTGTTTCAAGTACATCTATATAAACATCACCTGCCTCCAACAATTACCAACTCCATAGTTTGTCTCATCATCTACAAGGTACACTGAAAACACTTAGGATTATTTGACGATAAATCTCAGTATATCATTCTATCCATAAATATTTCAACATTTGTATCTAACCTTTTCAATATAATCATGGTATCCTAATCAAGGGAAAACCAATTTTACTATAAAAACAAGTATAGATTGACAGTTTTTACTTGTGTGCTTGTTAGTGTATGTGTATATGGTGATTGTGTGTATATAGAGTGTGCTTTTGTGTATGTTGTGTTTATGTGTTTGTGGCTGTTAGTATATATTATTTGTGTTTGTATGTGCATGTGTGTTGTGTGTTTGTGTATATGGTATGTGTGTATTTTTGTGTGTGTCTGTGTGTGCTTATGTTTGCATATATAGTATGTAAGTGTTTTTGTACGTATGCTTGTGTGTGTTGTGTTCATGCATATGTCTGGTTGTGTGTGTATGTGTGGGATGTGCATTTGTGTATGGCATATGTGTTGTGTATTTGTGTTTGTGTGTGTGTGTTTGTATGTATATAGGGTATATGTTTGTGTGTATTTGGTGTGTCTGTGTGTGTATATGAATGTGTGTGTATATGGTATGTGTGTGTAAACATGTGTGTTGTGTATTTTGTGTTATATGTGTATATGGTATATACGGTTGAATATGTGTTTTTGTGGATATATGGTATGTGTGTATATATGCCTGTTGTATAATTGTGTGTGTTTGTATGTGTGTATATATGGAATATTTTTGTGTGTATGTGTATGGTGTGTTTGTCTGTGGGTATATGGTATGTTTATGTGTGTGTATATGGTATGTGTGTGTGTGTGTTGTGTGCATTTGTATGTATATGGTATGTATGGTTGAATGTGCATGTGTGTCATGTATGTGTGTTTGTGTGTATGTTATGTGTGTGTGTTGTATTGTATATTGTGTGTGTGTGTTATATGTATATATGTACGTATCTCACATGTGCCACTCCAGGAATTGAACTCTGGGTGCCGGACATGCATAGCAACCACTTTTCCCTTTGGACAACCTCTTTGCCCTCACTCCATTTTTGTAACTATAACATTCTCGTGCTTAACATGCTGATTTAGTCATCCAAATTACTGATGGGGCGGTGAGTGCTAGACAGGATCTTCTTCACGCTATGGCATCACAGAAGTACCTCAGAATAGCTTACCTCTCAGTGGCAGGTTTTCACCCTTACAGAGCATGGCTCACTCCCAAGAGGCTGTGTTAGAGCTTCCTTCCAAGGCCATGTGTTCATCCAATTCCTAGAAGATGTTTCTGGGCCCCATTCTTGCTTCATTTTACTTCCTATTCTGTTTTATTTAAACATGAATAGTTCTAAGTCTGGTGGCCTGGTGAGATTCAATGACAGCAGACTGAGTCTGAGGGCAAGTCAGCCAGGA
The DNA here is from genome assembly GCF_963924665.1 of Micromys minutus. NCBI lineage: Eukaryota > Metazoa > Chordata > Mammalia > Rodentia > Muridae > Micromys > Micromys minutus. The sequence goes on from NC_137983.1 coordinate 16,267,881, forward strand.
GTGTGTGCACTGATGGTTATGTAACAGCTGGCCTCTGTTTCAGAAGTCAGGGAAGCATATAGTGGCCTGTCTCGTGGTCCATGATATTTCCCCTCTTACCTACTGCCGTCTGGGTAGGAAAGGGCATAGGTGACTTAAAAGTCACACTTACAGAAGAAAAGATAGTGACAAGATAGTACATAAGGCTAAATAAACAGTGTGGCAAAAGGCATTCAATCATGTGTGGAGAAAATTTTGAGGAGACATGGCACATTAGTAAGATGTAAATTTTGCCAACTTAGGTCCAATTTAACACACATAAGTAGGGTGCTGTCAGGTCAAAGGTGGAGAGGTGGCTCAGCAGATACAAGCACAGGCTGTTTTTACAGAGGACTTACATTCAATTCCCAGCACCTAGAGGTCAGCTCACAACTATCTGTAACTCCTGTTACAGATCCGACACCCTCATATAGGCACACATGCAGGCAAAACCCATGTCCATAAAAATAAAATAAAAATAGTTTAACAGTGTGCCTATTAGCACACCAAAGTGTACGCTATCTTTAGGCTCCCTCAACAAGTCCCGGTTAAAAAGGCTGCTGGCATCCTGGCTCCTCCCAGCTCTTATCACCCCACCCACCACCTTAAGTGTTTGCAGCCCATGGGTTTCCCTTCCCCCAGCTTCTCATTTGTTTATAGCCCTACCATTTATGTTGGCTTGTGCTCTCTTGGTTCTCTTTGGATTCTTGGTCCTCCTGACCCTCTCTCTGCCCACCACCCCCACCCACATCCTCTCATGGCCACATTAAGTCTACTCCTTTTTCTCCTCGCTGTGGGCTCTTCCTAATGCCTGCAGATGTATTCTCCTTCCATCTTCCCTAAAAAACCTTCTCCTCATTTCAGTCAAGTCCTCATTTCGTTCAGGTGTAAAACACAGTGTCTAAAAGATCTGTCATTTTTATGTGAATGAATACTTTCAAAACTAACCACGAGGAGGTATTCTAGGTTGCTTGTTTTTTACTTCTTATTTTTGCTTTTTAAGACAGGATCTTACGTAGCCTAAGCTGTCCTCAAATCCTTTTACAGCTGATGGGCTGGAATTACAGCCCTGTAGTACCCTACAAGTTTATAATTAAAAATAAAAATAAAGGTAAGTGGTCAGAAGAGGACTACAGACTTTGAAGTAAACTGGAGAAGCAACACACTTGAAGTCTACGGGTCTCCTGATGAATAAATACCCTGTCATCATTGCTAGCTCTTAATAAATTAAAGTATGTGGCCTTGACAGTGTCTACCCCAAGTTTGCAGGTTTGAATTGAGCGCTGTTGTCTGAGTGTTTCAATAGGTAGATGAGATCAATGGAGAACTGGCGATAATTAAGTATTTAAAAATGGAGTCTCACTGGAAATATCTTAATAAACTCATTTATCTACACTCTGAGGTTTTTACTGAGGAGGAAACATGCAGAATCAGATTCATTACAGTATTACTCCAGTTCATGACTCCTAAATTCTCCCTGATTATCTCCATGTTTGCTTCTGAGGCCAAGCAATCAAAATACTATCAAAGAGCCTAAGAACGACACTGTCTAGAAAGCTCTTGCTTAGTGCATGCAAGACTCTAGTGTTGCACACCAGCATTAAATAAAAATACAGGAATAGTTGCTGTCACGTTTGTCCTCACACTTGGCCTTCATCCAATTTGTTCATTCTCTACTGGTTAGGTGAACTCTCAGAGGCTGTCTTCAAAATAATTTACTTGAGGAAAACTTCACAAGTTTGTCTTCTTTTACAAAAGCAAATTTGTAAGTATTAAAACATTATTTGTAGTTTTCTCCCTGATTTCTAACCAGCATGTTATTTCAAATAGAAAACTTTCACAATAAAATCCATGGAAAGCTCATTCATCATGCTGGATTTAATTAGTGAATACGTAAAAATCCCCTTCATAAATATCTGTTAGCTTGATCTCTCTGAGTATGAAGTATTACATCTTCAACTTTGGAGAATCTGATTAAGAAATCTCTGTGCCTGATGTTGGGCTTGGAGTCACTACAGTTGACCTCACTCATAGTTGGTGCTGAGAGCTAATGTGAAACAGGGAAGGGCAAAAATGAAGCCGAACCTTCAGGGCAAGCCTAGGACCATGCTTCTCTATAAATATGTTCCTGTTCAAATACAACAGATAAGAGGAGGAGCTGGTATCCTACGTAAAGCTGTTTGTTTGCCTGACTTGGGTACAAAAGCTGAATAAAATGGGTGGGGGTGGGGAGCAGGTGGAGCTTAGCTACCTGTAGATCTGGATGTCTGAACTGACTATTGGCATGTTCAAACAGTCCCGGGACATGCCGCCCCACACTAGCTTCATGGGTGAAACTGACAGATTGTTATGCTGCTAGCAAACCTCACACTAAGTTCTCTGGTCTGGCCAATTCTTTATAGAAAACCACCATCATGACAGTAGCTCTTGCATAATGAAGGCAACATAGCACAAAGCCTCAACAAGTGGCCTGTCATCAACAACAACAAGAAAACCACAGCGAGAATGATGTGAAAATAGAAGAAGGTATTACCAAGAAACATCCAGCTCCATTAACGGAAAGAGAGGCCAAACATGTTTCTATCTAATGGCCTTCATCCCATGCTGAATATTATTGTGTGTCTATGCTCTCCCTGTCTTCATCATCTGAATACCTGTTCTCTAGTAAGAACAATAAGAAAATCGTGTTTCTCCCCCATGCACTCACAGGAGTAAATGTTGGTGTTTGTGGTGCAAAAGGAACAGTAAAAATGACCTAGCCGCATTTTCTAAGTACATTACATGTGCTTGGCGGATGTGATGAGAAACATATGCAAACAAAAGAGTAACTTTGCCCACAATGTGCCCAACATGTGCTTTCATGCTTCGGCATGGAAGATACCGAAGAGGAAGTTAATGATGGAAATATGCCACAGGAGGTGCCGAAAAATAGCTGCCATGTGCAGGTCTGTTGAAGACATTCTGAATGTTCACTGTTAACAATGGGGTACGTGAGGTCAAGAGCAAGAGGTAACTTGGGCTCTCTCTGCTGATGGCTTTTCTTGGACAGAAATAATTAACCCCAGGTCAAAATGTGAACTATAGCATGTTAGAGCTAAAAGCAGAGTTAAGTATTGTCTACTTGCTGGGCTCACAAATACCTTCAAAGAGCCTTATGGACTTAGCAGGACCAGAACTCAGGGTGCTGAGTTCTGGAGGATGGTGTCTCGACTCAGAGGTCATTTCAGAAAGGGTCAATGAGGATTGGGGTGGCTGGGTGGAATTCAGTGTAACTAATCCTGTCTAAGGCATTTTGATGACAAATCTTATGGAAAAATACATAAAGTGTTGTCCTCAATGTCACCACCAAGATTGAAAGCAGATCAAGAATGGGGACCTAGGGCATCTGCTTTTACCTTAGGCTCTTCCCGGCATATGAAATTGCTACCAAGCACTACAGGTTGACATATATGAACCAGTGAATAGAACAGGTAAGTAAAACCATACTTAATCTTCAATAGCACATAGCACACTACATGTTGTCTAATGGAGCTCATAAAGGGGCATGTTTAGGATAGCCTCCAGCACTTGTGTGAGAACGAGGTGTTTAATAGTCTCATAAAGTAAAATTTTTCTTACATGCTGTTACTTTGTTCACAATTATATCTAGGCCACTTGCCCACATGGAATCTTAGAAGGGTCACAAATCTGTACAGAGGGTAAAATTAGCAACTTGTCTTCTCTAGTCTGTATAAAAATGCTGTCAGGAAAACAAATACAACATGCACTTTAAGTAAAGACTTTAAATGTAACCCTTCTCCTCTGCAGAATTGCAGAAAGGTTATCATGTCTAAGCATGTGCTTGAGTTTATGGTAGCTTTTAAGGTATTTTATGTTAATCTATTTTTCACAAGAAATTTGAGTTTTTTTGCAACAGTACGTAACAGATAACATACCATAAGAGTAGCATAACAGATAAAATCTAAAAATGAAGTCTAAAGTACTTACTGTATAATTATGTCCTCTTAACTCAAGCATTCCCTCTGGAAGGGTGATTCATAAATCCCAGGAAGCTAATTTAATTTGCAAGGCTCAGGAAGTTCATGAAACTCAGGAGTTTCACAAAAGTTACATGATTCAAAAGGTTCCTCTCCCACCTTATAAAAGCAGTAGACAATTTTAGGAGAGAAAAAGTACTCCAGTGGAGCTGACTACAAGTTGAGCGGAAAGCTGGAAGGACACAGCTTTTGGGGATCACCACACGTGCTTTGTATTTACCCGCAGTCTGGCAGGACTAGATGTTTGACAAGATTTTAAAAACAAATAATAATCCTAAAGGTGAATAATATCTTTTTAAAAATGTCTACAAAGGAAAAATTCTTCATTATAGTAAGATTATAAAAAAAATCTTGCAAAACTTTTATAACGCTCAACTGTGAGCTCTGCTTAACTCCTGGCCAAGTAACTAACCATTTGCACTATTATTCCTCATCTATGTAATGTCTCAGGATGGCCTGTATTTCTTCATGAAGGCAATCACAGGATGCAAAGTAACCAAGGCTAACCTGAATCTTCGACATAAAATTCTCTGTGTATCTTGCTTAGGTCTTTGGCCAGCTTTGTGGTTTGTAGACTTTTTGAGTAATTCAGATTCTTTGATACTCTTCCTTCTATATGGTGGAGTTCAGTAGAGAGAACAGTCAGGGTGCAAAAGAGAGCCATAAATTTGGGCTTCGAGTTTTGTCCATCCTCTCTTCCTTTGTCACTGTAAAAGACTGGAGTTGAAGCTACTGTTTAAAAGTTCACCAGCCCACAGAACCTGATTTAAAATTGATCAACTTCTGCACACATAATGAACATGTAACAACTTACTTAATATTCCAGGGTTCCCACCGATTAGTACAAAATTGATAAATAAAATCAAACGCTTGGGTTCTGAAGTTATTTACCTAATTTATTAACACCATATTAGAATATGAGGTATGCTTAGGAGATACAACCAGGCATGATTACATGCTTCTTGGAAAACATTCTTAGAATTCAGTCTTGTCTTTTTTTTTACGTTTTTGGAGTTTCATGCTTGTGTATGCTGCATCTATATCATTTCCATTCCTTCTTCTCTTTTCTATAACTCCTTCCATATCCCCTTCCTTCCACCCTCTCTCAAATCTGTGACTTCTTCTTCTAGAGACATATATGCATATTTACACACACAAACTTGCGCGCGTGCACACACACAAGCACACACACACGTATTGGATTCAATTAGTGTCACCATCATGCACATATGTTTAGAGATGACCACTTGGGGTTGAATAATCTTTCAGCAGTTTTACTACTAAATTACAGCATGTTATATACCATTTTGAAAATTGTCAATATAACATAATGCAAAAGGGAATCACTTATGTACTATAAACTCTAAGTCAAATATAAAAGGAAGTGGTTTTGGTAATTTTAGAAAACTTATCTCTCATGTAAGTTTTACTAATCCATTATAGTAAAGATTGTTATTTAAATTTTACTGAAAAGGAAACTGAGGCCTACAAATATTAAGCTACTCCCTATAGATCACATAGCCAAAGTAAGCTAGAACCATGTTAGTTCCATGTCTGTCAGCCATACACAATGTAAGTTTAATCTCCATTTTCTCTATTAGAGTCTTTCATTTATTTTACAAGTAGTTACTGAATTTCCTTAATATCTAAGTCATTGCTTTGCCTCTATCCCATGAATAGCTATTTCAAATATCCAGTGACATTTTGTCTAGGAAGCTGTAATTTCTGCCTTCAAAATAGCAATTGTCCAGAAACAGCTTCTTGTCACACTGTGATCACTTATTCTTGTCTTAAGCACTTGGGAGGAGTTGTATCTGTGTCAAGAACACCGGGTTAAGAAAGTATGTGCCAAGTACACTTTTTCTTTTCCCATGAATGTTTTGTCTTCTAAACATACTTTAAAATTAAAATAAAGATGTATCTTAATTCTGTAGACTTAAACAGAATGAACCCCATGGGATTAAATTCTGTAGCTGTATGGCACCATAATACAAGTGACCTTTAATTATTTCCACTGATTAATCCAGTTGGCCTTCATGAATAAAATTTTAAAAATAAAACCAGTTTCAGTAGAGCTTAATTTCTCAACTTAAAGAGCCTCTCCCAGCTTTCATATTCTTAAAATACTGAGTTTATTAGGTATACCAGAGTCATTGTAGAATTCAAAATTTAGGAGATTCTTTTCAACCTCAACATGTCTTGTTTTGTTCACTTGTTATTTTTATTTAAATAAAAGGAAGTCATAAAACACAGCCAGTGAGCAATTTTGTCATAATTGTCAGCATAGAAGAGGAAAAGATCAACGCTGTATTCAACTCCTTGACTTGTAATGCTAGAAGAGCCACTAATGAAGACAGTATCCCTTGTCTTCTGGATTCAAACCAAATGGAACTAGCATTTTGTTTTTCAAATGTACTGCTGTGGATCACATTCCAGAGGGAAATAAGACACAAAGCTTCCAAAGCCAGTCATATATACCATGCCACATGATTCTAAATGGTCCTTTTCGCTTTTACTTGATGGGTGATGAATGTTATTTTCCCAGTAACTGAGGTCGGAGTCAGAAAACATGAACATTTTTGTTCTCATCAGTGATGAGTCAAGGGTGTGTTTAGTTGTTACTGGGTTGGTTCACTGGGGGCAGTCTTATTTCTGAACTCATAGTTGAAGCCCCATTGTGGTATAATCAAACCTTTTAGATGGATGGCTTCCTCTCACACTCTATCACGCTACTGAGGGACTTTGTGGCGCATAATGAAGAAGGACAGATTTCCAGTGGATAAACTTTAGTTTGCTAGTTGTCATGCTTTCTTCTGACTCATGCTGCACCCTTGACAGAGAATGGGAGCCAGTGCTTCTATTTAAGAACTCGAGTGGCATTCCGGTGTTACCTTTCAGTTTGTTTGTTCTTTGCCCGGAGTTTGAGACTATAAGCCTTCTGGAAAGAGTTTATGGGTTTCTGAAGGATTCTATTTCCCTCGGTAGATAGTGGTGCCATGGAAATTGTAGCTCCCCTGTTGGAGAAAAGCTGCCCCAGTGCCATTTCACAGTTAGGCACATTCCTGAAGGGCCCAAAATGTTAACTGTTCTTCCAATCCCCACCAGAGACGGTTGAATGGATGTGTGGGGATGGTTGGCCATATTAGAAGGTTGCTAAGTTCTTTAATGATGCATATAACTTATTAAACAAAATGGTTTGGTGGTAAATATTATCTTGCCCTATTTGTTAAGAAAACTTTTGCCCATTGCTCCTTTTAGGGAGATTCATGAAGATAGATTGATTCCAGTTAAAGAGTATAAGAAAAATGAAAGCCTTACTTTCCTTAAACCATCCTAGCCTCTTAGTCTTTCAGCCTCTCTCAGAACTCCCTCAAATATAATAGAGTAACATGAAAACTCCTTTCTCAAAGAAACCAGTGGGGTTTTATGTGATCACACAATTATATTGCATTTACTTTGTTGATTAACCTAATCTTAACATGGACTTCCTTACTCAGAGATGTTATCTGTAGCAACTGGCCATCCCCAGTATAGAAGCCCAGGGTTTACTCTGTAGCATTAATAAGGGAGAGCTATTAAAAAAAAAGAGGTTCCCTATGTAACTGGTAAAAAGAAATGCTATGCATCCCATACATACATACATACATACATACATACATACATACATACATACATACATACATGTTTTCTTCCTTCATTACTTCCTCCCTACCTCCTTACTTTCCTCTCTCCCAACTTCCCTACTTCCTTCCCTCCCTTCTTTTCCTTCCCGCATCCTTCCCTTTTACTTCCATGTGAATCTAAAGGAATGGGCATTCTAAATAAAGAAATCAATATTTTCTTGATCACAACACTTTGTGAAGGTGGTTCACTGAGAAAAACTTCCTCTGGTTTAGTGCTTAGTATACTAAACTTTTGACAGGATCTGTGGAAGACACGGGGAGCCAGGATGAGGATATTCACAGCTATGCCCATAACAAGGAGGCCATCCACCTTCATTGTTTTTCACACAATGTACACCACGATACACTGAATCACCACAACAAGAACTTTACACCGTATTTATTAGTGGTAATTATTTCTACTGTCAGCTAGTGACATCTTCATGTGCTTAGTTCAGTAGACATTAGAAAGCTTTGAGAAGAACAGTGAGCACTTGGACATGGGCATCATCTACTCAACCGGGTATCCTTACCTCTAAGACTCACTTTGGTAAAAATAAATCAGAATTTTTATGTTTCTCCTTTTAAATTTGTCCTCCTTTTTTTTTTATGAAACTTGGTTTTACATATACTTCTTCATAAGCATATATTTTCCCTATTAAACTATGTTATTTCTATGAATAGATCTCACTCTTTTCCCTTGTTGAATTCTAAGAGAGCAGTAATTGGAAAATGTGGTCATTTTCAATTCAGTACTTTAGGAATTACCCCTTTGTTTGCTGTTTAGTTATTTTACATACGCAACATTTGGCTCTTAGTGGCATTGTCTCATTTATTTAAAAGTAACTTATTAATTACTATAGCACATATATGTTGTAAATGTAAACATATAACATTTAATATACTGTGTGCCTGAACATTATATAGTTTTATGAGTTTATAAACTGAGCATGCTGTTTCTTCACAAACCCTAATATAAGTGAGAATACCAGCATGCGACTTTCCTAGAAATATTAAGAAGTAAAATGAATTTTAGGGAAAGCTTTATTTGTGACATATATGACTCAGAATTGACACATAGATAAATGAACAAGAAATATGGAACAAAAGTCGGGCATTAAAAATTCTGAAGAAACCATGATAAACATGTGCACACTTGAGAAGGAGAAGAAGAATACTGTTAGTACTGCTTGAAGCTGAAGTGTCCCAGGCAAGATTTCTACTGGCTGTGTCCTCTCCATCCATACTCCCATAGCAACTGGTTGACTTTGTAAAATGTCATCTATAATGTATTTAATTATTTAGTTATTTATGTCTCCTACACATTTAGGAGTCCGAGTCATGGTATACTTTATGTTAACAATTAATATAGTACCTTTGACTTTGGAGAAACAAAAGTAAACAGTAAGAATTTATTAAGAAGAAAAGAGAGAATTTCTAAAAGAAGAAGGGAACAAATGCATAAGAAGTCTATTCCTTGCAACATTTGTCTCGTTGGAGCTATCCTGAGCTAAGTCAGGTTCTTTAACTTCATAATTTATGTCTTTCTCACCAAAGTCAACAGGAGGAATTATAAATATATTAACATATGTCTGTCATTTATAAACTTGGAATTTTGTTCTCAAACTGTTTTTTTTTTTTTTTTTTTTTTTTTTTTTTTTTTTTTTTAATGCAAAAGAAAACAACAGCCTCTTCCGGAAAAGGTCCTGCCATTCTAAAACAGAATGGAGCTTGGACAAATCAAAGCATCTTTTGAGTGTAATGCGATGCCATTTGTCATTGGAGAACGGGTCTGTTGACTTCAGTTCTTCCTAGGTAGAGCTACTTCATCTAAATTCAGAACATGTGTTCAGGGTGTTTTTAGTGCATTAATAATCACACAGTATCACAGACCCCACTATTCTTTAGAAATAATAGGACGCATATTACTTCAGATATTGCTAACAGCTGCTGTATCGTTTAGTTATTAAAGCTAATATAAGCACAGCGTAGGCTTTATCAGTACCGGGTAAAAGGTATATGGTAGTTTTGAGCTATAGTTAAACAGTACTTGCTTCAGTTATATGACATCTTGACTTCACAGTTGTTAGCTAGAATTCTAACTTCTTTTTATACATTGGTTGCTGCACCATTTTTCAAAATGACAACTAGGGGGTGGCATATTTTACCATATCCTGCTTCGAGTCTCAACCGTAAGTGTGACAAAGAATATGCATGGTTGATGGTAACTATGAGGCCAAATTTAAGTTCGGAAACCTATGAAATCAAAACTCACAGAGATAAATTTGTATGCATCTTAAATTCCTCAAGAGAGTGTCAACCACAAAAGGGCTTCCTTGTGAGCTCTGGTGTCCCCAGATAATTTCAAACTCACACTGACATGTTACCCTGAGGAATTTTCCACTGTCCAAAATTTGGTCTATGGCTTTGAAGGATCAAAAAAAATTTTGAAGCAAATTTCTGCTTCAAAGGTACATTTTTAAATCCAAAAGCTCAAAATAAAGAACACTAAACCCAAGAGATAATATTCTAGTTCAAAATAGGTGTTAAAAGTCTCAGATAATCTAAAACACTCTAGAGGGAGAGCCAAACAGCTGTTGCAGCAGGGAGCAAATCATAATCAGAAAGTTAACTGGTAATTTTAAAAATAAATGAAGGGCTATACATAAAATAAACACAACACAAGCTAAAACCATTGCTTTGTTATGTCCTGATTTCTCTTGACATTTCATAGTGAAATAGGTGTCCCAACTGACGCACAAGACAGCTAAGCATCCCCTTTATGAGATACATATTGCCTGTGTGTCTGCTCAACTCCCACTGACTAACATGCCAATATGTAACTCTAGGATACCTAGGTAGAGCTTTAAGCTTAAAGTCATTTGTTCTCATATTATTTGGGGGAAGTGTTATTATTTCTTTTCCATTCATACAGTCATAGTCACTATCAAACTAATCAAGGTCTCCATCATTGTTCAATTAAATTTTCACTTAGCACACAAAGAAATGTGCTTCATGCCACAGTCTCTCTCTCTCTCTCTCTCTCTCTCTCTCTCTCTCTCTCTCTCTCTCTCTCTCTCTCTCTCTCTCTCTCTCTCCCTCCCTCCCTCTCTTATGCATGTGTGTGTGTCACACACACAGACACACACACACACACACACACACACACACACACACACACACACACAAACACAGACAAACACAGGTATAAATCTAAGTAGTTCCTCATATCCTCTGGCAAGGTCCAAAGTTTGGTCTACTTATTGCAAACATGTCCCTTGTGCAACTTCAACAATTGTAATCTATAATAAATTATGGTTTTATTTACATTATTTTTATCTTCCAAACTTCACTCATACCCAAACTCTAATGACTCCTACTAGGTTCAAAAGAAATTGAAAAATTTCAAGTCTCATATTCAATTTTTTTCAAAATATATGAGTCTAATTTCTTATTTTTCTAGCTCATAAACTTTTTACTGTTCCCAGGGATATTTTTCCCACTTGTGCTTCCTAAAATTCAAGCTTCTGGTCCTTTCTGAGATCAAGAACACAGCTTTTTTCTTTGGGAAAATATTTCTGAACATCCAAGTGTGAAAAGGTACCTTAATTCTCTGGATTCATTTCCATTACTGTATCTGAGAGTGATTGTTTTATGACACACCCCATCTAAAAACTACTTATGGAAGAGAGCAGCTTATTTTCCCTCTTTATCATCTCGATATTATGGGGATTCAAGAAACAGATACTTAGAACTGACTCTATTTTCTTGAAGGTAAAACTGCTGTGATTCTTACAGCCTGACAAATATTGCCATTAAGACCAAAGAGAACTCTTAGCATGTCCTTGGGATATTTATTGGTATTTCATATCTTAATCAAGGGCTTGGGGATTTGATATCAAATTAATATACCATAACAAATTCAATATTATATTATATTCCAATTCTTGTTAGTGTTACAGTTAACCTCAAAGAATTGTGCAAATTTACAACTGGAGTCTTCAGAAAGATAGAGTGTTTAACAGTAACAACGATATGAGAAAACAGAGAAGCTAAGCAAAATATGAGTCCCTTCTGTGTGGTGTGGGGTTAAGAAGGCACCAGAGATGAACAGGCAGGGTTATGAAGCTTATCGTAGTTGTTCGGGGCTCAAGAAGGAAATGTCTTTAACCAGTTTATCTATCGCTTAGCCCATTAGGTCTCTGGTTTGTAATCAGACCATCTCAAGCTTGATTTGATTGAACAGGGCTCGGCCGCTCATGACAACAACAGCAATAACAACAGAACAGCCTGTGTTTGCCTAATACAATGAGCTGCTTTGAGGTAAGCAAAGGGGTTCTTTATTTCCTACTGAAGACACTGAAAATGTGTCAAAAACATCTCTCCCATTATGAAAGACGTGAACGATGCATATCAGCCTTACTCAACGGGTTTGGCAGCTGCACTCCAAAATTTTGGGGGAACAATCTTACTAAACTCTGAGAATCGAAATGAAGAACTTAACTCAGAGAGGGATGGCAGTGGTAGCTTAAGAAAGGTGGGGGACACTGCTTGATTAAGCAACAGTAATTAAACCTGAATAGTCAACATTAGATATAAGCAATTAAGAAGTAGTATAATTATGATTTAAATTTTTAAAGACCATATAAAATAGAGAAGATTTTTTTTCAAGACGTTTGACTTATTTTCCTAATGTTAAAATAAAACTGGGCACAATTATGCTTACCCTGAGTAATAGTTGCAGTTAAGTATCCCTGTGTTAAATATATAGTGAAAACTATGTGGTGTTGAAAAGAAGTTCTGTTAAATAGGGCAAATGATTTAATCACAGCAACGCTTTTCAAAACTGTTCACAGAAAATGTATTTGTGCTGGTGAGTGCTGATTCCATCTTACTCTCTGGGACAAAGTCTCATAGTTCTAACACATTTTAAAGGACTGTAGTAAGACACTGAGACATGAAAGCCATTTCATATATGCCTGATTGGGCACGCCATGATCTAACGGGGGATGACTGTACAAAAAGATGTCTCGTTGGTTTCTTACATGTTTATCAAGGCACGGACATTTTTATTCTTTGTAAGACAGTATTTTACTGCTTTAAGTAAGATCAAGCTCATAAGACAGAAGCAAGGTCCAACTCTGAAATAACGAGGTAGAAAGTTCCAGTGATGATAAATCTTATCATTTTATATATAACCTCATGATTTGCTTACCCATGTTGAGAAGTATGACTTATGGTTTACAATCTATTTTGAGGTTTGCATTTGATACACAAATAATGCATTCACCAAATGACTTCTTCATTTTCAATAGATCACAAAGTAAAGATGCTTCCTTTAAATGCTAGTTCAGAATCATTGCGGGGAATTATGAAGTCATCATTGCCTAGTTCATGTAGGGTTTGTTTTCCCTACGAGAATTTCATGGAGCTCTTAGATTTTTCTCACTTAGTGTGGACGAAAGTTCCTCCATTTATGCAAGAGCAACCTTCCACATGTGAAAATGGTATCTTCTTCACAAACCAATGATGATTCCCCATCTTTATTCAATGTTCTACCACACCAATAGTAGTAAATTTTAAAATGAATTACATAAAATAAAATAAAACATATAGAAAAAGAGGTTTTAGCACAAGCTTAAAGTGCTCTTTCTAAAAGATGTTACATTTTCTAACTATGCAAAATTAAAGTGTCACTTTTCCAACCAACATGTGAATCATTTTTACTATCTAGAATACTTCTCCAATAAATGGTCTTATAATATTTAATCTACGAGTTGTAGTATCATTTCATCTCAGATCTTAATTTGCTCTAAGAAGCACGAATCTAAGCAAACCAGTTTCAATCCCTTTAGAAAAATATATGCCAAAAACTATTGTTTTGTTTCATAATAAAATTATGAAATCGAAATGAAAAGCAATTCTGAAACCCTCTATTTTTTAATAACAATTATTTTATTTTAATTACATTTTCAGTGCTGAGGACTGACCCTATGGCCTTTCAGATTCTAGGCTAGTTCCCTCCTGCAGAACTGTAGCCCCGCCTCCATCCAGTTCTCAAGAGAGACAGAGTCTCAGTAAACTACATCAGCTGGTCTTGAACTCACTGAAGAAAGGCCTTCAGGTTACAATACTCCTGCCTCAGCAACCTGAGTAGCTGAGATTACATGTTGAATCAGTAGGTCTGACTCAACACTTTTTAAAAAAAAAAAAAAAAACATGACTCAATATATTATTTAAAAAGTTACAGCACTAGACATGTTAAAGGAGAAATAACAAATCGGTTACCTCGTCGTTATTTTCGGAAACAACGATGTGGCAAGTGAAATATTGAAAGTCTTTAAATGATTACTAATAGGTCAGGGCCTCAATACTTAATGCTCTATTTTCATATTGCCCAAACATTTACACTGAAAAGCAACTTTCTTTTCCATGAAGCCCATGAGGGAAGTTACAAGAACTCCCTTCCACTGAAGTTGACAAAATGACCCGTAAAGAGAACCCGTGATGTTTTCTTGGACTGCAGATCAAATGATAGTTCTACTCCACTTGAAACAGAAGCCTGCTAGCATAAACGTACCTTGTCCGTGGCTTACTCCGTAAAACTCAGCTGCTATCCTCGCGGCCTCCTTTCGGTTGCCTTTCACGATGTAGAAATGACTAAGGATGGCAAGGCTGATTTTCACAAAAAGTTTAAAACAGAAAAGGGAGAGTATCGTAAAATAGACATTAGATAGCTGCTGGGCAAATGGCCGGCTTTCTTCTATCACCGACATTACTGCAGAGGAATCTGCCCCGTGTTAGGTCCCAGCCAAGTCGCAACTGTGTCTGGCTCTGTTCCGGGATGCTCTTGAACAGCTGGTCCTAAGGAAAGAAAATATCAACTGGTAATGATGTCTAAGGCTCAAATTATTTATACTGTCCATAAAAGTTCTTCTCCAGCTCCTATTGGTCTGACAATATTCCATGGAAGCAACCGAATCACGTTTCGTAAGCCTCCTGACTTTCCGTTCCCAGTATAAAATGATACACCCTCTTTCTTTTCTGGCTTTCAAGAGTTGAATGTTAAAATAACTAAGGCTGATGGTTTCCTTTTTTTTTTTTTTTTTTTTTTTTTGGTACCTAATTATCAAGAACAGTTCGGGCTCAATAAATGCATTTGGCACCAAAGCCTGGAGACCTGAGTTCCAACACTTGAGCCCATACAGTGGAAGGAGGGTCAAAACTTCCACTTGTTCTCTGACAGGCATGCGTGTGCTCGTGTGTGTGTGTGTGTGTGTGTGTGTGTGTGTGTGTGTGTGTGTGTGTATTTACACACACACTAAATAAGTAATACATAAATGAATAAACGTAACTTTAAAAATTGTAAGGGTTTGTGTATTTTATCCACATGGTTCACGTAATAATATTTATAATATTGAAGAGAAGTCAAATGTTCTAACTCAAGGCTTTAACTTTGTTGAGCATGAAATAAATCATTATATAATTCATGGATATGACCTGAATAAGGACCCAGTGAAGTAAACGATTACCTTAATGTTGTTGTTATGCAATAGTTTTATAACTGATCAGACTGTCCCGTCATCTATTAATAGATTTTCCTTTTTTAAATGGCTTAACAGTAAAATGTATTTGTTGTTATTTATTAAATATATACAATGATATGTTTCATTATAACACTTTCATGCATGCATGTACTTTGAACATTCTTATCTCTGAGGACCTTTCTGTTTTGTTTTTTCCACTTTTCCCCCCACTGGCAGTGTAACCCTTTAAAACTATCAGCTGCTTTGTTCTTCTTTTTTTTTATTGAATATATTTTACTTACATTTTAAATGTTATCCCATTTCCTGGTTTCCCTTCCAGAAACTCCCTATCCTATCTCCCCTCCCCCTGCTTCTATGAGGGTGTTTACCTACCCACCCTCTTTCTCCTGCTTCCCAGCTTTGACATTCCCCTACACTGGGATATCTAGCCTCTGCAGGACCAAGGCCTTCTCTTCCCATTGATGTCCAACAAGGCCATACTCTGCTACGCATGCAGCTGGAGCCATGCGTTGGTCCATGTGTACTCTTAGGATGGTGGTTTAGTCCCAGGAGCTCTAGTTGGTTGGTATTGTTGTTCTTATGGGGTTGCAAACCCTTTCAACTCCTTCAATTCTTTCTCTAGCTCCTTCATTGGGGACCCTGTTCTCAGTTTAATGGTTGGCTGTGAGCATCTGCATCTGTATTTGTCATGATCTGGCAGAGCATCTCAGGAGACAGCTATATCAGGCTCCTGTCAGCATGTATTTCTTGGCATCTGCCTTTATCAGCTGCATTCTATACGCTGAGTAGACTAAGAAGCAGTCCCTGCTACTAGTGTGGCATGGCTTTACAGGGGATAAAAGACAAGGTGTCATGGCAAAGCACCCAAAGGGACCCAATGCTCACAGAAATGGATGAGAAAGCTTCCTGGGAGGTGAGGATTGCACACAAAGGAATTACTACACAAATATAACTGTTGCCCAAAACTGCAAAATCAACCAAACTAAACTTAATTATAAGTCTAGTTATAATATACCTAAAAGGTACTCTTTAGACCTATAATCTTGGATCTGTGATCTATTCGGGAATAAAATATTCTACACACATGGGAATAAAATATTCTACACACACACACACACACACACACACACACACACACACACACATGTTAGTCTTATGTCTACTCACATATAAATGATAGTTTAAAAGAGAAATAGAATCAATTATGTAGAAAAATAATGTGCAGTGATTTGTTTTAATAAATTCCTTTGTTTCTATTTCCTTTTCTTTTTTGAAATAATACTTTTTCTTGTCAATATTAAGGAGTTTAACTGAAAAGTACATAAATACAAAATATTGTGATATATGTACATAACCAGATTTAGAGTCTGCCTCTCATTTTTGGAACATTTCTTATTGCTGCTGAGTTTCAATGTAACAAGCAAAAGACATAAGCACACAACTGTGGCCCTGGCTGGAGAAAGGACTGCATCTGTGATGTGGCATTCCCATAAACGGGACATGGCACTTTCATGCTGTGCAGCCTACTGGATCAGTCTGATTTCACCAAATGTCTCCTAAGACAAGGGAGACATGGCCACTGAATAAATGTGCTAAAAGTAGGAAGCTGTTTCTGCCCCGGTGAATCACTTGCTCCCTGAAACATAAAATAGATCGATGTCTTAGAAACCACCAGCTCTTTGACAGTGGTCCTTGGTGTTCTTCCCTGTGGCAACACAGGCAGAACAATTACAAATGGACCTGTGTACCGTGGCTCATGCTGTCTGGGACACAGCGCCAACTGCTGCCGAAGTGCTGAGGATAGGCCACAGCATGGCCTTCTTCACCACTGATGTGGAAACTGTGTCAGGCAAGTGAACTCATAGCGATTACGTTCCGGTGAGTCTTCTCTCTGGCATGGAGATGCTGGAGCACACACTGGAGTGGAGCCTGTGGACAGCTGGCCCATCACAATGTTCTGAGTCATGGCGTGACTTCCACTCCGGTGCTTTGGAATCAGAAATAAACCTGCCTTAGTCACATCTAAGTGCCTGTCTAAGGTTTCTCCCCTTTCTCTTACCAGTAAGTGTTATTAAAAATAATTCCCTTCACAGCAGCTACTCAGCAGCCTGGATTGTTTGGGGCTAAGAAACACTTCCATTCACTAAGGCTGATGTCATCAGTTTGGGAAGCTCAAATCCCTCATGCTTCTCTGGAAGAAAACTACTGCCACTCAATATTTAGAATTTTATTCCTAGGTGTCAAATTTAAGTTGTATAAATTTCTTTATTCTTTCCTCTTTGTTTCATGATAAAAACACTCACCCATTATAAAATTTGCCACCTGCTAGTTTCTTAATTTGAAGGCCCAATAACATAACTCAATATGAACTCAGAAATGTAAATCAGATGTTAATTTGCATATAAAAGATGTCAAAATACCCTCTTAAATGATTGAGAAGGTATAAAAGTCCATGAAAAGTATTGAGTATCCATTTTTATTGGCTTTAAGTTTTATTTTTTCTGGGTGAACTACAATTTTTGCTTTTCTCCTTTAGAAATACTTTGTGAATTTCATACATAAGTACTGTATTACATCATTTCCATCCCACCTCCACCCATGCTGTTAAGTCTAGAGCAGAGGATGGCAGGGTTCAAATGCTGTACAATGGAAAATAGAAAAAGATTGGGGGAGGGGCTGTGTCTAGAGAGTGAGAAGGAGGGAAATGTGGAGGGAGAGGGAGGAAGAATGAATAAAGTACCATATGTTTGAAAATGCCATATGGTATTATATTACTTTACATTTATTTAGTACATATATATACAATATACATTTGTGTAGGCATACATAGTTTAAATGAAATTAGTCCCTTGTATTTATAATGTATGTCTCTTCCACAAGGATCACAGACTAACAGAAACCCTAGTTCCAGGCATAGGAAACCTCAAGAGAGTCTAAGAGATTGCAAAACCAACAGAGAATACTGTCAATGTCTTTGGTTGTCTCCAAGAACTTAAAGGTAAGACTCAATTGCTGAAGACAACATGCACTTTAGACACGGTACTTGAAGGATTTGGACTGGAACTGACTTGGAAGCTTCCTCCTTGAAGACTAGCTTCCACAGTACCTAGAGTTGCTATGCAACTGCCAAGAGAGAAAAGCAGTCAACAATTCTAGCTGTAAAGCCCATGACCCACAACAATGACCGGATGACAAGATACCCACAAGGCCGCAATAATGTTACGTAGGAGTAAGTAGAAATTAGTAAGTCTAATTGGAATTAAGGCCTATGCAGTACGAGAGAATTTGTGCCTGATGTTGGTTGTAATCTTAGCCATCTCCCCATGGCTGCTGAGGTTATAGTAACCTGGAGGAGAACCTACTGCTGCCACCTTCCAAAATCAATAGCATTCCTTCCTGAGTACTTACTTTTTCAGCCACAGGTTAAGTGTAGCCTTTATGTGTAGCACAGACCATCACATAAATCATCAACTGGTCAAAATAGAGAGTCAGCAACTGTAGGATGTCCAAGTTTAACTGCTTAATTCGCAATACAATCCCTCCACTTAAGGCCACGGAACCACGAAGAGGGGCAGAAGCACTGTAAGAGCCAGAGGACCCAGATATTTGTTCTAAGATGGCATCTTCTATAAGTGACTGGAAACTGCACTGGTAGAATCTTACAAATATGACCACCTAAACACGAATTCCATGACACCAGTTGACATTCCTCGGTGGATGGTGGAAACTCATAAGGCTCTATCCCTTAGATGAAGAGAATTTATTTTCCCCACCAAGGGATAGTTTAGGCAATCCTAAGTGATCAGCCCTAAACACATACAAATACATAGAAGCAACACTAAATGAACTCAGAATGTTATTTTTATACGGGCACATGCATACATACTCACATGTAGCAATTATTATTATTATAGAAATCATGACTTTGAGAGCAAGTGCGGAGACATGGGAGGAGGTGGGATGAGGAGAAGGTGGAAATTACGTAAACAGAACTCTTGTGTAAAATTCTCAAAAATTGGAAAATAAGTCAAAATAATTTGATATTATATGATAGTCTAGCTCTCATAAAGAGAAAGTCTTTTCAGGATATTTTGCACTTTGACCATATTTATGTTTTTATACCCTTTCTTTGTTCTTCCTTTGCCTTGTTCATATATAAAACATAGGTTCTTTAAATGAAGGAAAGCATGCAGTATTTATCCGTCTGAATCGGGCTTATTCTGTTTAAGATGGCAGTGAGCTAGCTCATCTGCATGCATTTACTAGTTTTAAAGAGAATATATTCTGGTTACTCCTTCTCCTCCAAAGACTCTCCCCATCTTTCTTTCCATTGATTACTGATTAAAGATACTGTCTAATTAGGATTAAAATAAGGGCAATACTTATTACTTAAAATTTTGGCTGGAAGACTTTGGGTCTATAGAGAACTATTCTGTTCAATGGTATGACTTGGGAGTATATGATTGTGTTAGGTTTCCATAGCAATTAATTACCATTATAGTGGATAAAAATAATGTCTGTTAGTGTCATGATTATCACACAGAACTATGTTATCACAAGAAAATCATTAATTTAGTTTCTAGGCCCTCAGGGGAAAATATTTACTTTATCTGAAACACAGAATAGATTTTATTTAAACTCTGAGTTATATCAAACTCAGACTTTTTGATTAGCTGTGATTAGGAGTTGACTTAGGTTCGACATGTTCTCATCTTTATGTGCTAGAAAGCATGGCTAAAAACAGCAACTATGCATATTTCAAAGTTTAAAATCTTGCTATGAATATATATTATTTTGTACGCACTCTATGTTAAATACTTCTCTAGATATTACATTTTACAATGCATTCCTACATTCTAGATATTGTATTTTAGAATATCGTATATTACAATAGAGTTAGTTTGACCTTTCAATTTCTTGTTTAGTTTCCAAGCACAGAATTTCTCTAAAGGATATCTCACCCAGTGTTTTCCTGTCACTTAATTTTCTGGTTCAAGAGGAGGATGCTTGATCAAACAAGGCCAGTGAAAGACGTTTCGAGAATATATGTGAGGAGTCAGAAATTTTATTTCACTATGTAGGAGAAGCAAAGTTTCTAGGGTCTCTTTAACAGTAAAGAATGGGTTGTGTGTAGGGGTCATGACAGTAAAAATGGAAACCCAGCCAGTATTTAGGCAGGAAGCATCACATTATCAGAGGGTACAGGTTTAACTGAAATGGATCAATCCAATACTAATATGAATTTAAAGTAACAAAAAATATTAAAGTCTTACCGTTAATTAACTCAGTTTTCAATTCAGTGTTCTCCAACCTATAAAGAAAATGGATGTCCTGATATATTTTCTGGAGTCTTTATAAAGAAGTTACAAAGTGGGTGGGAGAGAGCTTTAAAAACAAAGTAGGTATTTTGCACATTTTATAACTGGAGGTGGAGGCATTAGATTCCATTTCACAGCCATTCTTCTGAGGCTACTGTTCAAAAGTCAGCACTGAAACATTCACAGTGCTGCACTTACCCACCGCCCTCTGCTTACCACACCCTTTGATCACAGCATGCTTTTGTGCGGTGTATAAGCTATAAATAGCCTTTGGCTCAATCCTTGTGTACTGCAGTGGGTTGACTCCAGTGGGTTCCACTCATCCTTCCTGTGATTAAGAATTTGCTTTCATTGTGACACATTAGCTAATCACATATTTAAGAGATTAAAGATGGGGAAACCCTTCTATAGACCATGTGTTGAAGATAAAAAGAAATAGAACTACATTTGAAGTGATATGGTTATGTCATTGTATAGGTATGTCCAGTCTGGTAATTTGATCATGATACTTGGACACTCCTATAAGTTAATAACTGTCATTTTTCCTGAAATAAAATATATAATCAATCTAGACTGTGATTGGGCATTAACATATACATATTTGAACAGTTCTGGTTAGGATTCTGTTGCAGTTTCCTTGGCAACACAGGTATTGTCTGGAGTGCTCACAAGTGTATTTTTAGCATCAGTTATGAATTTCATGGAAAATCATATCTTAAACACCTCTTTAGATTATGGATCTAGCACTCATTACTTAGTAAGACTTGGTATGTCACCTTTCCATTATGGGTTACCATCAGATTCGCATTCTTCTTCACCCTCTCATCCCTCACTCCAGTGTTAGAGACAAAGCCCAGTCAGCAGAGGCTCAGTGGTTGCTTCCAGTGCTCCACCGCTGTCAGCCTCTGGCTGGTGTCTGCTAATCCCTGATACCACTCTCATCTGGAAATAGGAGGAAGGTCAAAGGCACATTATAAACAGCACAGCTGGAGAGAAAACACAGTTGGTATGGGAACTTGCTGCTTAGCAGGTCTGTGAGACAGGGATTCTCTGTGTAACAGAGTTCTGGATGTCCTGGACTCACTTTATAGATGCAGCTGGCCTTGAGCTCATGGAGATCCACCTGCCTCTGTCTCCCAAGTCCTGGGAGTAAAGGAATGAGCCACCTCCCCTGCCACATCTCAATTTTGAAAAAGAACAAATAAGATTTCGACAAATATCTTACTCTCTCTGATCCTGTATGGTCACCTACAAAGAGGTATATTCATCGTCTCATGGATTGGTAAGGATCTTGAAAAAACTAATATTTAGTTGATGTCTAATAAATGTTGATATTATTTAAAAGCAAACCACCAGTGTTATTGCTTTTAAAATAAGCAAATCTCATGACATCTACTTCTAAATAAAACTCTAATTCACTGTTACATTCCGAACTGCAACCACCCACTGCTCGGCTTCGAATGCCAAGAGGTAACTCCCACATTCACTTACATTTTTGAGAACTTCCTGTGAGCCAAGTGTTCCTGGGTTATGTGAACAAATCAGTCAGCAGACCAATGAGATCTATGTCTTTATGATGCCAACCCTGACATCGGTTGCTGAATCCATACCTGGAGCAAATACTATATCCAGATTTTTCAAACAGTCCACTGCAATTTGTTTCACTCCTTTGAACTATAACTATGATGCAAATGTAATTCATGGAGGGAGCCAAGTTCCAGCCCCAAAATCAGAAAGAACTTGACAGCTTTGGACACATGGTTCTTGATCTGTGTTTTTGTAAGGTTCCTAACAGTGGGAACCATTGTGTGTCTCTGACTCTGCCCACTCTTCTTGGTAGGCTTTTCTTCCTATTGGATTGCCTTTTCCAGCCTAGCTAGGAGGACTGTTACCTTGTCTTATTGTATCTTGCTTTGTTGTGCTTGTTTATTGTGTCACGAAGGATGCTCTTTTCTGAAGAGAAATGGAGTAGGAGTGGATCTGGAGGAGACAGGGAGGGCCTGGGAAGAATATAAGGAGAGGGAAAAGAAACTACTTTCAATAAAAAAGGAAATAGAAAAAAATGTAGAGGTGAAGTTGTTATGGAATCTTTCTCAATGGTTAAGGAAAGCCACTGGGGCGGGAGTTGTGGCAGAATAGTCACTGTGTGCATGAGGGTGAAGAGAGGCCACGATGTGATGCTATGAAGGTAACCCCCACATTGCACTGGAGACTCCAAGGTGCTGAAGATGCCAGAGCTGTGGGATACACAGCTGAGAAGTGCAACTTGAGAAGAGTTACACACCAGGCCTGGAGCCCAAGGGGGAGAAGTATGGTGCAGTTAACAAAGCTGAAAGAAGTTGCAGACATGAACATCACTTGGACATCAGTCCTGAAGATGCAGACTTGGGGTTTGTACTGCTTAGCATTGGTCTTCCTGTGGTCCAGTATTTCCTTACTATAGTTCCTTTTTTCCTTTTTGTAATGGTAATGCATGTTTTATGTGAATGTAGATTGTTGAAGTATGTGATCTGTCTTTTGATATTTCCTTTTATAGGGGAAGGATGTTATAGTTTAGAGATTATCTTGAGTCTCAAAAGAGATTTTCAACTTTGGACCTGTAAGCAGTTTTGAGACTGTGAA
Organism: Micromys minutus; assembly: GCF_963924665.1. Lineage (NCBI taxonomy): Eukaryota > Metazoa > Chordata > Mammalia > Rodentia > Muridae > Micromys > Micromys minutus. The sequence goes on from NC_137983.1 coordinate 16,291,085, forward strand.
AGACTATGTGGCTTTTTGAAGTCGGGTTTTGCATTACAATATGGCTGCAAGCTTATCTGGGGAGTGGAATGGGGTTTGGTTGAGAACAGACCCAAGGGCTCCTACTGGACTGTTTGAGGACTGCCTGGGAGGTGTGGCCTTTTAGAGGAAGTGTGCTGTTGTGGGTGGGCTTTGAGATTTCAAATGTCCAGATAGGCCCTGCGTGTGTTTCTCTTCTGCCTGCTGCCTATGGTTCAAGATGTAAAGCTCTCAGCTCCTGCTCCTGCTCCTGCTCTGCTTGTCTGCTTCATGGCTTTATATCAATGAACCAACCCTCCGAAAGTATAAGCAAGGTTCCAATTAAATGTGTTCTTTTCTAAGAGATGTCATAGTGATGGTTGTCTCCTAACAGCCATTGAACAGTGACAAAGACAATGGCATACAAACCAAGCCATGAGGACTGAGATGCAGGCTGGTGCCTAATGCCTAGCTTGGTGGGGGAAAATTCAATAAAATAAACATGGCTTAAAATATGATTTTTTTCTCCGTTCCCATCGGGATGTCAAATTCCCAGGATCGGAATGTGTGTGAAATGTATATGTCTATAGATAAAAGCCAAAAACATCTCAAATATCATCTGTAGCATATGAACTAACAAACTGGTATACTTAACAGTATAGCACAGTGGCTCAATACAAGAAATACACTATGCACAAATGTAGAATTTGTTTCAAAATACGTTGACCAGAATAGATGCCTTACGATATTTTACGATATTAGTTTACGATATTGAGGCTAGTAATATATATTTTATAGAAACTGAAAGAATGTTTGCCAGGGGATAAAGTGTAGTGAAAGGGCCTATGGTGGGGGGGGGTGATGTTATTTTCTAGGAAAGAAGAAACATTTCCTATCTTTATGTAACTTATAATAATATAAAAATATCAATGTTAAGGTAAATAAAACTCTATTTTCCCAGTCGAGATCTATGCCTTGAACTACAGGTAATACTAACTGTTGCAAAGTCAACAATAAAGACAAAAGAAAGCACAGTGGTGCAGACCCATTACTTAAGAACCTAAGGCAAGAAATTCACAAGTTCAAGTCTAACTTGAGGCACGTAGTGAAACCCTATCTCACTCAATAAATAAGAGTCATTTAAAAACAAACAAAAAACCGAAAAACAGCACCTGATTTTTAAGGTGTGTTGGTGTATTCAGGGCTGGCTGTGGTGGAAGAACTCGGTTCTGATGATGTCAACAAATACTGGTTTCTGTTGCTTATGGTCTTGTGCTTGCCTCTCAACGTCAGGTTATCCCTGGTGTTTGTGAGTCTCGGTACCTCTGTCTAGAGCCTGCCTCTTGTGTCCCTGCTTTTCTCCAGGTCTCCTAGTCGACCTCCTGTGGGACCTTCAGACTGTAGGGTCTTCAGAAGGCCATGTACTCTGGTGCCTTATTGATATGGCTGCAGTGGCTCTACTGGGAATGCTTCTCTCTGGAGACCTTCAGACTGTGGGTGCTTTGGAGGGACAGAGAAGCAGTTGATCTGTTGCCATGGATGTAGCAAATCTCCTGGGAGGCCTTCAGACTATGGGGTCTTCAGAGGAGCAGTCATGCGGTTGTCCTGTATAAAGCTGTTCTCCCTGGGACGGTGGGAGACGGGACTATGGACTGTGGTTTCTGTTTCCCTTTGTGCTGCAGAACTCCAGGGAGACTTTTGGTCTGTTGTGTCAGTTGCTCTGCATGCTGCTGAGCCCCTGGGAGATATTCAGGCTGTGGTATCTTCAGGGGAACAAACAAGCTGGCAGTCTGCCTTGGCATGCCACAGGGGCACACCACACGGGCACATGTTCCACTATGTTCATAGCAGCCTTGTTTGTGATAGCCAGAAGCTGGAAACAACCCAGATGTCCCAAGACAGATACAGAAAATATGGTTCATTTACACAATGAAATACTACTCAGTTATTAAGAACCCTCAGACATCATGAGTTTTTCAGGCAAATGAATTGAACTAGAAAACATACTGAGTGAGGTAATACAGACCCAAAAGGACATGCATGGTTTGTACCCACAAGTAAGTGGATATTAGCCTTAAAAAGTAAAGATTTCCAAGGATACAATGCACAGAACTCAAAGTTAACAAGCCAAAGAGCCCCAGTGAGGAGGCCTCAAATCCCACTTGGGAAGAAGAAGAAAGCAATCACTGGAGGTGGGGAGTTTGAGAGTGAGGGAGGTAGCTAGGTGGGAAAGAGGACAGGGAGGAGAAGCGGGGAACATGATCAGGTATTGGAGGTGGGAACAGGACTGAATCCCTGAGGGCCAGCAGAAAGAATGAAATGAGGCAGCATCAGGAAGTAGGAGGTATTGGGATACTCTAGAGACCTGGGAGGTGAAAGACTCTCAGGACTCAAATGGAAAGAACTTAGATGAAATACTTTATAGTGGGGAGAGGGAATTTGTAGAGTCTACCTTCAGCAGAAAGACATGGAATCAAGTGGAGGGATGGGGTTGCCATCCAACAGTCAAAAACTCTGACCTAGAATTCTGTCTGAAAGGACTGCAGCATCAAAAATGGAGAAGGGCCTGAGGAAAGTGTGGTCCAGGGAGTAACCCAAATTGGAATCCAGTTCAAGTGAAGGTCCCAAAGCCTGACACTATAATTGATACTGTGGTGTGCTTACAAACAGAAGTCTATCATGCCTGCCCTCCAGAAGGCCCAACAAGCAGCTGAAAGAGTCAGATGCAGATATTTACACCCAACCAATGGACAGAAGCTGCTGAACCATGCGGATGAATTAGGGAAAAGCTGGAAGAAGCTGAGGAGAGGGTGACCCTGTAGGAAGATCAGCAGTCTCAACTAACCTGAGTCCGCCCAGATCGCTCAGACACCGAGCCACCAACCAGGTAGCAGACACCAGCTGATATGAGGCCCTGACACACATACAGCAGAGGACTGTCAGGTCTGGACTCAGAGAAGATGCACCTAAACTTCAAGAGACTGGAGGCCCCAGGAAATTGAGAAGTCTGATGGGGTGGAGAGTGGAGGGTAGGGACATCCTCTTAGATATGGGATGGGATGGGTTGACGTATGGGATGCAGAACCAAGGGCAGACTGGAAGGGGGATAAAGGCTGGACTGTAAAAAAAAAATGATTAGAGAATAAAAAAGAAAACAAAAACAAAAATCCCACAGAACTAAACACATACAAAACAAAATGTGTAAAGATCCCTAATGTGCCTTATTTCTCTTATATTTTATAGAATCAAAAGCGTTCCTCCTTCTGGTTCCCATTTGTGATGCTCCATCCTACTACCACAAATTCTTTTGGTTTAATACAAACAACTACAACCATAACTTCTTCCAAATTATATTCCACATATACTCAGATTTTCTGTCCATGAAAGACTAGATGCAATAGAAGTCATCTTTATTAAACAGGACAACCTGTTATAGTTCTAAGCTTGGGTCATTTGGGACATTGTGATGAAACTTGATAATCCTTCTCCACAACCCATTGTCATCGTCGTCATCATCATTATTTTGATCTAGAACCCTTTCAGGCTGAGAGTTAATTAGTCGTTAGAAAACTGAAATGACTGAAATGAGAGTTCCCAAACACTCCACTTAGCAGAACTTTCACCAAGACTGTGTATTGTCCATGGCTATTTGCGGAAAGAAAACAACTTCATGTTCAGCAAGTGGTCAAGGTAGAATCTTCAACTTTCAAATTTTTCAAATGGAACTCGCTATCCCTTCACTGTGATCATTACCTAGCCAACAGTGAAAAGAATCCCTTTCTGGATACAGCCACATTCAGTGACCAAACAGCCCAATCCATATTGTACAGATCATTTCTCTAGTTTTGGTTTGAGTAGGTTGTTCCAGAGCTCAACAAGATACGTTTTCTTTAGAGTATCAAACATGGAAACTCTATCAAAATATTCTGTCTACTCACTGTCAAGCAGCTTTTGAGATGAAAATGTAGACTACTGCCAAACAAAAAATAGGGCAAGGGATGACTATAGGACACATGGACAATATTGAACTATGGTCTCAGTGTCTGCCAAAATTAATCTGACATTTAATCAATTAAATGGCATTGGGAGATGGCACTTTTAAGAGGTATTTAGATCATGAGGCCTCCATCCTCATAGGTTGACTTAATGTCTTGACAAAGAGTTTTAGGGAGTGAATTCTGTTTGTTGTTTCTGCTCTTCTGTCTGTCCTGTGTGGAACAGAGTCCATTTCCTTGGAAGAATAGCAGGTCTGGGCACCCAACTCAACAGCCTCTTGACCTTGCACTTTCTAAAATTATAAGGAATACATTTTTGTTCATTTGTATGACTTACCTGGCAAATAGTATTCAAACTATATTGGAAACATATAATCATAGACAGAAAAATGTTAATTGAGACAGAGTACTATCAATAGCCATATGAGTGTATCGTCATTCTGCCAGTAGTGAGAAGGTTCACATGTCTAACGTGCAGCTTTACTCTCTGGATCAAAAAATAACTCAGTTTCACATGTCTGAAGCAGGCATAGCCTATGCATCAAAAATATAAAATTCCTGGGTTGTACATCTTCCCCTTCTGGACATGCTGTGGCCATTGCACTCATGAACACACTGGAGATTTTGTTATCTGCACAAGATTGGGGCCATCAATATTTTGTCACTTGGGTCTGAGGCCAGAGGCCCTTCCCTACCAGAAGGACCACAGGCATACAATGCTTGTTTCCAGAAGGAATCTTGCTTTATTCAGTGGTGTAGCCCCACTGGGTAACATCCCACTCATGCTTTGCCAAGTAACCGAACATAAACATAGCATGTCACACACAAACAGAAGACAAGGAAATAAGAGGAGACTCATTGAGAAGAAGGATGCTAGCAGAAGAGGGGAAAGGATGGAGGAGGAAAATGGGGGTTGAAAATGAGTGAAAGTTATTATTTAAAGGCACAGAGCTGTAAACAATTAAAAACATGAAAAAAGATATGTCAGAAAAGAAGTGTAACTTTATTTGCAAGCTTTAAAATCTAATCATAAAAATGAAGTGGCACAGATAAATTTGATAGTCTTTAAATGAAACTTTATTTGATTATTTAAAAATGCAATTGCATAATGCTTGGAATTTTAGAAAGCATCTAGTTCAGATGCGCATTACAGACTTTAAATAAATATATACCAACAATTATATATTTCATTGTATTTTATTTTATTTTATTTTTGAATATGAGTATATCTCAGTGTGTGCTGGTACCCACGAAAGTCAGAAGAGGAGATCAGATGCCATGAAACCTGAGTTAAAAGTAGTTCTAAGCTGCCTGAATGTGGGTTCTGGGAACCAAATCTGAGTCACCTGCTAGGGCATCCAATATTTTTAACTTCTGAGCCATCTTTCAAGTTCCCTTGTGTTGTGTTTTAACCATAAATGCACTTTTATTTGAATTTACTTTAATTTATGTACCTGTTTTTTTTTTCCTGACTTTGGTGTTCTATAAATGTATTGACATTAAAGGACTTTGGGTAAACTTATTTCCCAAGTCTGCATATACAATACCATCTGGTTAACAAAATATCATTGCATTTCATTTTAACATTTTACTGTTAAACAATCCCTAGTCTTGAAATTAATTATGCAGTCACCTTAATGACAACAACAAAAAAGACAAAAAACATCCTTTGGATGTCCATAGTCTATGAGACTAGATATGCAATCATCCTTGGTGTGGCTACAAACATAGGACAACAATGTCTACAGACCGGGTGATGCCAGGTGCAGCAAACAGCTCAGTTTGGCCTTACCTTATTAGTGTGATAAAACATGGTCTCTTATCATGGTTATCAAACAAAGCAGTAAAGACAGTTCATTTGGCAATTGTATTTGTTCACACAGTTCACAGCTCCAAACAGGAGCATCCCTAATTTTCTAGAGTGTAGTTTTCCAAGTGTCAAGCTAAACAGTTAGAAAGCTAGCCACCACTTAAAAATTAACAGCAATAAGAGATTCATCAAGGTGAGTACTGGCCATAAATGTGAATTAAACTCTAGCACTGAATGGAGAAATTACACCTATTTTTATTTCTGTATCTCTGGCACTGAGGCTGAACTATCTCAGCTCAGCAAAACCATCAGCAAATAAGGTTCTATAGGCACTTAGCTGGTTATGAAAACAAACCATGGCTACACATATATGACTTCCATAAACATATTTTGGAACTGATTCGCTATGAAAAAGATAACAGTGTCTACCTTCACTTATGTAAATTCCATATGAAGTTAAAAGTGTCCGTTGTGTTTAAAGACACATACTGAGGTTTCCCAAGCATTGCTGTCAGTTTTCTATCTAAACTGGAAGTTAGCTTTCAGAGGTTATGACAGGAAAGAGGACAACAAGGTTTGGAGGTATGACAAGGCAGAGCATTGTGTCCCTTGAACACAAAGGATGATTATATTGTAGTAATTGTCAAAATGTACATTTGTTTTATAAATTTTTAATTTATTGTTGGAATTCATAGTTACCTTTGAAACAGAAATACGTTCACAAATATATTAACATGCACAAAAGAGTTGGGATGCAAAATCAAGTTTGTTGTCATGAGTCTCAAAAGGAAAGCAAACAATCAGAATCCTCCAGCAAAAATAATTTTGCCAGTTTCCTACTCTGCTCAGTCTCAGTGAGGGACACTCTTACAGCTGAAATTGTTCTGCCATTTCAACATACATGTTCATTTGGATAACTATAACCATATCATTACAGTATCAGATGTTACGCTTCAGGGGATGGACAGATGGCCAGGTTCCGAGATGCACATGACAGCTCAGCACCAGTGTAACTCCAGTTTGGAAGGACCTGATTTCCATGGAGACTAGGTAATTATCCAGTGCACACACATCCATGCAGGCACATACAAATATTCATGAAATTAATCTTTTCTTAAAACATCAAATTTTAATCTCAAGTCTTTGGCATTTTGCACTTACCAAAAAGTACAAAAAGACATTAGGACATGCAGTCTTCTCTTTGAGAGTATGGTGTCATGATATCCATTTTGGAACAAATATTCTCATGCTGGCATGGAGACTCTCCCAGGGCTCATTTGGACCTGTTTCTGTTTCACCCTGCAAAGCACCATCATTTCCATTACCCTGATGCAGCTTTGTGTGAGAGATAGAGTTTCAGAAGCTGATCGAAAGGGGAGTGGTAACAAATGAAGCTCCACAAAATCGCCACCAATAAACTCGTGAACTGAAGTTTCACTAGCAACCTGGCTATGGCTCTCATGGGCATTTTGACCCTTTTAAGGCAACTCATTCTTTGAGCACCTTTATATTTGATTCTTTGGCTCAGTCATACAAACTCAAAGTTATTGCTTGGGAGTAAGACTTCGACTTGTATTTTGTATTAGTACCTCCAGGCATAGAAATAATAGAGTGAATGGGGATTTACTGGATTGGCTTACAGGTAGTCCAAAAATGGCCGTCTCACACCAGAAAGGCTGAGAATCATGTGTTGTTAGTTCCCAGATAATAAACATCTGAGTAGTCCCAATCTGGCTCTGGAACACTGGAGGATTCCTGGAGAGCCACTTGTCCTTAGTCTCCTTGGAATCCCAAAGACGCTGTTTCTAACACCTGTGAAGGAATGAGGACATAACAAATAGATGGACTTTCAGGGAAAGTGAGAGCAAGCAGGCAAAAAATAGTATTTTCTTCTTTCGTGTCATTTATTTATATATTTTTTTGACCTAGAAGGTTCTACCAAAATTTACGGAGGGCCTTTCTGATTCAAATGATCTGATTACAAAAGTCCCTTAAAGGAATGACCAGAAACCTGGGTTTTAGTTGATTCCAGTTATAGTCAAGTTTACAGCCAAGATCAACCATCATATAATACTTAAATGTAGAAATTAGGCCATTTTAACTTTAAGTCTAGATTCCTACTAGTGTTTGGTATAAACAAAGTGGTTAGTTGTCATGCATTATAAAAGTAACTGTTTCCTTGCATAGAAGGACCTATGCTCCTAATAGATCTCACCCCACTTCTGCCCACAGTAACAGCTGTTGAAACCAGTAGCTAAGAAAATGAATATGAGGGTCATTCAGCAATAGTCAGTGACCCAAGACAGCACTCTTATTGATGACCTTGTACAGGTCTCCAGAAAGATGCTACCCAAGTGCTATGTGCTGAGAGCCCCTCACACAAGTCATTCTATCTACACTAAGAACAGTCACTAGCCTGTGAACACAACAGAATGAACAGCAATTGAGTGTATCAACTTAAATTAGGTTAAAGCAATTAAAGACCAGCTGAACCATGGTGAGGAGCTGGCATGCATAATTAAATCCTTTACAGACCATCAGGCAGAGAGTCACTGTGACATTGATGGACATGCATCCTTTTTGCCTTTAGGGGTTCCTTTCATTAAAATAATTTAAATGGCGTTAAATTGTTAAAAAAAATTCATGCTGTGATTGCATTGGTATGAAGATAAATCCAAGCAGTGTTACATGTATTTCTTCCTTTTTCTTCTTCAAAAATTAATGACATGAAAACATTTCTATACATCTTAAACTATTCCCCAGGCTTAGACTCTGTGTCTACTATGACTAAAGATTAAGCCAGCTCTAGGACAGGCTTGTATGATCTCTTTACACATCATAGTCTGAGGCCCAAGCTCAGGCTTGAATAGCTCACACTAGGATAAATATCTGATCATTAATTTCTTAATGATCGTGGCCAGTGCAACAAAATAATGAAGTCTTGAAGGGGCCCATTTAACATTTTTATTTTTTCACATAAAGAAGATGAATTAAAAATGAGAATCAAAATATTATCTTTGTTACCAATAGAACAATACTGGCACTTGTGATGGTTTTAAGGAAAGTAGCCCTCATAAGCTCATATAGCAAGAAGCACTATAAGGAGGTGTGGCCTTGTTGATGTAGGTGGGGCCTTGCAGGAAGAAGTGTGTCGCTCTAGGCAGACTTTGGTATTTCAGAAGCCCAAGCCTTGTGGCCTTGTGGACTTGTCACATCCTCCCTTCCTGCTGGCTGCCAATCTAGATGTAGCATTCTCTCTCCAGCACCATGTCTGCTATGTGCCTTCATGCTTACTACCATGATGACAATGGACTAAAACTCTGAACTGTAAGGCAATCCCAATTAAATGATTTCCTTTGTAAGATTACAGTGGTCACAGCCTCTTTGCAGCACTAAAACCCAACTAAGACAGCCCTTACATTTACTTATAAGAACGGTAGTAGCAACAGCAAGAGCAGGTGCTGTCCCTGACTCTGTTGCCTGCCTTTGGATCTCAATTCCCTAAATGAGCTGCATTGTCTGGCCTCAATGGGAGAGGATATACCAAGTCTTGCAGCAACTTGATTTACTCCAGGGAAGGAGGAGTGGGGTAATAAGGTGATACCTAGATGGGGGTCCCCCTTATCAAAGGAGAAGGAAAGGAAATAATGAGGGAGAATCTACTAAAGAGGGTACTGGGTAAAGTTAGTAATAATGATGATGATAATAATAATAATGATACTAATAATAATGATTGCAGTAGCTCTTCTGAAACAAAGAGAACCTGGTGAGAACCTATCTCCTAAGAAGTAAGACATAGAAAGAAGAAGCTCCCCCAAGCCCACACTTTCCTCCCAGCACTGCTGTATCAGGTAATTCACTTTAAATGAAGAGCGACAAGGGAAAGTAAACTAATGGTTGCAGAGTGCAAAATCTCAGTGACTCATCCCAGTTATTAAACTCTATTGCAAATTTCTACTAGGTCATCGAATCGTCCAAGAAAAGACAGATAGAAAAGGAGCTATGCCATGGGACATGTGTAGGAGCAGTTCAGTTTGTGCAGGCTCTAGGGTTTGATTTTGGTCCTAAAGTTGATCTCTTACTCACAGAATTTTTTAAAAAGATTTATTATATACACTGTAGCTGTCTTCAGACACACCAGAAGAGGGCATCATATCTCATTACAGATGGTTGTGAGCAACCATGTAGTTGCTGGGTTTTGAACTCAGGATCTCTGGAAGAGCAGTCAGTGCTCTTAACCAGTGAGCCATCTCTTCAGCCTACTCACAGGATTTTAAACAGTTTAACTGACCACCATCCTTTTACTGTGTTTGCCAAAAGGAATTTCCTTAAATAGAGCTACCTACTGAAATTTTCAGTAGCAGAAAGTACTGCTACTATACATTAATGGAACATTTCCGCATCATATTCCACTTCCTTTGCAATGGATTATTTTATCTAAAATCCAAATTCTTAGTAAGGTCATATTATATGGTGGCAAAAATGCCAGGGATAATAACCCTAAATGATATATAAAGAAGAAAAAAGATGAAAACATTGCATGTCTCAGAACTTTGTGGCAGATAAAACAGAATCCTTATACTTTAACAAGGGTGAATGAGTTAAAAATGGTTATTTGAATTTTCCCCATTTAGTAATATACAAGTCTATTTGTAGGGCAACAATTTTCCTAAATTAGATGTGCATTTACGTGACTCTGTGTGTGTGTATGTGTATTAGTTGCAAATCATTTTAAAATACATTCCTTTACTATTCTTAACACACTGAACAACCATTTTATGGGGTAAATGATGAATAAAATTAAAATGCAATTTTGTTATTACTACACTGAATCATCTAAAAATGCTTTTTTTTTTCCAAAGAGAAAGGTTTTATTTTAGATCACAATACTAAGTCCATTATTGCCAGAAAGCCAAGATATCAAGATCTTAAAATAGCTTTGCATGTCTACAGTCAAGACTAGAGAGGAAGAAATCAACATATGCATGCTTGTATTCATGTAGCTTTCTCTGTTCTTACACCGGATATTTCCCATAATGTATAATTCTTACCACCTACCCTAATTTAGTCAAGATAATCTCTATGGGCCCAACTCTTCATTGAGACTTCCTTCTCAAATGATTCAAGGTTGTGTCAAGGTCACAATGAAAACCAACCATTACAAATCGCAGTGATGGTCTTCTGAGTTTGGATACTGATATCAGTAGACCTAGGACATGGATCCTGAAATGCACAGGAATCATATACTGTTCACTTTGCAATTGTGCCTTTCAGTGTTCTAAAAATGCTTTTAATTATTAAAACCATTAACTTCTTTGTGATTTTAGGCAGCAGTGCCAGCTACAGACCAGTATTTCTTATTTTATGATCTTTACCAATCAGGCATCTTAGTCAGCATCTGAAAATACATTAGGAAAAAAAGACAGCCTCCAGGTCTCCGTCATCAGGACTCAGTGCCTGCCCGCAGACTGCTGAGAACCCAGAAAAGCCTCATAATCACTTTCCCACTTGATCCCACGGGGTGAGACCCCACTGACCCCCTCCCCCCCACTGACTATCTGGAGAGTTCACCTGGAACTCTCAGGCCTCAGAGACACATAGTGCTCTCTGAGAACTGGTCTGTTCTGGTCCAGAGACAGAGCTGGGTCACAGCTATCAGAACTCACTGCCTGCCCACAAAGAGCCAGGAGCAAACTCCCTCCTGAGCCTGTGGGCCCTCAGACCCACAGGAGCTACAAGTTCCAGTCAGAAACAACAAGATCACCTAATATCACAGATAACAAGATGGCAAGAAACAAGCACAAGAACCTAAGCAATGGAAGCAATGACAACCTGGCAGCATGAGAACCCAGTTCCCCCACCAGAGCGAGTGGTGGATTTCCCAACACACCAGAAAAACAAGATATGGACTTAAAATCATACTTCATGATGATTATGGAGGTCCTTGAGAAGCAAAGGATAACAGAAGGAAAACTCCAACAGAAGAAGGGAAACTACATCCTAGGGAAAACAAGAAAATAATCTTCTTGCAAGAAAACCAAAAGAAGAAAAGCACACAAACATAAGTCTACCTCTAACAATAAAAATAACAGGAAACAACAATCGCTATTCCATAATATCTCTTAACATGAATGGACTCAATTCTCCAATGAAAAGACATAGGCTATCAGACTGGATAAATCAACAGAATCCAGCATTTTGCTGCATAGAGGAAACTCATCTCAGAGACAAAGACAGACACTACCTCAGAGTAAAAGGCTGAGTCAAAAACTTCCAAGCAAATGGTTTCAGGATACAAGCTGAAGTAGCCCATCTATTATGGAATAAAATAGATTTCTACCAAAAATTACCAAGAAAGATAAGGAAGGACACTTTTTACTCATCAAAGGAAAAATCTATCAAGACAAACTCTCAATCTTGAATATCTATGCTCCAAATAGAAGGACTGCCATATTTATAAAAGAAACCTTCCTAAAGCTCAAAGTGTATATTGTGCCACACACAATAATAGTGGCAAATTTCAACACCCCACTTTCATCAATGGACAGATGATGTAAATAGAAACTGAACAGAGACACAGTATTACTAGCAGAGACTATGAACCAATTGAATTAACAGATATCTATGGGACATTTCATCCTAAAACAAATGAATATACCTTCATCTCAGCACCTTACAGCACCTTCTCCAAAAGTGACCATATAGTCATTCAAAAAGCAGGCCTCAACAGATATAAGAAGATTGAAATACTGCCATGAGTCCTATCAGATCACCATGGACTAAGACTGGTCTTTAATAACAACAAAAACAACAAAAATCCCACATACACATGGAAGCTGAACAATGCCATACTCAATGATAACATGGTCTAGGAAGAAATAAAGCAAGAAATTAAGGATTTTTTTTTTTTTTTAGAATTTAATGAAAATGAAGGCACAACATACCCAAACTTCTGGGATACAATGAAAGCAGTACTAAGGAGAAAAAGCAGTACTAAGAAAAATAGCTCAGAGTGCCTCCAAAAAGAAACAGGAGACTGCATACACTAGCAGCTTGACAGCACGCCTGAAAGCTCTAGAACAAAAAGAAGAAAACAATTCTAACACTCCCAACAGGAGTAGATGGCAGGAAATAATCAAACTCAGAGCATAAATCAACATAGGAAGCAAAATAAAATATACAAAGAATCAATAAAACCAGGAGCTAGTTCTTGAGAAAAATCAACAAGATCAAAAAACCCTTAGCCAGACTAACTAGAGGGCACAGAGAAAGTATCCAAATTAACAAACTCAGAAATGAAAGGGGAGACATAACAACAGGAACTGGGGAAGTTCAAGATGTCATCAGATCGTACTACAAAAGCCTCTACTCAATAAAATTGGATCTAGAGGTAATGGACAACTTTCTAGCCTGATACCAGGTGCCAAAGTTAAATCGGGATCAGATAAACCATCTAAACAGTCCCAAAACACCTAAAGAAATATAAGTAGTCAACAAAAGCATCATAACCAAAAAAAGCCCAGGACCAGATGGGTTCAGTGCATAATTCTATCAGACTTTCATAGAAGACCTAATACCAATACTCTCCAAACTATTCTACAAAATAGAAACAGAAGTAACACTATCCAACTCATTCATTGAAGCCACAATTATGCTCATACCTAAACCACACAAAGACCTTAAAAAGAAAGAGAACTTTAGACCAATTTCCCTCTGTATGACAAGAACTTCAAATCTCTGAAGAAGGAAATTGAAGAAGATCTCAAAATATGAAAAGATCTCCCATGCTCATGGATTGGAAGGATCGACATAGTAAAAATGGCCATCTTGCTGAAAGCAATCTACAGATTCAATGCAATCCCCATCAGAACTTTAACTCAATTGTTCATAGAGTTGGAAAGAGATATTTGCAAATTCATTCAGAATAACAAAAAACCTAGGATAGTGAAAACTATTCTCAACAATAAAAGAACTTCTGGGGGAATCAGCATCCCTAATGTCAAGCTATATTACAGATCAACCTTAATAAAAACTGCATGCTATTTGTACAGAGATAGGTAGGTAGATTAATGGAACAGAATTGAATACCCAGAAATGAATGCACACACTCATGGTCATTTGATCTTTGACAAAGGAGCTAAAAACATTCAATGAAAAAAGGAAAGCCTCTTTAACAAATGGTGTTGGTTTAACTGGTAGTCAGTATGCAGAAGAATGTAAATCAATCCTTTCTTATCTCCTTGTAAAAAGCTCAAGTGCAAGTGGATCAAAGACCTCCACATAAAACCAGGCACACTGAAACTATTAGAGGAGAAAGTGAGGAAGAGCTTAAAACAAATAGGCACAGGGGGAAATTTCCTGAACAGAACACCAATGGTTTATGCTCTAATATCAAGAATCGACAAATGGGACCTTATGAAATTGCAAAGTTAATGTAAGGCTAAGGACATTGTCTAGAAGACAAAACAGCAGCCAACCGATTGAGAAAGGATCTGTACCAATTCTACATCTGACAGAGGGCTAATATTCAATATATACATAGAACTCAAGAAGTTAGACTCCACATATAGATACAGTTGAGCATGCTTGCAGTGAACAATTGAACTGAACACAGGGACGCCAATGAAGGTGCTAAAGAAATGACTGAAGGAACTGAAAGGAGTTACAACCTCATGGGAAGAACAACGTTATCAATCAACTAAACCCTTCAAAACTCCCATGAACTAAAACACCAACCTTTGAGCACACATTGAGAGACCTCTTGATCCAGTTGCATATGTAACTGAAGACATCCGTGTCTGGAATCAATGTGTGAAGAGGTCTTTGGTTCAGGGAGGGCATGTTTTCCCAATGTAGGGGAATGCCAAGGCAATGGAGTGAAGGAGGTGATTAGGAGGGAGTGCACCTTCCTAAAGGCAAATGGAGGGGAAGGGGCGATAGGAGCAAAGATGGGGAACAGGATAACATCTGAAATATAAATACAGAGTATCTAATAAAGAAAGAAAAAAAAAAAGGTGAAAATTTGAGAGGGGGAATGAAATAATATTTGAAATGTAAATACATAAAATATACAATAAAATTATAAAAAGAAAAAAAAGTTAGACACCAGAGAATCAAATAATCCTATTAAAAAATGGGGTACAGGGCTAAACAATGAATGATCAATTGAGTAAGACCAAATGGTCAAGAAGCACCTAAAGAAATGCCCAACATCCCTAGTCATAAGGGAAATGCAAATCAAAACAACCCTGAGATTCCACCTCACACCAGTAAGAATGGCTAAGATTAAAACTCAGGTGGCAGTAGATGCTGGTGAGGATGTGGAGAAAGAGGAACACTCCTCCATTATTGGTGGGGGTTGCAAACTCGTACAACCACTCTGGAAATTAGTCTGGCAATTCCTCAGAAAATTGGACATAGTAATACTTGAAGATCCATCTGTTCCACTCCTGGACATACACTCAAAAGTTGCTCCAACATACAACCAGGACACATGCTCTAAAATGTTTATAGCAGCCTTATTTATAATAGCCAGAAGATGGAAGGAACCCATTCCTTCAACAGAGGAATGGATACAAAAAGTGTAGTATATTTATTTACACAATGGAGTACTACTCAGCTTTTAGAAACAATGACTTTATGAAATTCCTAGGCAAATGGATGGATATAGAAACTATCATCCTGAGTGGGGTAACTCAGTTACAAAGAACATACAAAGCATGTGCTCACTGCTAAGCAGATACAAGCCCCCCAAATGCTTTGAATACCCGAGAAATAATTCCCAGACCTTTTGAAGCTCAAAAAGAAGGAAGACCAGAATGTGGATGCCCCAGTCCTTCTTAGAAGGGAAAACAAACCCCCATGGAAGAAATACAAGGTCAAATAGAGGATCAGGGATTGAAGTAAACATAAATCAGAAGCTGCTTTACCTGGGGATCCGTCTCATATGCAGCTACCAAACCCAAGCACTGTTGCTGGTTCCAAAAGTGGTTACTGGCAGGAACCAGATATAGATGCCTCCTCAGAGGCTCTGCCAGAATCATACAGATGCAGCTGAGGATGCTTGGAGCTAACCATTGGATTAATCACAGGGACCCTTATGAAAGAACTACATAAAGGACCGAAGGAGTGATGTAAAAAACAAGGTTTTTAGGGGATCTGAGACTTTTCTAAAACACCCCATTCTTAGAGTGTGAGACCCTAAGACATAGAAATGATTAAAGTCAGACTCAGAGATTTTCCAGTCATCCCAAGGCTATGAGATCCTGCTTTTTCCTGACAAATAAAAACAATGGCCCAGAGTAATTCTCAGGAAAACACACACACACACACACACACACACACACACACACACACACACACACACACACACACACCACCTGGCTCTCTAGAAAGCCCTAGATAGGGTACTGACCCATGTCATAGTTAGTTCATGCTACAATCACCCAATTCTGAGAAACAAAACAAGGATAAAACCACTCAAAGTTTTAAAATACATAAACAATGTTCTGAAATGTAAAAACAAAGTTTTTGTGGACAGGTCAAGCTATACTGACCAAGCTGAGTTAAGACAAAACAAAAATGACTTTATGAACAGCTTCCCTAACCCTCCCTCTACTGATTTCCAATGAGAATGCAAATTGTCAACAACCTTACTGCCAATGTTTCTCCCCACTTTCATCCCCCCTTCCTCTCCTCTTTCTGAAAATTATACTGCTGACCAATGGTAAAATGGTTTACCCCCCTCACAAAAAAAGTATAAAAGATGTGTGCATTTTGAGTTCAGGATTGACTCTGTGAGGATGAGCAACCCCATGTAGATGGAATTAAAACCTCCTGTTATTACAGTGATCTTTCATCTAATTGTGTTCTGTGGGTCGTGCTCTTGAGCTAAGACTACTTGGGGTCTTACGACAGGAGCTGAAAGGGTTTGCAATCTCATGGGAAGAACAACATTATTAACCAACCAAACATTAATGGAGGACATTGATAAGCTAGAGTGATCAAATCCAGCAACTATATACTGTTGAGTCTTAGGGTAGCTCCTCTGCTGACACTGTGTCCTGGTTCAGCTCTTATTTAGTCAGTCATGTGCTAAGACTTTATGGTGTGACTTCTGTCTTTACGAGGGGATGTACTTTCACAGCACCCCCCAAGATATTATAGATCTTTCAGTCTTTTCTTCCCCCTTCTTCCACAATGTTTCATTGAACTTTAGGAGCTGGAGTGCATTGTAGATGTATTCATTGGGACAGGGCTCCAAAAACCTTATACTTAGATTGGTTATAGTTTTCTGTAGTGGTCTTCTTCTGTTGTAAAGAGAAGGTTCTGTGATGAGGGGTGAAGACTATACTTACCTGTGGGTTTAAGGACAAATATTTATAGATTGATTGTTCAGCGTTATGCTGGTTAAGTAGTGGGTATTGATTCTTCTCTAATATCTGGAACTCACTAGCACTAAGTAGCTAGCCTGCGTTCTGAGAACCATAGTTTCCCTCCTGTTGAGAGGCTCTTGAATCCAATTAGAAGGCTCATGGTTACGCCAAGCCTGGGCACTACTGTACTCCCTTAGGGCCGCTGTGCCATGCGGTTCATAAATGTGGTTCATAGGTGCCATAACTCAGTAGGACTGTGGTTGCTTTCTACTGCTGGAGATCAACCGTGGACAAGAGCAATTGGCTGTATGTTTGGGGAAAATCCTGGTCAACAATTCAAAAGATGGTTTCTCATGTATTGGGGTCTGTTGTTGTTGTTAGTTGATCCTGGAAAGAGCAATTTCAGCCCAGATGAGAAAAGCTCACTAAATCTATATGTGTATATTTATACACTGAATTACATGCATAATAGATTATTTTAGGTCAACCATTAATTGTATGATTTCCTTCGTTTGTTTGTTTTTCTTTTTCAGAAATCCTTTCTGTTTTTCTTATCTTTCTCCCTTCTTGCATTTACCTCTTTTCCCCTCCCTAGAAAACTCCCCTTTACCCTATCAGATCGCCTGTACTCCCAGGAGACCACCCCTCTACCCTATCAGATTCCCTGTACTCCCTAGGGAACACCCCTTTACCCTATCAGATCCTCTGTACTCCCTAGGGAACACCCCTCTACCCTATCAGATCCCCTGTACTCCCTAGGGAACACCCCTTTATTCTATCAGATCCTCTGTACTCCCTAGGGAACACCCCTTTACCCTATCAGAGCCTCTGTACTCCCTAGGGAACACACCTTTACCCTATCAGATCTCTTGATCTCTGCCTCTCCTCTTTAAGCTCCTCCCACCTTCTGTCTTTATCTCAGTCTCTCTTCCTAAGAACCCCTTTTCCCATTTCCCAGATCAGATTACTTGTACCTTGCTAGTCCTCTTTCTATTGCTTCCCAAGCTCCCAGACTTTTAATGTTCCCGTTTCACTTTCTAGGTTTCTACAAGCTATGCATTCACATTGGAAAATTTGGAACCAGGAGCCTCCAATGAGAAAAAATCATGCGAGGTTTCTCTTCCAGGATCTGGGTTACCATTCTTGATATGATATTTTCTAGCAGCATCATTATATGCAAAGTTCAGGATTTCATTTTCTTTACAGCTCAACAGTATTCAGACAGGTTTTCTACAGCTGTTGAGGTTTGGTCTTTTGTTGTGTATTGTAATTCTAAGTGTGGGACCACTAGACCTGATTGCCCCAGAGAAGAATGAATCTGCACTTAGACTCAAGTCAGCAGAGTGACCTTGCCCCCAAGTTATTTCTGATTGGTGAATAAAGATGCTGACAGCAAATAGCTAGGCAGAAGAGACACAGGCAGCCTTTAGGATTCCTGAGCCTCGTGGGGGAGGGGGGGGTCGGGAAAACCACAAGTAGAGAAGAGGGGTAAGGAGGAAGAGGAAGTCATCAGGGGTTAGGAGTCAGGGCCCTATGGGCTGGCCAATTGGAGTTAAGAGTATTCCAGATGAAGCATGGTAAATGATAACGAGGTAATCGATAGGAAAGTAGATTCTAATAGCATAGAAGGTAGCTATCTGCCCAGCTCTTGTGCTGTTTAGAGTTTATTGTAAATATAAAGGTTGCGAACTGAATGATCAAAGACGGGGTAAAAACCCCAAATTGGGATTAAAAGTTTCCGCAGCATCCAACAGGCCACGACTTCCCCAGGTTTCCCTCAGCTTTTTGATTCACAGGCACTTTCTCTACTGGGAACAGAGTATCAGGTGTGTCTTAGATATACATATATGTGTTCAGTATTTCATAGCATCCATTCTGGCCTTCATCATCTACAACAACAGCATCCTTTCTCTAAGTTACTCTATAATATTAATACTAGGTAGTGTGGGATGACTCACCACATATATGACGTCCCCATTTTGTCAGGCACTATGTAGCATACCCCAGTATTTACACCCGTTTTATAATTTAGGCTGCTGCTTTGATTTCAATAACTTTACTCAGTTATAAACTTCAGTGAGGAAGAAAGTGATCAATATACCCTTGTGTCTCACTTGCAGCAAATAGCTCTTTATTAGAATTTTCCTTTATTGAAAATAAGTCACACAGACAGTATGACCACCTAGGAGGTTGAAAAATCAAGGTTTTAAACACATCTAAAGACCATTCTGACTATGATTACTACATATTTCAGTTTTGGGCACTATTCCATTTGAGTCGGGGCTCATTCCTGTTAAATTCCCCATTCGGAACCAAGAACTATTATTCATGATATCTGCTAGGCAATACTTAAAGATCCTGCCTGCTTGCCGTATGAAAATTAATTGAATGGTTGCAACCGAGAGGAGTTTTAACCAATACCATTTTCTTATTAACACGGTTCATAGGTTACAACAAATGTTGTACAACCACCCATTTTGGTTAAGTGGAAGTATTTGGAAATGTGGTATAAAAACACATAACTTAAGTAGAGCTTCTGATCTGTTGAAAGCAAAGCAACAGAGATTAGACTAATGGTCGAATTAGTCCAGTAGCAAGGATGTAACACACTGTTGCTCCTGATTGCTATTTAGGTGACTGATTAGCTTCATTTTTTTCCCCTTTCTAAAAACGTCCTACTTTATCAGCTTTGACAGAGGTAAGCTGGGACCACGCGTTTTGAAAGTGACCACTACAGAATAGTTAAGGAGCCGCAGTCCCTATGAACTTAACTGAAGGTGAACTAGTAAAAGGCTGCAGCCTCTACCAAGCAGAGAGAGGAGGCGGGTCCCCTATGGCAAAAACCCAACCCTCGTACTCGCTGCTGATTGGTGGATTGACTGAAAGCACCGCCTTTAAGCGCGTGCACGGCCGGGCCGCGCGGTGGGTGTGTCCCAGTGGGTGGGAGCGTGCGCGCACCCGTCAGAGGACCGGAAAAGGGGCGGGGCGCGCTCCCGGAACGTGCGCACCGGGTGCGCCGGTGGGAGGGACTGATCCGCCGCGGCAACCGGAGCCTGAAGTCCGGGTGTCGAAGCCGGGGCTCCCGAGGGCAGGTCGTCACGATGAACACCGTACTGTCGCGCGCGAACTCCCTGTTCGCCTTCTCGCTGAGCGTCATGGCGGCGCTCACCTTCGGCTGTTTCATCACCACGGCCTTCAAAGACAGGAGCGTTCCGGTGCGGTTGCACGTCTCGCGGATCATGCTGTGAGTGAGTGCGGCCCCCGGGGGCCCCATCGCGGGGCCTTGCACCCCACGGGCGCGCGTCCCGGTGACCGGCGGACCCCAGCCCTGCGCGGTTGGCTCCCGAGTGGCCTGGGTCAGCGCTCCTCTTCCTTCCTGTTCTGCACGTCCCTCACCCACCCCGGCCAATGAGGGAGCAACACAACAGCACACCCACACCCGCGCTTCCGCCTGCTGCCTGCCCGCTGGCGGGCATGCGTGGGGTCCCCAGTTAGCCCCCCAGCCTCCCAGTTCAGTTTCCACAGCCCTACTTGGCTGAGGCTGGAAGCGCCTCGGTGGGTGGCTCTGATGTCGCATATGGCCACAGTTGGTTCCCTTTGACAGTCCTTCTGGACACACCACTTGGAGCAGCTGCTGTGAAGTTAGGATGTGCAGGATGCACAGGGGCGGTTTAAACATCCCAGTCCCTCGTTATTTTTAATGTCATTCTTCAGCCAGCAACCTGGATAAACCTTCGGAGACATTAAAAATAGATTTTCGAAATGACTGTCCTTTCCGTACCACCTGACTTACTTTATAGCATTTCCCTCCATTTTCTGGCACTTTTATCTTTCGTGCAGCGGTTTTGTCGTCTACTTTGTTCTTTAGCTTTGGTTTACTTTTTTGTTGTTGCTGTTAGAATTACCAACAAGTGTCCCCTCTTAACACTGCTGATTCTTTTGATTATTTATCCCCCCCCCCCCCCACACACACACAGTTTTGTTAGGTACCGTTGGTGATTTGAATAGATGTGGTCACGATACCGGGCCTGCCATCACCTTCCGTTCTGTGATGGCCTAGGCAAACCTGAAGCATATGAAACGTTGATGTGATCTTTAACGGGTTTCTTGCTCTCCTGGGTGTTAACATTTGTTGTAAGTGAAGAAAGTCACTGGAAGAATTGTTGCATGGGTTCAAGATAATTCTGGAAAATTCATGTTGGCCCTGACATATGGCATGAGCTTATAAATAGGCTCTGTGTTCCTGATTGTCCTCTGGCTCCTTGCAACTTTCATTCACTCATTCTGTCTGCTCTGCATAAAATATTTATATTTCCCTTTTTCCTTTTTTTTTTTTTTCTCTTCCCTTGTGTTTTCTCAGGGCTTCTTGTTAGGTAGATGAAAACTGCCGACTGCCTTCTCTTGTATTGAATTATAACATTGATTTTTTTACAGAGAAGTTTGCTGCTAAGTTGACCATTTCTCTGTGAAACTTAGGTTTGGCTTCTGCCTATAACTAGCCCTTCCAGTTTCAAGTTGTGTACATTTTGAGTGATACCGTTAAGGGATAGTAAAACTTTTATCTTTACTTCTAGAAAAAATGTAGAAGACTTCACTGGCCCTAGAGAAAGAAGCGACCTGGGATTCATCACGTTTGATATAACAGCCGATATCCTTCAAAAAAACATGGGGTTGCTTATTCTGTGCTTTTGTAATGAGGTGCCAGTATAGGAGTTTGAGGGAAAGTGAGTATGACTGTAGATTTCACCCCAGCCGGTGACGTGTGTGCATATATCTTAATTCTTCATTTAAACATTAATTTGAGTCTAGAAAAGAAAAGATGAAGTTATATCATTTTGGTTGAAGAAGGAAAAACTCACCAGAGCTCAGCCTGCCTAGAAATAGTCTATTTTCAGTCTCAAATAATCCCTCATCTCTTAGGAGAGAAAACAAACAACCTGTATGTTTAAAACGGCATTGTAACTAGTGGTTCAAAAGGACTTAAGTCAGTGTTGTATCACCTTTCGAGGCAGATGAATCTTAATGAGGCTGCTGGATCAGTGAGGATGAGTTATTTTATCTTTATCTTGTGTTTGTGTCTTCACTAGATCTCCATCTTGGCAACCCTGGTCTCCTTTAGGGCCACAGGTTACAATCCTGGCAGTGTGTCGTTAATTGTTCACTGGTTCTGGAGACTTAGTGAAGTAATTTATTGGATTCTGTTATAGAGTAGGAATTAGTTTTAAAAGTACCCTTGGAAATAAAGATGCCATCAGAAAAATCTTAAGATAAACTTTGTGTTTAAATTTTCAGGCCCCTCTTAAAATCTTAGCTAAGGAGTTTAGGCAGAGATGAAAGTAGCATTGTATATTCTAGAAAATCATATTAAGCCACTGGGAGTGTAACTCATTCGGCAGAGTTCTTGCCTAGCGTACATACACACTCTCTGGCTTCTGTCCCCAGCACAAATGGGGCTCGTGGGACATGCCTATATTCCCTGCCCCCCAAAGGAAGAGGTGAGACTGGAGGATCAGAAACTGCCGTGCTTATACATTAACAGTCTTATAGTGTGTTTGGGTTCTCTTATTGTCTGCTCAAATTTGAAATTGCCCTTTTCTTTTCTAAAGTACGGCTGTTCATGATGTCTGGATTCTGAATAATACCTGGTAGTGGCTATACTTTAAAACTAGAGTATAATAAGCCTATCGATGTGCATATACACATAATAAAAGCCTGCTGATATGAATATACATAGAATAAAAATAATTTAGATACTATTTAATAAAAATTCTCACGTTAGCTCTTCTCAGTGTGGCTTAGTGTTGCAGTTCCTGCTAGTGAGTGCCTCGCCCAGATGATTGGGACTGTGTTACTGTCCCTTTGCTGCTTCCAAAGACCCTTACCCCTGAGACATTGTGATCTGGACTGACCAGTGACCACATCAACCTGTGTACTTGGTTGATTACTTGAGCTCATATGCATATTCCTACTTTGAACAGTGAGGATTGATTCTGCTTTGGAGCCCCTCTGAACCGTCTTCATTCTTTTGGACTCAGAGGACAGAATTAAAGTTTGAGTTTATGTTTATTTTTTTAAATAAGTAAGTCAACTAGTCACGTTTACAGGAATGGGGTGGGGGATGATAACCTACATACACACACATACACACACACACACACACACACAGACATACACCCCTTTGGAATGGGCTAGATTTTACAATATATGTATCCTATATTTTTGTTTTTATTTTTGTTTTAAATTGGTAAGTTGGTATATTCCTGGACTACCTGTTCTATTTTGTTTTAATGTTCATGTTGCTATGAAGAAGGTCGGTTTGAAAGCTCTGTGCCACTTTTCAGTCTCTAGAGTCCTTAATTTGTCTACATTTAGAGAATATATTTGATTGGAATGTGAAGCAGTTATTTCTTTATTTATCAGCAGAGTATTCAACAAAAAACAATGTGAGTATTTAAATATATTATAAGAGTTTCTTTTTAAACATTTCTTACAAAGTAACATAATTTAAAAAAATTACTCATTGGAGTCTATCTTAAGTACTCCACTGATTGTACCCTACCCACTGAGTTGTGTCACTGGCCCAAGAATATACATTTTTATAGACTCAGAATATCTGACCTTCATAGCTCAGTTTAAATATAAGGCAGTAGTGAGAAAGCTTTCAGCCATCAGTAACGTGTTTAAGCTGTGAATACCTTGCAGCTCTCTAGCACCAGAAAGATGTGCACACTGTTGCAGCAGACTATTGCTTAGCTGCCTCAGTTTCTCTTAGAGTGCCAATACTGAAAAGTATGGGGTGGGTTACTTTATATATCAAATTGACATTCACATAAATAAGACATTGCTTCACCAAATGTGGAATCCAGTCTCCTGCTGCTGCCTTTGTGTTAAGCTGTAAAACTCTCAGCTTCTCTAGAGTCATGTTTACTTTCAAGCTGCCATCCGTGCCTCTATACAGCAGCCCCAATTAAATGTTTTCGTTGTAAGAGTTGCCTTGGTCATGGCGTTTTTTTTTTTTACAGCAATGGAAACCCCTAACTAAGAGATTAGGTAATTTGTAACCATAGGTGGGTCTATATTTTATATGACTTCTATTAGTATTTAGCAGGCAGCATATTAAACAGTTTCATATACTAATTTTTGGTCTATATATTTTATGCTTGATATTTCATTAGACATTGGGCATACTGGGGTGAGTGAGCTTTAAAATAAACAACATTTTAAAGCAAGCAGAAAAAGCTCTCCTTCAAAATAGGAGGTTTAATCTCTGCATTTAAAAATCATCAAAATATTTTAAAAATAGAAAAAGCTATTCTTCAGAGTAATGGCTGTACACAAGCACTATTGAGTGTATATCCAAAAGTTATGAGTATCAATGTTACTTTTATGAAGGGTGTATGAAATTGTATTTACAGTTCTGCTTTACCTCAGTAAACCCAGTAAGTTAACACTAGTTGGGAATTGAATTACTGCTTTGATGAGTGATCTGTACGGTTTCCTTGCAGTTGTTCAGCCCTTTGCTTACTTAGACTTTGATTTTGAAGTGATAATGTTCCTGACGAGTTAACTAATTACTGTCAACTGATGCAGGCTCTGAACCAAGTTGTCCTTTGGGACAAGATTGTTTTGAGAGGTGATAATCCGAAGCTGCTTTTGAAAGATATGAAGACAAAGTATTTCTTCTTTGACGATGGAAATGGCCTCAAGTGAGTGATTCCTTGTCATTTTTAACATTTTTAAGTAAGCTTGGTGATGAAATGAGTTTTCATTTTAAAGAGAAAAGGTACTGTTCCTGGGGTAGTGGTAGCCCGGTGGAGAGCATTGTCCTGACATGCACAGGATCTGGTTCAACCTCCAGGACAGTGAAGAAGGGAAGGGGATAAAAATATTAGTACAGTTTGGGAGGAAAGTGTTGGTATATTTTGAACTTAGCTGAAAGACAGAGCAAAGAGAACACTTGGCCTCTGTCAGAGGGACCATCGCTCTAGATGCTAAGTGCAGTGTCACAATAAACAGCCACAGCTGTTTAGTTTGCTTGTGATCTGATAAAACACCAGGAAAGAACCAGCTGGAGAAGACTCTTTATATAGGCATATAGGCTACAGTTTATCATCAGGGGAAGCCAGCGATAGAACTGAGGCAGACACTGGAGAAATGCCGTCTGAGCTTCCTCAGATTGCTTTCCTGTACACCTCGGACTACCTGTCCAGAGATGGCACCACCCACAGTGGGCTGAGCCCTTCCACAGTCATTAATTATAAATGCCCCAGAAGCTTGCCTCTCTACCAGGCTAATGAAGGTCCTCACTGAGGGTCCCTCTTCTGAGATCACTATATCCTGTGTCATGTTGACAGGAAACCAACCCTTATAATAGCTGCTACTATTACATACACAGGGACACAGGCTTTCTTAGGTCTGGGAGGGTCACCACTGTCACATGAAAGCTCTGCTTTCTGAACTCTAGTCAGGAGCTTGCGTGAAGGGCAATGTGATGGGTCCAGATCTAGTTTCTAGTGCTGCTTCTTTAAGTTGTCGCCCCTGCCCCAGTTCAGTCTCCTCTTCAGAAGAGGAGACCAGAATGACTGATGATCAGGCTCTCAGGCATTTTGACATTTTGGTTTATAAGAAGAGATTTAGGAAAAAAACTAATTTGACCTAAGCACACCTTCAGACTTGCAAATAAAGAATTTGGATCACAATAGATTTTGAGCTGCTGCAGTTTGCACCTCCAAATAATGGCAAAATTAGATTTCAGACTGTTGCCTTTTGATTCCCAGCATGGATCTCATTTTCTCGTCTTTGTGTTCTATTCATGTAAGCTTGTTGTTGTTGTTGTTAGCTGCAACTGTGAGTTGAGGTTGGTTATTTAGGCTACTAGTGAATTTAATGTTGATGTCTTTTAATGCTGTCTGTGGATTTTAAATGATATGAAAAAATTGTTATGTTTTGTCTGTTAGAAACAGCTAGTTATGGATGAAGTGTGTGGCACCATAGCAGTTGGTTAAATTTTTTTCTTAAGTGACAAGTTCTGCTAACCTTTGCTATTACATCTTTTTTTTGTAGGGGAAACAGGAATGTCACTTTGACACTATCCTGGAACGTGGTACCAAATGCTGGAATTCTACCTCTTGTGACAGGATCAGGACATATATCTGTCCCGTTTCCAGACACATATGAAATCACCAAGAGCTACTAAATTATTCTGAATTTGAAACATATTTTTATACAAGTTGAATTGCATTTCATCTCTTCCCAGTTACTTCATTGATGCTTCTCTCTTTTTCTCTCGATCTCTGTTTTTTTGTTTTGTTGTAAGAAAGACTCACATCAGAAGACACAGTTGAAGTGAAAGGTTCTGAGCTGCTTAAACTTAGCTTTGTAAACAGATAGACAGAAAGCCTACCAGAGAAGAGTAGTATCAAGAACGACGGAACTACACAGGAAGACTTTGTCAGCAGCGTGTGTTTAAAACCTTTGCTTGCCTTATCTTATGGAATACAGAATGGACATAAAGGGCTGTTAAACGTTCAGGTGTCATGAGACCTGATTCTGAATTGTATGTTTTGTGTTCATATAAGGTGGTTGGGACTTACTCGTGGGCATTGTCCTATATTTCTTAGTATATGCTAGGTTACTGGAGACTTTAATGTTCTTCCTTTGAAGTCTGGTTTACAAAAGCGCAAAGTGGTAGAATTTTATTGCATTTGTTTTAGAAATCCCCATCCGGCTTGCTTTCCTTAGATGAGTAGCAGCTTTCTCCAAATAAAGAGTAAGGACCTCTTTGTATGCCGTAAAATCTAGCAGGCTCATTTAACATTTCAGCCCAACCAAATGTGTATCTTTTAGTATGTTCAGAATGTGTCTTTGTATATCTTTATAAAGTTTTACCTTTGCCATCAAAAGTTGAAAATGTTTGCCTGGATTACCTCCTGGATTGGATTTGTCCCACTGAACTTGCCTCTGACTAGCTACAGTTTTTTTCGCTCCGTATTTTAACAGTTGGAATAGTAAGAGTATTTGTCTCCTGTGCTGGAATGTTGTCTGGCGCAGTCCTAATGAGGTGGAGAGTGCATATATTAGCTCTTTGCAGGTGAAGAAGCTGAAACCCAGAAACTTACTTACTGACTTGCACCTAAATTGAAAAGCAAGCAGTGGCCTTCTGTACCTCAGTTTACACATTGGTCACATCCATATAATTTTACTGTAGTTTGTTACTCTTATTTTTCTTCTGGGAATGAGAGAGTACAAAACTAATATTCTAGCAGCCAACAACTTAGACAGTGATATCTTTGTGTATATTCCTTTTTGCCCTTGTTAAAATAACTATATAGGTTTGTAAAATAATTTAGAGATTAAATACATTATATATGATTGAATATATAATTATATTTGACATGAAATTTATTTTCCTCATTGACAGATGCCCTTAGAATTAGCAGAAGAGTAGACCCTAGGTACATCCTTCTGTAACCTAAAAGGACTGTTTGGTAGCAATATTATAAATTAGCATTTGTTTTGTTTTTCTCTTTTGTTTTGTGACATTCATTTTAGCATTTCTTGTATGTGGTGGTACAGATCTTACAAATGCATTTGCAAGAGGGTTCCTTACCAGCAGAAAGGTCAAAGGCACACCTTGAGATGATTGTCACAAGCAGGTTCCTTAAACATTTCAGGGGCTCTGTTTCTTTGTCTATAGAATGATCTTTTACTGTGGTAGAAATCTGAAATGTTTTCTGTTCAGCAGATCATGAACAGAAACCTTAGTGGTCTGGTGTCAGGAAAGTGATGGAAAGATTAATACTGAGTTCATATGATCTGAGCTCCTGTTACATTTTACAGGTACAAACTTGAGCTTTCTACATTGATCGGAGACTAGATGTGTGAAATCTACAAGTGTCAAAGCTTGGAGGATCTGGGTGTGCCCTAGTTTAGGAAGCCTAGAGCATTAAAGGTCAGTTCAGTTAACAACAGCTCACTAGACTTTGTGGTGAGTGGATCTGCTAGTTAAGCACCAACCAACTAGCTCTGACACTGTCTAGAATTACCATTTATCGGAAAAGCCCAACTCAGGAGTTTGCTCAGGAAAGCCCAGTGTGACAGATGTCCTTTGCTTTTACCAGATGGAGGGAGCTGCTCAGGATATGGCTGCACTAGCATGCCACTAACCCTGTTTCTCAGGAACTCAATTGCGTGCATGCACGGTTTTATCCATTTGTGGTAATTCTATAAGCTACAAAGTTTTGTGTTTGATAACCATTGGTAGTCTCAGTGTTTTAGAGAAGTCTCATTAGATCTTTACAGGGACTTAGTGCTTCAGAGTCTGAGACCAGAGGTGATTCTGTGAAAAGAAGATGTAAGAATCTTAGTAGAGAGATTACAGTTCAAAATGAACTTGAAAATGTAGCACTCAGCATAGCCCTCTCAGTCTTAACTAGAAATCTTAACTTTGCTTTATGCTGGCCATTGCATTTAGTGCCCTCATGCTGAAAGGAAAACAACAGCTTCAGAAACTGTTGAGAATACAATAGCAAAACTGGTTGGTCTGAATTTTTTTTCTGGTAATGTTTTTTACAGTTCCACAGTGGTCTGACTATTGGACTTCAAGGATCTAAAGCTTTGAATGGGGGCTGGTACAGGGGCTGGTAATGGCGTCTGTTTTCTGACTCTTTGACCTCGTAGCTGTGACCTTTGATTGTAAGCAAACATCTATTTCAGAAGCTTCCCTTTCTCTCAGTAACAAGCCTGTGTACCTTCGAGATTGCCAGTGGTTCAAAGCTGTATGTTTGAAAAAGTTTTATTTCATAGTTTTTATGAAATTTGGTAAGTTGTTTACTAAAAAAGCAAATGCACAAGAGCATAATTCATAAAAATGTTGAAGATCTATGTGCAGAAATTTTCTTAACTGCAATAAACAACATTTTTCTAATAAGGATGATTTTTTTTTTCTGAGTAAAAATATGCATTTTAAAGACTTCCAGCTTTATGTGTTTTTGTGAAGCTGCTAAACTAAAAGAGTAGTGAGTGCATTTGAGGATTGAGGACGGAGTGTGCAGCACAGTGGGGCTTTAGGGGGTCCTTCATTCTACCCAGAGTGTTCCCAGCGGCTGCGCGCTCAGAGCTAAGCTGGAAGTTCATGGCGGGCAGGCCATCCGACTTGTGTTTGTGTCTGGTGCATGGCTGCACTTCATAGGCAGGCGACCAATGAAGTGCTTGTGTCTAATGTGACCCAGACATAGGCCACACCCGGTACACTGTACCTTAGTAAACACTGCTTTCTCTCACTCCCAAGCTCTACTTTCTCTTCAGGCTCAGTTGGATTATCCAATAAAGGTAAGTGGTGGTGTTGCTCCAAGCTTTGTCAGACAGCAAGGGGACTGACTGGTCTTGGCTTATGATAAGGGTAATTAAGGAAACAGCGTAAAGCCCTAAGAGATTCAGGTAAAATACTCAAGTTCCATGTCAAGTATTGCTCTGAAGAAATGACTCTCCCTGTATAGATCTTTGAAAGCCCATTGTATTTCCTGAGCCTCAGGTCCTGGGCATATTAACTCTGGGTTGACCCAGATAACACTGAACCTACTTTGGTCTGGAACTTCTCAATTCTGCATCTCAAGAGAAGAATTTCTCAGAAGGAACATGGCAGTAAACACACACACACACACACAAATATTGATTATCAAAGCTGTTGAGGTTTGATCTGTAGCTATGTATTATAATACTAAGTACTGGTCCTAGTTGTCTCAGGGTTGAGAGAATCCTCAGGTATACCAAGTGATGATATGTGTGTAACCTTGCTCCTTAATTTAAAACTATTGGTGGAATAAAAATACCAACAGCCTATAGCTGGGCAGAAGAGAGGTAAGTGGGGATTCAGTTCCTGGTCTTGGGGTTTGGGGCAGGACCACAAGAAAGAAGAAGTAGGCAAAGAGAAGACACCACCACGGGGTAAGTGAGTCAGGAAAACATGTCCATGAGGGTTGGCCAGTTGGAGTTAAGGACTACCCAGATGGAACTTGACAAACTGTAACTCGGGGTTATTGATGGGGAAGTAGATTCTAATACCTTAGAGTGTAGATTATCTGTCTAACTCTAGTGCTAATAAATGTAAAGGCTTTGTGTGTTATCTGGGAACTGCATGATCTAAGGCAGGATAGAAACCCCCCTATTGAGATTAAATATTCATAGAACAAAGCAAGATGAGTTTAGAAGATTGTAATCTCTTCTAATGAATAAGAGCCTTCAGACTGTTGGGTTTTCCCCCCACCTATCCTAGAATCCCCTGTGCTAGAGCATTCTATGCTTATGAGTTTTGCTTCACATTTGTTCTCTTACTTCTTTCCTGGAAAAGCATTAAAGCAAAAATTCTGTTTTCAGTGCTGTTGTCTGATGTGTGACCACTGCGTACCCCTCCTGTGTGGGAACTTGAGTATTGGTGTGTGTAAAGATAGATGTTGAAGGAGCTTTCAAGCCTTGCCCCACCCCT
Source organism: Micromys minutus (assembly GCF_963924665.1). Lineage (NCBI taxonomy): Eukaryota > Metazoa > Chordata > Mammalia > Rodentia > Muridae > Micromys > Micromys minutus. The sequence goes on from NC_137983.1 coordinate 16,321,745, forward strand.
GTGCCCTTTTGTACATCGGGTATCTGAGTACTTGGAAGTAGGTGTTTCAGAGTTGGCAGCACAGGTCCTGATTATAGCTGAACATCTGAGACACAAAATACTGCATATTTCCTTGTTGGGGCCTAAAATGGCTGTGACTTCCCTAGGTGATGACTTAATTCAAAGACTGGGAAAGGATTTACTGACCATGGTGAGGAAGAAAATTCTGGGGTACAGTGTATATCTCGAATAGCCAAAGCTTGATGGGAATTGGACTTTTCCCAATGGGTGTTATATTCCTGGTTATATATTCCTGAGAAGTAGGGTTATTTTTTTCCCCACTTTTCAGTGGCTGCCATTTCCTTAGGGATCACCTGGCTAGCATAAGAGTGCAGAGATATATAAACCCAGAACTGCCACCTCCTCTTGGCTTCTCTCTGTTCAGTATTGGAAAGCCCAATTGAGTTCCGAGTTAACACTATTATCATTAACCCCATGATAATAGTGAACAACAAAATTCCAATAACTGTAGTGAATTGATTTCTACTTGTGTAGTACCGACTGTGGTTATTAATGCATCTTTCTACAAGATGTGAGGAAAGGGCTCCCAATTTTTGTTGTTTGTTTTTGTTTTGGCATGGGGGACTGTCCCCCAAAGATTTACATTCTTTCACTTCAAATCCCCATGAATTTTGAATTAGCTGGGTGGAGGTTTCAAGAAAAGTCGAAAAAAATAGACCGGTCTTGGCCTCTAGTGTTCTAGCACCAGCATATTCCAGGGGTAAATGAGCTACATCCCCCAGTTTTGATAGAAATGGTACATGAGTCATCTTGACCTTCAGTCACTTCTCAGAAATACCTACCGCAGGCAGGAAGCCTAACTTCACTAAGCTCAGTGATTCTCAACCTTCCTAAGGACAGGAGACTTTGATTTAGTTCCTCATCTTGTGGAGACTCCAAACCATAAAATTATTTTGCTTGCTACTTCATAACTATAGTTTTGCTACTCTCATGAATCATAGTGTGAATATCTGTGTTTTCCCACTGTAGGGAACCTGGGAAAGGGTTGTTGGAGCCCCAAAGGGGTCAAAGGTCAAGAGCTAATGGTCTAGCTAGTTAGAGGGCCACTTTCTGTCTGCTCACCAGCTGAAACTGACCAGCAAGGAACAACCAGTTATCACAAATGGGTTTGTTTGTGTGTATGCTTTTAATTTGTGTGTGCACACATTTATGTGCAGGCATGAAGGATTTTCTGATGGTGATCTAGCAGCCTGACAGACTTAAGCTTTGTACAACAGTCAAACAGAGATTGAAAAGAAAATGTTTTCTTGTTTGTTTGGTTTGGTTTGGTTTTGCCCAGTCTGTTTTGGTCCCTCTATTTGTAACTCGGTGCACTTTAAACATGTAAGATACTTATGTAACTCGGTGCACTTTAAACATGTAAGATACTTCGCTGAAGTATGCTCAAATTGTTTGACAAGTTTAGTCCAGAACTGCTGACAGTATCTAGACTTTGAAGAGAAAGAGGAGTTGGACTTAGGTATTTATAGCACTCCCAAGAGAACACCAGAACTTGTATCCCCGTAGCTGTGATATAAGACGCATGAGATTTGTTTCACTGAGCATGCTACCAAAACACGCACCTTCCTCACCTTTAATTTCCTTGCTAGCCTCAAACTTTGGCAAATGTTTTGCTGAATCATTATTTCATAGTACTATTATGTTTCACGTGTGTGTGTGTGTGTGTTTGTGTGTGTGTGTGTGTGTGTGTGTGTGTGTGTGTGAGTGAGTGCATGCAGATGTATATACCTATGTATACATACAACCCTTGGAACATTTAAGTACATATTTGTTGTGTGATTTAATAAAAGGTAAGAAAATGAAAGTATGTTTAGGAAATTTTATTGACAGCTGACCTTAGCTATCCCTGGGAGTTTTATTTTCATAGACTCTGAATACATCAGAATTCTTAGGTACAGTGATGTAGTGATTGCATACAATGATTATGTAAGCTTCTTTATACTTTCAGTTTTCTCTTCATTACCTATGATGCCTTATGCAATGTAAACACTGTAAACATTTGAGTATTTAAGCGTGAGCAAGGAGTCTATACATGTTTGGAACAGACAGCAGTTGTGACACACAAGTGTATCTTCAGATGTGTAAATGTGATTTGGTTGACAGAGTATAATGGGTTGTCTGAACATTCCTTATTTCCTATTGATAAACTGTTACTGTTCTCTTTCTCTCTCCCCTTTTTAAAAAGTGACTGGGAAAATGCCTTTCTAGGTACACATACCAGAACCTTAAAAAGAACACACACACACACACACACACACACACACACACACACACACACAGAGAGAGAGAGAGAGAGAGAGAGAGAGAGAGAGAGACAGAGAGCAGAGAGAGAGACAGAAACAGAGACAGAGAGAGAGAGACAGACAGACAGTGCCAGATACTATGGTTTGCATTTGTAATGACAGCATTCCTGTGTAGAGATGAGAGTCAGAGAATGGAGACTCACCCCGAAGCTTATAGACCAGACTCTACCTGGCGTATGCAGTGCAAACGAGACAGACGCTGCCTGCAGGTAGGTGGCAAAATCTGACTTCTGAGCATTTTCCGATTACCCACACTCACATGTACCACACACTCATACATATGTACGCCATATGCAAACACACACACACACACACAAATAAGTTGTTTTTACTTAGCCTTGGCAGTTAGTGCTTAACGTGAAATAAGTATTTCCATTTGAAGCAGATTAGTCAATGAACAAATTCATACGAAGGATAAGTAGAAGAAATATAAACTATGAGGCATTCACATGTGATTTAATGAATAATTCTAAATATGTATCTATTGCTGCTGTTGAAATCAGTAATTGGAGCAACACCATTCGCTTCTGGTCTCATTTTCCGCGTTTTAAGTGTTGTAGCTCTGGTATCCTGGCAGTCAGGAACCAAGGAATACCAGTCACACCACACAACATCTCACCCAGGAGATTTATTGGGAAAACCACGGACAGATTAGGTGACTCTGTGTGTGACAGTTTTTTTTAGAGAGGTGGGGGTGGGGTGGTGTATTTTTTTTCCCGAGAGTGGCCTGGGGTTAGTTAGATTTTATGGTCTCATCTTGGGCTTTTTAACTCTAGGGTGGAGCTCGGCCCACCGGTTGGAGGTTGGAGGTTCTCAGAGGCAGGGTGTGGCCACTCAAGTGCCTCAGGGGGCTGAGCCTAGGTTTAAAATATTCTGGGGGCGTGGCCTGGCAAGGGCAGAGACTGGCCACTAGAATGCCTCCAAGGGCTTACACACATCTGCGTCACCTCTTCCTCTCCCTGCCTTCCCTTTTGTGGGCGTTAATTTTCAGTTTTACTTAGAAGTTGTCCACTTATGGTACACCTCATTTGTCATTTTTCTGCCGTTCTGATTTGGAGGAAGCTCTCAGTCATATTGAAGACAAATATGTGGGTATTTATTTATTTTGCATCAAGGAAGGCTGATGTAGAATACATACATGTCATTTCACAATCTGAGTTGGAAACCAGGGTTTCTTTTGGTACACACAATTGGTGGAAGATTGTGGTGCTTCTAGTGTGACAGGCAGAATTCCTTTTCATTTATTGGTTCAACATATCACACAAAGATCAGTGGATCACAGTTATTAATCCCACAGGGAAATACTGCAGATTACAGGATACTAAGTAATCCTCTTATAGAGACCAGGAGGGGTCTTCGGATCCTGAAACTTCTCCTATGTGTAAATTCTTCAACTATGCATTGCTGCCATTTGGTGTTTACAAACTTTAATTTTGGCAAAGTTGGCAAGTGTCCAGTGCTATCTTAGGTTTGATACCACTTACAATTCTTTATGGCTAAAAGGTTAGACTAATTTCCATGTGTTTCTTTCCCCTGGTAACGTTGGTAACTTGCCAAATTTTTGTTGTCTGACTTACTGACTTATTGGACATTAATATATTGCCCCTCGTTCTAGCTTAAATTTTTATCCTTTCCATCAGAAATAAAATGCTAGTATTTCTGTTTTCAGCTTTTAATTAGTGCCCTTTTAGCTAATCTCCATCACAGCTACTTACCATGCATCATGCTGTAATAAAGAAAATTTATCAACTTTGATGTCTGAAATATCAGATTTGGATTTTGGTACTCTCACTTGGTAGCTATGAGAACTTGGGTAAATTATATGCAGTTTCCTAATAAAGTTCTTTGCCTAATCATGTTTGATATGGATTGAATTGCATATGTACCGTATATTATGTAGCATGTATTTAACTCATTCAGTGCTCCAAAATGAACCTGTATGTTAGTAAGAGGCCAAATCTTTTAAATTCAGATTCTATTTTAGAGAACTTAAACTAACAGGCCAGTACCTAGCATTAGCTTCTAAGTTATCTCCTGTCTTAGGGTTTTACGGTGGTGTACAGATACAGTGACCAAGACAACTCCTATTAGGACAACATTTAACTGGGGCTGACTTACAGGTTCAGAGGTGCAGGTCCATTATCATCAAGACAAGAACGTGACACCATGAACTGAAGATGTGTTTATCTTCATGTAAAGAGGACAATAAAGAGGACTTTAAGGGTTACAGCATCCTGTCTCAAAGGAAGGAAGGATGCTATTTACAGAGGCAGGCCAGCAAAGAAACCACAGAGAGGGGACATACAGATGTCTAGTTTTAACTGTGTCACAAGGAAGGGAAAAGGGGGTTGTAACTTATGCTTATCCCTGTCCAGCTTCAAATGAACATGACACAAACTATGATTTCTTTATTAGGCTCTGTGCAATTAATGGGGGAGTACCCCTGTACTGGCTGGTCTTGTGTCAACTTGACACAAGCTGGAGTTAATCACAGAGAAAGGAGCCTCAGATGGGGAAATGCCTCCATGAGATCCAGCTGTACGGCATTTTCTCAACTAGTGATCAAGGGGGGAAGGTCCAGCCCATTGTGGGTGGTGCCATCCCTGGGCTGGTAGACCTGGGTTCTATAAGAAAGCAGGCTGAGCAAGCCAGGGGAAGCAAGCCAGTAAGTAACATCCCTTCATGGCCTCTGCATCAGCTCCTGCTTCCTGACCTGCTTGGGTTCCAGTTCTGACTTCCTTTGGTGATGAACAGCGATGTGGAAGTGTGAGCTGAATAAACCCTTTCCTCCCCAACTTGCTTCTTGGTCATGATGTTTGTGCAGGAATAGAAACCCTGACTAAGACAACCCCTAATCTAATTCTCTGATGCTAGACTGGCTATTTCTCCAGCTGTACTCTCATTTGCTGTTTGAATCTTTCTGGGTTATTTCTGCTCCAGCAGTCTAGTGTCCTGGGGAGGCATTACATGTGCTGCTGGTCCCTCACAACTAATGGAGACCTGGAGACCTCTCGTTCAGTCCGTTTTCTCTTCCTCCGCCCTTGTGTGACCCCTAGCCCACAAGCCCAAACTGTACCTCTCTGTTCTCTCCAGTAATTGATTGTAACCATTTTTATTTAATTAGTGGTTTTAAATTGGGGAGTAAGGCTTGCACAAGAAAGGTGGGTGTACATAAAATTTGCTTGTCTTGGGGGCAACAATATCCTGGGGTACAGAATTTAGCATATGAATACACCAGCGCAGGACCAACTCTCACTAGAGGGCTAGTAATACTTTCAGAAGGCTTATACATTTAACTTCCTTGGGAGGTGAGAGAGGAGGGGTTAATTCATTGCCTTGTTTGATTTCAGAGAACTCAAAAGCTACTTGGTGCTGTCTGCTGCTGTTGGCAAAACTAGGAGAGCATCAGATTCTATAGTGCAGCCATAGCTAGTTTCCAGAATACAGCAGCAGTGTGGGAAGATCACAATGTAAGATGTGTTACTAAACAACCAGAAGACCAAGGTCTTATAGAGATGAACAGTTCTACCTCAAGTGCTTTATGCCATTTAACTTCAAGAATGGTATTATACAGATCTCTAAATTTTTATACTTATGACCATGAAATTAAATGTTTACCCAATTGGGATCCAGCTCATGGGGAGAATCCAAAGACTGATACTGTTACTGATGCTGCAATGTGCTTAGAAACAGGATCCTGGCATAGCTGCCTTCCACAGGGCCCAACAAGTAGCTGAAAGATTCATTTGCTGATACTTACATCCAACAAATGGACAGAAGCCTGGGCTCCCTGTGGTTGAATTAGGGAAAGGCTAGAAGAAGCTGAGGAGGAGGACCAGCAGTCTCAGACACTGAGCCACTAACAACAGCTGCTATGAGGACCCCAACAACAGAGGACTGCCTGGTCTGGCCTCAGCAAGAGAAGATGCACCTAACACTTGAGAGACTTGAGGCCTCAGGGAGTGGGGAGGCCTGGAGCTGGGGGAGGAGGAATGGGATGAGGAACTGTTGGAGGGTGGCCCAGGAGGGAAATAACGACTGGACTGCTAAAAAAAAAAAAAAAAAAAAAAAAAAAAAAAAGGATGCTTTTTAAAAAAATTTATTCAGCATCTTTTTTCTTCTTTATTTCTGCCTTTTTGACATTTTATATTTAATGTATAATGGCTGAAAGGGGAAAAGAGGAAGGAAGGGATCTTCCTTGAGCAAGTCCCATGTTTCCTTTCCTGAGGTTGTCATGTCCCATCCATGAGACCCGAGAGTGACAGTAGGCTTCCCTCAGTACTTTCCTCCTCCCAGGACCATGCCCACTGCATGACGGTTTCACACAATATTGTAGTTCTATTCATTCCTTCTTTTATATACCTTCTTACATTCAAGAAATTGTTTGTCATTACTCAATCGATTTCAGGGTGGTTTGAGAAAAAGCAGCCGACTCAGACCTGAAATTGAAACCTAGAAGCCTAACAAAATTCCTAAGTTCCTTACTCAGATGAATAGCCATGTATTATGGGACATGTGACTCTGTAAGCAGTATGATTCATCAGGGCTGTATAAAGATTTATTCAGTCAATGAACAATTACTGAGTGCTGTTTGCTTAGTACACTGCTTGCTAGGTAGCGACAGAACAACTTTGCTCTTGTGGGATTTAGGCATCTAACCTACACACACACACACACACACACACACACACACAAATCAAAGCACATTTTACATAAATGTAAAAATAACCAAGGCAAAGGGATAATGAAGTGTTGATGGGGCAGGTGAGAACGGGTAACTTAGCAACCTCTGCTAAGCTTAAGCTCCACACCTACGCCTTTGTCAGCAAAGCACTTAGCAACCTGGAACCCCACCTCCCTTAAACTGCACCCACACCCCTCTTTAAATAAAGGCTTACAGTTCCGCTCCCTCACAGCACTCTAGCAATAGTTAGCACACTCCTCTGACCCTTTATGGTCACATACATGCTAGAGCATATCAAGGACCAAGGGGCAATGCACCAGTGTCCTCTCCTGGACTGGCTTAGTAAGGCAAACTGTATCTTTTGAGTGGACATTTAAGAGGAAAATTCCCTGTTTTCCACCGTTTGCCTGTATGTAATCGAGGATGTGTGCATCATGGATAAAAGGGCATGCACAGTGAGCGATGGCTGGCATTGCTCAAGCCTATCTATCAATCAAAACAAAACACCGCCCACCCTCTGGCCATAGTGAGCTATACCTCCAGGGGAGTCTACCGATCTCAGCACGGCTTTAGTCTTTCGTCCTGTGCACAGGGTTGCAGCCTCCCGAGCTTGCCCTGCCCACGCCAGCATGTCCACTGGTGCCAGTGTTCGGGTTGACCTTAGGGAGCCTCGTCGGTGACACTTTATGGTTGTTTCTTCCCACATTCCCAGGGGACACAGTCTCACAGCCAACACCCCGTTCCTCTGACTTCCTATTTCAGCATCCCCTCCTGCAAGGATCTCTTAGCTGCAGTTGTGCCTTTGGATTTACCAGTTGGGTCTGCAACCCACAACTCTGCCTTTTGCTTGGTTGCGGTTTATGCCATGGTCTCCACCTGCTGCGGGGAGTTTTAGTAGTGAGGGGTGAGGAATACATTTATCTGTGAGTACAGGAACAGATACTTAGAAGCTGGTTACGGATTCTGCTGGTTTCAGGAAAGTGGACCTTGAGGGTCAGTGGTTCTCAACTGTCCTCATGCTGTGACACTTTAATGGAGTTTTTCATGTTGTAATGACCTACAGCCACAAAATTATTTTATTGCTACCCCACAATTGTAATTTTGCTTGGTTATGAATTGCCATACAAATATCTGATATGCAGAATATCTAATATTCAACCCCTAAAGGGTACTGACCCACTGTTTGAGAAACACTGTTGTAGGGTTCTCCTCTAAGAGCCGTGACTTTATGAGCCTGGCTGGCTGGTTGGTTAGGTTTCCAGCATTTCTCTATTAGGAGCGCATGTGTGTGTGTGTGTGTGTGTGTGTGTGTGTGTGTGTGTGTGTGTGTAATAAGAATTAAAAAGTAGAGTAGCAAGAGGAGGTGCATGGGAGAGGGGTTTGGCCAGAGGAAAATAAAAAGGTACACGATGTAACAATAATCTGAAAAGAAGAAAAAAGAAAGAGTTCTTATAGTGTGTCTGGCCTATAGCTTTGCTTTGTTTATAAGTGACACTTGTCGTCGCTGCTTTGCTATTTGTACGCATGTTTTCAAACCGTCAAGTAAGACACCAAAATCTCAGACACCCAGCCAAAGCAACACCCACTGGTAACACTGTAGATACGGTTTAAAAACGAAGCAGTGATGCTGGTGAGACAGTTTTGCAGGCTAAAGGCACTTACGGATAAGTCTGATGACCTGTGTTAGGTCCCCAGGGCAAACATAGTGGAAAGAAAAAACTAATTTCTGCAGATTGTCCTCTAGTCTTTTTATGTAAATACACACATACGCACAACTAATACTGTGGATTAATTTCACAGGTGATACCTGGAGAATATGCAAACACACACACACACACACATACACTCAGAGAGAAAGAGGGTGAAGGGGGAGCGAGAGGGAGAAATGAGTTCAACAATTTGTTTTTCTAACTTCTTGGTTTCAGATTTTGTTTTTTTACTTAAAAAAATTACCCATCCATTACAACTTGAACTCTTGTATTCCATTTTATTTCAACGATCTGGAAATACTTAACACACACTGGAAACCCGGTGCAAAGCTTGGGGAGATTGTGTGAACCTTCTCGGCAATCCTTTCTTCGGCAAATGCGCATCATTTGCTCACAGCTTGTCTTTTGGCGCCCTCTGGTGGTTTAAGCTGGTAGAACCCACACCCAGTATTTTCCATACAATGTAGATGAATATACATTATCCTCCTCTTTCTCCCTCTCGCCCACAGTTCTTCGCACCCCCGTCTAAAGTGTACAATTTTCATCCGGAAAAACAAATTCACATATGTGATGGATAGTTTTATATCAACTTGACACAAGCAAAAGTCAATGGAGAGGATGAAAACTTAATTATTAAAATGACTCTAGGTGGTTGGGGTGCCAGCAAGCCTATAGGGTATTTTCTTAATTAGTGATTGATGGGGCATAGCCGAGCCTGTTGGAGATGGTGCTATCTAAGGGATGGTGGTCCTGTGTCCTATGAGAAACTGAGCAAGCCATTGAGAGGCAAGTCTGTAAATGGTCTTCTTCAACAGCCTCTTTATCACTCCTGCCTGTAGGACCTGCCCTGTTCAAGTTCCTGTCCTGACTTCCTTTGCTAACCAACAGCAATATGGGAGTGTAAGCCAAGTAAACCCTTTCTTTCCCAAGTTACTTTTGTCATGGTGCTTCACCACAACAATAGTACCACTAAGAACACACACACACACACACACACACACACACACACACAGCTATCTATACATACATACACACACACATATATATGCACATGCACATACACATATATGCACAATTTAGCTTTAAAAACCTTAAATGAAGGCTGTGTTCGTATCACCTGCAGTACTGACACTTAGAAGGTAAAGGCAGGAGATGCGAATTTGAGGGCAGCTGAGCCCCGTGAGCCCTTCTTTACCCGCTCAGGGGCAACCTCGAGGACAGAAACCACTGGAAACAGAAAACAGTACAATAAGAAAGGGCAGCGAGGTATGTCATGTCTGCTTTGCAGTTCCTGTCACTGTTTACTTTCTCCTTTTTCGTGTTCATAGATCTTAGGCATCTAACAATACTGGATTCATTGCTCTCCATGTGTGGGCGTTTTGCCTGAATGCGTATCTGTGTGTCACTTGGTGCTGAGCCCCCAGAGGGTATCAGGTTTCCTGCAACTGGAAGTACAGATGGTAGTGAATTGCCCTGTGGGTGCTGGAGACTGCACCAGGGTCTCTGGAAGAGCAGCCAGTGTCCTTAACTATGGAGCCATCTCTTCAGCCTCAGGTGTCTCCTTAAAAGAAGCATTAAGCTAGATTTTAAAAGATATGATAATGTGTCTCTGCGTATCATGTGTTTCTGTGCTTATTTTTCTTCCACATTTTCTTTGGAATTAAGAAACTCCTGCTTAGTTCTCCTCATGCGTTCAGTCCTTGATTTAAAACTTTCAGTGTTAACCTCGATATGTTACCCACAGGACACAAGCATCATGTACTGGAGATTTTTGTCTTGTTTTGTCCAGTGGCCCTGTTCTGAGTTCCTCAGCATTCTCAATAGGTTCATGCACATTCTCATGACCTACAAGCTGTTCACATACATGTACATTCCAGTTCCCCCACCGGGCAGGACATTGTCATGGCAAATGACTTTGCTTATATTTCTTGATATTCTCTTTACTCACTCACCATTTTTATTTTTATTAACTTCTTGATTTTCATATTTTTTTTTCGGAGTGTATTTCATGGATGCTCCCAGGTCCCAGTAGGGATGACATCAGCTGAAATGCCCAATAAAGGGGAGGGAGAGTCTGTAGAGACCATTTCCAGAGGTAAGGCACGGCCACTGATTGAGGGATGGGGCCACTCACCCTTCTCAAAATTTTAACCCAGTATTGCTCCTGTCTAAAGGAAATATAAAGATAAAGAGTGGAACAGAGACTGAAGGAAAAGCCATCCAGAGACTGCTCCACCTGGGGATCCTTCCTATATGCAGCCACCAAACCCAGCCACTATTGCTGATGCCAAGAAGTGCCTGCTGACAGGAGTCTGATACGGATGTCTCCTGAGAGGTTCTGCCAGATCATGACAAATACAGGGGCGGATGCTCACAGCCAACCATTGAACTGAGAATGAGGTCCCCCATTGAGGAGTGAGAGAAAGGACTGAAGGAGCTGAAGGGGTTTGCAACCCCATGGGAAGAACAACAATATCAACCAACCAGACCTCCCCCAGAACTTCCAGGGACTAAACTAAAAGCTAAAGAATAACATGTAGGGACCCATGGCTCCAGCTGCATATGTAGCAGAGGATGGCATTGTCTGGCATCAATAAGAGAGGACCTTGGTCCTGTGAAGGCTCCATCCTTCAGTGCAGGGGAATGTCAGGGTGATGAGGTGGGAGTGGGTGGGTGGGAAGGGGAATGTCCTCACAGGAGCATTGCTGGGGGCAATGGGGTTGAGGGGATAACATTTGAAATGTAAATACATAAAATATCCAATAAAATAACTTTCTTCATCGACATCTGTCTTTGCCTTTCTGTTCAGCTCCTGAGAATGTCTCTGTTAATCTAACCATTGGCTTATCCTGTTATTCCACGACTATTCCTAAGGTCTTTTTTATCTTATGTTGTATTTTCTTATTTCATGAAGTAAATTGTTTTTGTGAATTCTAGAGACATCTCACTGTCTCTTCCAACTCTTGCCACTCTCCCCTCCTTCTGATCTTATAAAATCTGAGTAAAGCAATTGGCTTTAAGATGTGGGCTTCTTGTTACCAGACACTGGACTACAGTGATCAACTTTTTGTTGACTCATGATCGGTGACTGACATACCGTATGGTGGGTAGATTGGGCTCGGTTCCATGATGATTTTGTGACTTAGCCAGGAGGAAAATCCAGACCGACATTTTGCCTTCAGTTCAATGGTCCCTCATCTGTATGAAAACAGGTAAGTAAATTTAAATATGTCTGGGCCATTTATCTCTGCTTTCAGCTCAGTGTTTCTAATGAGATGGAAAGTGACCTCATGACCGTAATTTCACCCAGGTAGAAGAGAAATGCTATTTGCGGTTGGATCACAGCCTATTTGGGCAGCTATGACAAAGATCTACAGACTACACGGCTTCAACATTAGGAATTGATTGTATCTATAGGCACAGGAAATTTTCTGAACAGAACACCAATGGCTCATGCTGTAAGATCAAGAATTGACAAATGGGACCTCAAGAAATTGCAAAACTTCTATAAGGCCAAGGACACTGTCAAAAGGACAAAAGGGCAACCAACAGAGTGGGAAAAGATCTTTACCAATTCCACATCCAATAGAGGCCTAATATTCATTATATACAAAGAACTCAATAAGTTAGACTCTAGGGAATCAAATAATCCTATTAAAAATGGGGTACAGAGCTACACAAAGACTTCTCAAAGAGGGAATATTGAATGGTTGAGAAGCACCTAAAGAAATGCTCACCATCCCTAGTCATCAGGGACATGCAAATCAAAACCACCCTAAAATTCCACCTCACACCAGTCAGATTGGCCAAGATCCAAAACTCAGATGACAGCAGATGCTGGTGAGGATGTAGAGAAAGAGGAACACTTCTCCACTGTTGGTCGGGTTGTAAACTGGTACAACCCCTCTGGAAATCAGTCTGGCTGGTCCTCAGAAAACTGAACATGGTGCTACCTGAGGACCCAACTGTACCACTCCTGGGCATATATCCAAAAGTAGCTCCAACATCTAACAAGGACACATGTTCAATAATGTTCATAGCAGCCTTATTTATAACAGCCAGAAGCTGGAAAGAACTAAGATGTCCCTGAACAGAGTAATGAATACAGAAATTGTGGTACATTTACACAATGGAATACTAATCAACTATTAAAAACAACGAGTTCATGAAATTCCTAGGCAAATGGATGAAACTTGAAGCTATCATTCTGAATGAGGTCACAAAAGAACACTCTTGGTATGCACTCACTTATAAGTGGATACTAGTCCCCTCCCCCACCCTAAAAAGCTCAGAAAACCTAAGAAACCACCCATAAAACTTATGAAACTCAAAAGAAGAAATGCCAGAATGTGGATGCCTCAGTCCTTCTTAGAAGGGAGAACAAACACTCATAGGAGGAAATACAGGGACAAATAGAAAAGCAGGGATTGGAGAAAAGACCATTCAGTGACTGCCTCACCTGGGGATCCACTCCATATCCAGCCACCAAACCCAAGCACTGTTGCTGATGCCAAGAAATGTTTACTGGCAGGAACCAGATATGGATACCTCCTCAAGGGCTCTACCAGAGTCATACAGATACAGTTGAGGATGCTTGCAGCTAACCATCAGACTGCATACAGGAACCCCAATGAAAGAGATAGAGAAAGGACTGAAGGAGCTGAAAGGGTCTGCAACCTCATGGGAAGAACAAACAATATCATCAACCAACCAAACCCTCCAGAACTCCCAGGGACTAAAACACCAACCACTGAGCACACATGCAGAGACCCATGACTCCAGTTGCATATGTAGCAGAGGATGGCATTGTCTGGCATCAGTGGGAGAAGAGACCTTTGGTCCAGTGATGGCGTGTTTTCCCAGCATAGGGGAATGTCAAGGCACTGAGGTGGAGAGGGTGATTGGGACTGGGAGCATCTTTACAAAAGCAAGTGGAGGAGGAGGAGTGGGGATGGGAGTGGAGGGAAAGGGGATAACATTTGAAATGTAAATACAGAGAGTATACAAAACAAACAAAAAATGAAAGCTGTATTTTTAAAACTAGCACCCCAAATACATATATGAACTATAAAGCTTCTTATTAAGTAAAAGAGAACATTTTCTTTCCTCTCTTCTTTCTTTCCTTCTTTTTTCCTTTCTTTCATTATTTCTTTTTTATTTATTAATTAATTTTTTTGCAGTCCAGTCTTTATTTATATCACAGTCCACCCTCTGACTATTCCTCATCCTATTCCTCCTCCACCCCCACCCCACCAGGCCTCCTAACTCCCTGGAGACTCCAGTCTCTTGAGAATTAGGTGTATCCTCTATGACTGAACCCAGACCAGGCAGTCCTCTGCTGTACATGTGTGGGGGCCTCATATCAGCTGGTGTGTGCTGCCTGGTTGGTGGCTCAGTGTCTGAGAGATCTCAGGGGTTCAGGTTAGTTGAGAATGGTCCTCCTACAGGGTTGCTCTCCTCAGCTTCTTCCAACTTTTCCCAAATTCAACAACTCTTAAAAAACAAAACCAAAAAGTTTCCTTAGCTCTTCCAACAGAACTGCAAGCCATTTGGCTCTCCATTTTAACCATCATATTCTGTCTAAACCTAGCCTAGAAATTTACTTGAAATTAGAAACACTGGTAGAAACTGAACAGGTGACTGCCTGTGGGCTGACTAGGTGTCTTGGTAAGTATTCAAGTGTGAGGATGGAACTCTGATAATAAAGGCAACCTATGCTAAATCTCTGACACTTTTCTTTTAGCGGTACCTACAACTCATAAATTCTGGTGTGTAACAAGACAAAAAGAGCAGGGCAAGCATCTGTGCAGTGCGGAACCGGAAGTCAAAGGGTTAGCCTTGAGTTAGCTCAAAATTACCACACATGTGTTTTCCAGTACATAGCATGTTATTCATTTATATGTACAAAACTGGTATTCATGATGTATATTATAATAATATGTTATATATATGTTATATTTGTAAAACTACATTTTACTTGTTTTTATATCGAAAACTTTACTATATTATTAAATAATCTTCTGTACCTTCAGGTTTTAAAAATGTATGACTTTTATATTTTTTACAGTCCAGTTGTTACCACCATCCCAATCTGCTCTCCCACAGTTCCTCATCACAATCCTTCTCTCCTGTCTCCAACAGAATGTCTCTGTCCTTCCAGCCAGTATTAAGAGCATTTTAAGGAACAGGGGAAGGATCTACGTGAGGGGGTAATGGGATGAGAAGGGGTCTGATACTGGGATATAAAGTAAATAAATAGATTTAATACAAACAAGAATGCATATAAGAAAAGACACTTTAATGTATATCTGAATTTATAAATACTAGTTTATACAGAAGGTTTTAATTTAGATCATTAAAATATTCGTACTATTTTTATATGACATTTTATCAAATTGCCTCGCAGAAAAGTTGTAGGAAATTTTTAAGTCGGTGATATTTCTGAGAGTTCGAATTTGTTCCTGTGGCACAGCCTGGAATCACTTGGGACGAGAGTCTCAATCATGTCTTACTATATCAGGTGGGCCTGTGTGCCTGTCAGGAGGGATTTGTCTTGATTGACGTGAGAAGACCGATCCCACTGTAGGTGGAGTCATCCCCTTGGCAGGGATTCTGAAAAGTATACAGTGGATTGAAGGAGTGGGTCACAAGCAGCACAGCAAGGATGCATGCATGTGTAGACTTCTCTCTGCTCTTGATGATGGAGTGATGAGCCATCCCCTCAAGCTTCTGACACTGTGGCTTTCCTGTGTGGTGTACTGTGCAACTGTGCACTCAACTGGACTCCTTCTCCTACAGTATTTTTTAAATGATTGGGTTTTTTTTTGTTGTTGTTTTTATGTTTTTGAGATCTCAATAAAATCACATCATTTCCTTTTTTTTTTTCTTCCTCCAAATTCCTATGTCACCCTGACCTTGCTATCTTTCAAACTCAAGCTTCTGAAGGACCCTAGGGGCTTTCTCCAGCCTTACACCTACCACCTTGGGTCAAGGCTAGGCCAAGTTCCATTCTCCACCCAGAGTTCTCCAGAAGATCAGGAACCTTCTTGAAACACAACAGAATGTACTGACTAACAGTCACCTCACCCTCTGGCCCCAGATAAAGTTAGAAAGCCCTTCATAAGCTTGCTAGCCAATAGATTCAAGTTTAAACTTTAACCTTGCTGATGTAACCTGTACCCCCTCAAAGTATAAAAACTGCCTGTTATAGCCATCCAGGGTCACCTTCCAGTCACTCAGCATGAGGGGCTGTCTGAGGGTCTACCCCGGAAAATAAACCTCTTGAGTTTGTGTCAAATTCCGTTCTTGTGTCTCACTTTGGGGTGGGGGTCTCCCAGTAGTTAAGACTCACTTTGAATCTTACAGTTTCTTTTTCTTATTCTTGTTGTTTTTGGTGATGTTGTTGTTGGTGTATTAGTGTGTATTCCTAAATGGATGTATACACCCTGCTCAGTTATTCAGTTGGTATTGGATATCCAATTGGAGCGCTCGTCCTCAGGAAGACTATTACTCAGCATACCCTAGCTGCCTATACTTCCTTTTCTAGGGCTGAAGTGCCTGAGCTCTCCCTGCCCTCTCTCTGTATTAGCAGAGTATCTGTTGGTACCATCCTTGCTCAGGTGGTGTTTAGATCTGATTGGCCTCAAACTAGTTCTGGCATTCCGTTCTAATCTTGCTTCTTCTCGTTCTCAGGCTCATTCTCTGGCTCTGCCTTCTCCTGAAACCAGTCACAAACCGTCCCAGTAAAACTGCTCCCACCCCCTGCACACTTCTCTTAAGTTGTCTTCTGTTCTATTCTCATAATAGTTGGGTGTATCGTATCTCTGATTCATTCCGTCAAATCTTTCTTTGTCTACACCTTAATTATATGTCACTTTCAAACATGGCTGCTTCCTTCTATAAATTACCTTTATTGTTTGGGATGAAAGGTGTGTCAGCATCCCAGCTAGATCACACAGACCTAGGAGGCCTTTGGATGTGATCCCTTGACTGAGCAGCCATGTTGTTGCTAATTTGCCAACAAAAGGCTAGCATCATTTTTTGTTAATATTAAATTGATGTTATACAAACATATCAAATTTAATCAAAGCTATTATTTCTTTGGCTCTTCCACCTTATCTTTGTCATAACCTTTTTAGCATACAGTACTGCTTTTCAATTTAGTGGAAAATATTGTGTTTGCACTTACTACATGTACATTAATTATTCTTAGCCTCAGTTTTCTTATTAGTTCAGTAATAATCCCCATCATGCAATGCTAGGAAAACACAATACTTTAATTATGACAAGGCCTGTGATGTAGGAGGTAATCAAGTAATCCTTTTGTGTTTGCCTTCATGTGCTTTATGATCAGAGCTGAACATTTGGGGGGACTCTCTGGTCACCTAGCATAAAAACTTAGGTCCTACTAAGCTTGTGATTGATAAGACAAATAAGAAAGAAGATGAAAAAAGATAAAGTCACTCACTGATACCACTGAAGTCTAAATTTTTCTTGAAAGCCAAAAGTATGAGGCTACCAAAACAGCATCTCACTTTAAAAAAGTGATGTGATATTTATTCAAATAACTGACGATGTAGAAAACTCCAGATTGGGGAAAACATGGCACCTCTACAAGCTGGGAGAAGACACACTGTCTTCCTACTATTCATTATCAAAAACAATAGTCAGTGTGTTGTATCTCCAGTATATAAATATTTAATTAGTGGGCTAGCAATAGACATGTTCTAAGTTTTACCGTGGTTACATGCTTCAGATCTCTGATGACATTGCCAATAGTAGCAAATCTCCCAACCCCAATAGAAAAACAGACAAACAAACCAACTCAAAGACTTACACTTGTCGGATACTAAACATGATGCAGCCTAGGCCTCACACACCCACTCTGTGGTTATTTGCACGAGTACAAAATGCGTGCCACCTCATTAATTTTCCCTGATAGCTTGTTTCTATCTCTACCCCCTCTATGTTCCCTTTAACCTAGAGAAATAGCTTCTGGCATTGCAGGTCTTTCACACTGAAATTATTTTCTACCACATTATCTGCAGCATTATAAATTTGATGATAAACAAGCAAAAGAAAAAACCTTTTAGGTAGGTAGAAATATTATTTATAAGATTTTCCAGATGAACCAAACATTGTGAGGGGAGTTAAATAGCCACTTTGTCTACTAAGTTTCTGTCACACTTACTAAACAAAGTGGATATCATGTCATATAAAATATGCAGCATCCTCTGGGGACATAAGGTTTGCACAACCCTGGGAACTAAGTAATACCTCTATTTTGCCTTCAGTATTCTAAAATTTGTTTCTACACATTGCATTCATAAATTTATGAATTATGTTGTATTGTTTAAATTTAATTAACTACTTGATTCTGTCAGAATTGGTTGTGCCATTTGGCAAATATGAATAGTCTCTAAATTCCAGCAGCTTCCTAAAACATACTTTCTAATCACAATTCGTAAGAGTAGGGTATAGTAACCTTGGCATCAGAGTCTCAGTTTGTGGGTCTCATTTACAATCTATAAAGTATGAACAGAACAGAGTTTGCTCTTTTTGTTTTTCTCTCTCTATCTCCCCATCTTTCTCTTTCTTGACTTCTGTTGTTTATCAGGGGCAAATAACAACTGTTTTCTGGAAGAGGTTTCCTTTCTAGTGGAATGTTGTCCCAATGCCAAGCCGGTAAGTTGGCTTCACCACCTCCTCGGATGGACTTTGATGGTTGTTTCAGTAACCCCTGCACATCGAGGGCAGGTGTGGGATAGAACAGGAACATAGGATTTGTATAGAAGACAGCATAGCTCCAAGCAGCTTGCAGGTCAGTTTATGAAACAACAGGAAAGGACCAGAAGGAAAGGCTGAAGAGATGGCTCAGAAGTTGGAAGCATTTGTTCTTGTAGAGGACCCAGCAACCACATAATGGCTCACAACTGTCTGACACCCTCTTTTGACCTCTTTGAGTGTGAGGCATGCATTCAGGGCACCTACATATCTGAAAACAAACCAGCCACCCACATTAATATAAAACAAAGAAATCTAAAACAAGAAGGCAAAAAGAAAAAAAAAAAAGATAAAGAAAGTCCAGGAAGGAGATAGCCTGTGTTACACTGGGGCTTAGTTTAGTGTCTGGAGGCAGAAGGTTCAGGAGACTGTAGGATTTTGTCCAAGAGCACTGAGGATAAGAACAGCGGCAGAGTAGAAACCCAAAGACATAGACTGAGTAGTAGTAACTCAGGTTGAGTGAATGCGTATGGATAACACCTAACCCTTAAGCAGCCTCTGCGGGTGAAGCAGAGTTTCCAGTTTGGGACTCAGAAAGGGAGCGAACACAAGTGCTGCCGGGCCACTCCAGGTCACGTTGATTCAGCAGCTCAAGGTTTTATTGTTTCAGTTCTTTTTTTTTTTTTCAGAAAACTAACATTTCTTCCAGTCCACTCATCCCCGCTAAAGAACACTGGTCAATGTCTTAGGAAAATTTGGGTATCAAGAGATCAGGGTTCCCATAGTTTATATTTTCACAATCAGATTGTTTAGAAACTGAAATAAGTAGATTACAGATACATTTAACAACAGTCAGTACAGTGGAAAGCTGACGCTTATTTTAAGGGCGTCTCCACATTCTGTTTGACCACTGTATAGTTATGGAATAGCCGCAGTCCTATACAGAAGTGTGAAGAAGCAGCTACAGCATTTCTGGTTAGTTTCCACTAGGTGGTGGTATTGAGCTCAAGATTCAATCTGCTGCGTATTTTAATTCAGTAATGTGACTACAAAAACGTTTTAGTGTGCTATTTTCTCCTCATTGATTATGCCTTAAACCTATGCCTAGGATACAGTTTTTTTTTTTCAATTTAGAGACACTTATAATGTTTGAGATTTAAAAAGTGTTAGCACTTTAAGGGGGTGGAATGGTAGGTGTAATTATTATTATTATTATTATTATTATTATTATTATTATTATTATTATTATTGTACATATAAATGAACTTTTCTACTTCTTCCTACTTTTTTAACATTTAAAATGCACTTTAAATCTAGAATGTGGCTATTTTACATTTTGGACAGAACATACATTTCATTTTCAGTCTGTAAAACTGTAGACAAGATAACACAAAGCTAAAGTATTTCCTATGATTTTTATCAAGAAAGATAAGATATCGAATGGAAGTGTGTCTCAAAGAGACTGTCACTGAGATCAGACTTTCCAGTCCACTGAATCATGGCATTCTGGAGAAAACCAAAAATGCTAAGGAGCAAATAATGTTTCTTTCAACTAATGGATGATGAATACATCGTATAACTGCTCACAGCTCTCTGAAATTGCTTTGGCAGGATAAAGATGAGCCAGATGGCCAGGCCTACTTTCCTTTGATAATCTGGTGAGGAAACTGAGCAAAGGCAGAATCTCTATGTCTCTCTCAGTGTCTGTGGGTCTTTAATCCAACTCCTGCTTAAAGAGGACAGATTATGAGGAAGAGGAAGAAGGAGGAGGGAGAGGAGAAAGAGAAGGAGAAGGAGAGGAGGAGGAAGAGGAGGAATGAGAAGAGGAGGAGGAAGAGAAGAAGGAAGAGGAAGAAGAGGAGGAGGAAGAAGAGAAGGAGGAAGAAGAGGAGGAGGAGGAAGAGGACGATGAGGAGGAGGACGAAGAGGAGGAGGAGGAAGAGGACGAGGAGGAGGAGGAGGATCTTTAGTAAGTGCTCATGGACAACAACCCCATCTTTCCTAGAATTCCCACAAGTAGGAATTGTCAATAAAACACAAACGGCAGGTGAAGAGCACCGTGTCCCTTGGAGTAGCTTGTGCGGCAGGAAGCACACACTACGGAGCTCTCTTGCTTACATTCTCTGTGAAAGTGGCCAAGGTTCTGTGATTATCTGACACTCTGGCTTCCCAGCATGTAAACAGGGTTAAGTCAGAGTGGGGCCCATGCTTGTAGTCACAGTGACTTAGGTGTGACTCCAGAAAAATTACTTCAAGTTTGGAAGTGTGAGAAACACAGGAAGAGCTCAGGTGAAATCTATTGATAACTGCTAAGGTTCTGCATAAATGAGCGGAAATCTAAATGACAAAGGAGAAACCGGCTGCAAAATAGAATGAAAAAAAAATCCTACCTTATGGAACCATCCTGTAATCCGACTGAAATAACAGCGGACCGACAGTAAACAGTGGTCTCCTTATCTCATTAAGAGGTCACTTGAAAATGTAAAATGTCTTTAAAAGCTCTGTTTGAGACACGGAAGTGCAGTGTTAGGTGGTGGGGACTGTTTTTCACGTGGAGGTTAGGTTTTGTTTGACTCTCCTAATGGCCAATTATTTGGCTGTAGATTGGCAGAGCCGATATGATTGATTGCAGGGACCTGGCCAGACTCAAGCTGATAGAAATCCAGAGACTGCAGACATCAGCACGAAGATGTAGAGAAGCCACAGGCAGCGGGCACACACTATTTTTAGAGGCTGTATAACTGCTCCTGACCTAGTTATTTGTAATGGGGTTTAGCATGACGCCCCCACACAAAGTTGCGCAATCTTCTCTTGTCTCCGTCTTGTGACATTACATTCTCATCCCTAAAGAATTATGGTAACATTATGTTTTAGGTTGTAAGCGCAGATCCATTCTGAAGTTGTGACTGCTTACAAACTTGAATATTTTTCTTTCCATTTCTCACTCTGCCCAGCAGATGGCAGTCATTCCCTTTGGAATCTAAAGGTTAGCTCGTGAATGTTCACTCCTACCTGCTTAAGACCAGCAGAGAAAAAATCACCTCTAGTTACAATAAGTGACAATAATCTGTCACAATAACAATGTCTCCCATTAGCTTATCCGGAACTTGAGGCACTTCACATCCATTCAGTGATGAATTTTTATTCTTACTTTCTCAGTTTTTGTTAACCTCCGTCTCGTTTATTTTTTAAACCGTGTAAATAGGAACTAAGTGAGAAAACAGAATTTAAATGTTTATTTGTGGTGAAATAGTTTTGTACATAAGAAAAGGAACATATATCTTGGATGTCAATGCGAGGCTATAATTTTGCTGCACGGTTTGATATAAATGCATCATGTGATTTGTGGTCTATTGTTGTCATTCCAGTACTGTGATAGCAAATGGCTGTAATAGCCATCTGACCCTGTCATGGCGTGGGCGTCATGGCATGGGCGTCATGGCGTGGGCGTCATGGCGTGGGCGTCATGGCGTGGGCGTCATGGCGTGGGCGTCATGGCGTGGGCGTCATGGCGTGGGCATCAAGATGAGTATAGAAGCCAAGATATCAGGGTAAAGCAAGCTTTACTTTTTGGAGCTAAGTTTGGGTCAATATCTAGACATGGAGAAGGGCCTCTTATTCTTTTTGGTTACGAGCCGTCAAAGTGGCTTTAAAAAGTGTATACCACAAACGCCAATGGGGGTCTTACATATTTCTCAAAATGTGATTTAATCCTACCCCCTCTAATAACAATTCACAGTTTAACCTCCCTGTTCTGTGTCTATGTTCATTAGAAGGGAAACACTTTTGCCAGCCTTCCCTTAAGGCCTCTGCACTACATTGTTCAGCAATGGTGTCTCTGTCACCTTTGGTGAGCCTTGCACTTTGAAGTAGTTTATAGAACCAGTTTGACTAAAGGAGACATTGCCACAGGGACTCAACACTTATCTAGTGACTCTCCCTGAGGGGTGCGTATTGGCAGTGCTTTGCAGAGGCTCCCCTAGTCTGCTTCAGAGAGCATCATGGTCTACAGGCTGTTTGCACACACATGAAAGTAAATGTGTCTCTCTTTGGTATGTTGAGATCTGTTTCATTGACTGTTTGATTCCTTTGCCTAGTTTTCACATATCAAAGGGGAATATACCAAGCAGTAGTGACTTACCAGAAAACTCCAATGATAAGAAACAAAATATGTAAAACTAGGGAAAAAAAGGAAACAAGAAAATAATCATAAAGCAATGAGCTATTAATAACTTTATGAAAAACAACGCAGTTTCATCACGAGGAAGAAATACTCTTTGTCAGTTTTGGAAAATCTCACATGTAGAGTTAACGTGATGGTGAAGTTTAGTAGAGAGTTTGAGAACTGTTTTATACCAGGCCTTTTTCTCACAGACTTGGTAGTACCTCGGATGTTACATTATGGATGAGTCCATCACAAGTGATGAATGAACCATGAGAACATTTCTCTAACCCTCGTTTTTTCTCACTTTGTCCACTTTAGACGTGATATTACACAATCTAAGTGACCAAGTACTTGGGTTGATGGGACTTTATGGTTTGTGGGAAAGTGGGCACATAGCAACCCAAAAGGGGAGGCATGGGACTGTCTAAGTGGTGTTGGTGGTTCAAGGAAGATAGCGCTTGTAGGATGAAGCTGAGAAGGGAGCTGTGTATGTTCCCCGGGTGGGCTCTGTACTAATCAGTTGCTAGCATTTGGAAACACTGAATCCTGAGCTTTGCTGACAATTGCTCTGCAGTGACCCTCTCATAAGACATCACAAGTGTTATTGTGGTATCATTGCATGTTAACGATCACAGTGCTCTTTGCATGAACTTGAATACTGTGTACGTTAAAGAAGAACAGAATGGAAATTTTTTTTTAGTCCTCTTTTTTGATTTCTCTACATCTGCCCTTTGAAGGAGTTGTTAGTTATTCGATCATGACCCTGGTGATATGAGATTTGAGGTCCCTGTGCTTTATTCTTTTTCAGCAGCAGTTTTGAAATAAAATACTTTAGAGATCTCTTGACTGTAAAATTAATATTGCAAATGCTCATATTATCAAAGGTTTGCTAAGTTGGTTTACCATATGAAATATGGACTTTTAGGATAGTGCATATAAATTTGAAATGGAAATAATGTCGTCATCTTTGTCCAGAGAATCTAAAGCTGTTTTTAAATATTAGTAAGTATTGTCCTCCAAACATCCTGTAAGGACAGCTTATATCTCCGAGGACGGAGAGGGCAATCAATATGGCTGATCAGAACATAGTCCTTATTTGTGTTCAAAGTTTTAAAATGTCTTCTGTCTAGATGTGCTGCTCAGTTTTCATGTGCATTTCCCAATTACTGGAATGGGGGTTGTCCCCAAAACTGTCGCCTGTCTGTGAATTCCATTCCACTAACTGAGGTGTCTTGCCTGGCCTCAGTAGGACAGAATGTGCCTAAACCTGAAGAGACTTGATGTTCCAGGGTGGGGTGATATGGGGTTGCCTACCTTCTCAGAGGAGAAGGGAGAAGTATGGGGGGGGGGCTATGTGAGGAGGGGTTACCAGGAGGAGAGGCAGTGATCAGAATGAAAAATGAATAAGCAAATGAATGAGGAAAAAAATTCCTCTGTTTCTTATTTAAAGCCAAGCTGAGAAGGAGAGAGCTGAGGGGCAGGTCGTTGGAACAGTTATTTTAGACAGCACATCAACTGGATGAGGAGGTCAGGTTTTGAACAGCCTTCTAAGCTAGTACACACATACAGCAAAGTCTCCAGCTCCACAATATTTCATTTCCTTACCAAAGGGCACTGAGGTAGGGTTGGATGTATTAACACACATGGCAGCTCCGTCACTGTTACCCAAAACCAGAAGACAGGGCTCTGTCAGTTTACAGAACCAGGGCTTGAGGTTAGGGTCAGCATGAAAGGGGTCTAGGAACAGAAAAGTTTACATTCTTAGTGAGTGAAAAAGGTGTTCCAGTTCTCTCTCAAGTAGGAAGGAGTCAGGAGGAAGGCATGGATGAACTGTTCTGCGAAGGGAGATGCCCAGGCTAGACACAAAGATATGCAAAGTCCATGACTGGTGGGACTGAGTGAGGGCCCTGGGTCCTTGACTATAACCCAGAAAAGGTGGTACCCTGGCTTGCCACTTGGCCTGGATGTGAGGAGACCTGCTTTGGCCTAGGAGGCCAATCAGGAACAGCCTCGGTAATGGCCCGCATACAAATGCATGTTAGATGCCTTAGAATCTTATTCCAGGCTTTTGTTGCCTTGGTTTTGAATTATTGGAATTACATTTACTTGTATGCTCTACCTACTTGGATATTTTCTTTGCTAACATGATCTAATATTTCTTGTATTGCTAGATTATTTGCTTATAAATCTCTACTTTTACCCCATTTCCTTACTTTGAAATCTGTTGCGTCTTATGACAAACCAGACTCATGGTAGCTGGCATTTGGTGTTCCAGCGTCATAATTTATTAGTTTAAGGGTCTAAGATGTGTTTTTAATGGCTTGCTCCTTAGCCTTTGTCACTTGATCACACATAGACCCTCTGCCTGCAGGCTCCACCCACACCCCACACCTAACCAATTCTACTTCTAAAGCTCAGCCCCATTTTCCTAGGAATCCATTGTCTTGGGGTTCATGCCCCATCTCTTCCTTGCTGCTTTATGAACTCTTCAGGACCTGTCTCTCATTTTCCTCTGTATTAGCTGCTCCCCTTGTTAATGTATATTCTCATCTGACATTGTTAGATGATTGAACACTGTCAGAACAAATTAATCATTGTGAGTTCCTCTTTGGCCAGGGCCTTTGACAAGACATAGACATTGTAGGAGACCCACAACACTTACATAATACCGGAGGTATGATACAAA
This sequence comes from Micromys minutus, assembly GCF_963924665.1. Taxonomy (NCBI): domain Eukaryota; kingdom Metazoa; phylum Chordata; class Mammalia; order Rodentia; family Muridae; genus Micromys; species Micromys minutus. Next base: position 16,347,075 of record NC_137983.1, read on the forward strand.
TTTATATTTAGAGTGGGGCATGGTAGTACAGTCCTTTAATTATGGGACTTGGGAGGCAGGGTCAGGCGGGCCTCTGTGAGTTCAAGGCCAGCCTGGTCTACAATAAGAACTCCAATATAACAAGGACTGTTACAAAAAGAAACTCTGTAGCAACAAACAAACAAACAAAAAAAATGCAATAACAAAACAATTACATTTGTATAGTCACTATCCTAAGAAAAAGTACATTTATTAATCCTTTAAAAGGTACTAATTCTGAGGTTTTGTTACACAATAAACTATACTTAGCAGAGGTGCCAGTTACAATAGAGGAAATTTCACCAAATTACAGATTTGGAACTGAGAATTTGGACAGTTCCTTAGACCTTGCCTTTTTTGACATGGCACTAAATACACTGCCACATCCATTGGGCTTGGCTTTCTCTCCTGACAAATAAGATTACATTACTGCTTTCTTTCCAAGTGCAAGAGTTTTCCACTAGTTTTTATTGTACTCACTGAGTTTTATATTTTAAAAAAGGTCTTCAAGCTTCCTTCCACAATATCACCCCTGTCTCTCTACATCCTACTGCGTGGTCGTTCTGCTGGAGATTGTGGACAGGAATGTGACACCTCTGTTCTGTTTCCCGTCACACTAAGTCAAGTGCTGTATTTTACTCCTGGATTTTAAAAAAGGGTCTATGAAAATGTTTGTCTCTTTACTCAAAACTTTACTCTGCCTGTCCTTGTTCATTTAACAATCCTTCTTAATGACATAGAGGTCATAATTTCCGGAGTCGAGCTATGTAGAACTTTCAGTTTCCTCCGGTTCTGGGACTTAAAAAAAATATATCATTTTCAACTGCTTTTTAAAAGTGTGTTTAGTCCTGATCTTCAGCAGAAGTAGAAATGATAATGAGCTTGTCCTCTTTCCCTAGTCCTAAAGGAGAAGTGGGAACTTTCCAGTTATTCTGCTGCAGGAGAATTTTGCATTTGAACGAGCTTTCTGTGAAAACTCTTAAATATACTCTTGGGGAAAGTTAAAGCAGATTTAGTGAACTTAGAATATTCATTGCTGCATGTTTAGTGTGTTTCAAAATCACTGTTATTTTTGTTGTTGTTGTTGTTTTTGTTTTCATTGCTCTTTTTAGTTCTTGAGAAAAGGGAAGCAACGCAGGATGAGATACATGAAAGGTTAAAGGAAACAGTACTGAGGAGTCACAGTTGAGCCCGCGCGCTGCACATTCCCATCGTTAGCAAGAACACTGCAGAGGGCGATTAGAAAGGGAAAAAAAAATCCAGGCTGTTTTCAGAAATAATAGTAGACAAGAAGAAAGTCGAAATTTTGAGGACCAAAATGCATTTCCACGTCATTTCATGCCGCCTCATTTCCTTGAATTATGGCCGTGTGAAGTTGATTTATCTGTAGATTGGATTCACGGGCAGTTTCCTCTTTTACAAAAGCCACACAGTTCCTTTTCCTCCCTTTAAAGAGCAGAAGTAGCCCTTCAGATTTATTAGCAGCTGGAACGTCCATCCTCGCCACGGGAACCGATCTGATAGAAGGTTTGCAGGCTGAACAGAGGTGGGCTCTGGGACCTCCCACGTTTTTCTCTGACCTGCACACCTCTGATAAGAGAGGCAGCTGCTGCCTTAAAACAAAGCTGCTCAAGTTTACACTGGCAAGTGGCTTTTCCTTACTGGTGTGGAAACGTAGCCCAGGGACCTCTGTTTACTGGGTTGGCCATCAAATTTCTGAAATTGTGATCTGGCAAGCAAGCATTTCTACTGATTATAAAATGAACAGGTCCCTGTACTATAAAATCAAACCAGCCTTTCTTCTTGGGAACCTGGACCTTCCCAAACATTTTCTTTTCTTCTTCTTCTTCTCTTTTTTTTCTTCTGTTGCTAACCTTCTCTCATTTCTGCATGTGGATCTTGTTAGCACAAGGCACAGCACTGAAGAGCTTTCTTTTTTAATCAGCATGAAAACTGTGCTGGCGAGAGAAGATATCTTTGTAGGTAAAACTATTTGCTGGCAAGCTTAACAACCTGGGTTCAGTCCCCCTGCACCCACATGATCTCAGAAGACTAACTCTCAAAAGTTCTCCTTTGTCCTCCAGGGCCACGTTGTGGCACACTATACTCTGTGTGTAGCACACACACACTAATTAAATACAAGTAATAATGAAAAGTAACCGTTACATATATGAATAGTGATGCTGTAGCAGAGTTTGAAACAGTGTCAGACATTGCTCAGTGATTACAACTATCTAAAGCAAAGCCACCTTGCCACATTGGTTGAATTCACTATAAAGAAGGGAGATGGGTTAAACTCACTATAAAGAAGGAACCCAAGGATCTTCTCACTAACATCACTGCTTTCTTATTAAGCTTTTCAATCGTTTTTAGGACAAAGAGACAACAGCCTTGTTTTAGCTCTGAGCCAACTTTTCCTTGAAAGCTTACTCTTTATATGAACAGACTGTATATGGAGGATCCAGAAGTATTTGGCTAAATATCCAAATATGTAATGACCACTCGAACTAATAGCAAATCAGGTGAAATACTCCATTTTTAATTTCCATCAATTATGTTCATTGTGACAACTTAGAACTGGAGATTTGAGTTTAACATCATCGGGTCACTGATAGCTTGGTTAAGACCCCATTGCTGAAGACACACTTTGATCACAGGAAATGAAGACATCAAGTTATTACTGACTAGGAAACTGCCTCCTTGTCGCCTGGCTTTCATATGCTGAATTGTATGCACAGGTTGTTGAGGGAGAATAAATCATCAACAGTCTTACCCAACTGCGTGGCAAGATATGTTCATTGGTACAATAGGGCCATGGATGTTACGGGTGACAACCAATCTTTTCCCAAATGATTTAAGGCCAAGTCCATAAAAGAAGATGCTTGCTTGACATTGTCAATCTGGACAAGGACCCATGGTTAGGGCAATCATAGGTCCCAAGAGAACCCATTGCAGTTCTCTTTCTAAATGGATAAATTATCAAACAATCTGCTAATTATATCCCCAGATCCATACATTAGTGCAGCTCTCAGGATTCGTCCGAAAACCTAATCTGTGCAGTGGATGGTTAATGCTGTCAACTCGGAAAGTTACCTTCCTGTCAAAGTATAGAGAAGTGTCAGCAGAGGGCTCACACATGAGACTGCTATAACACAGCTCTTTCCCAAGACTCAACAGCCATCTCAGAACAGAGGTAGAAATATTTTAAGAGCCAGTGAGTCAGCATGAAACCACATCTGCTGGGTGTGATAGGACTGCTGCATTCATGAAGTGGATTAATTCACCACGGAAGCCTGCCTAAGACCTAAACAAGTTCAAGCCGATCAGCATTCTGGCATGGAGTTGTGGGCAATTCACAAGCCTCCAGCCCAAGTTGGGGAGCTAGTGGCAGTCTATGGCTTGTGGGGAGGAGTGGTGAGTTTAAGTGTGTCTCTCCTAGTAGATTAACAATGTTTCTTTTGATGACAATACACTTATGAGTTTATGGGCAGTTCGAATTGGACTCAATAGATGATAAAAAGGAAAAGAAGGTTGGGTGGCATCGGAATGGTTGGGGTGAAAGTACAACCTGGCTTCTAGCTCTATTCTTCTCCTTCCCAACCTACAGGTACTTTCTCATCAAAATAACCTTACTGGGACCATCTTGAGTAGATTCATTCTTACATCATCCACTCCTACCTGCTTTACCTGAGAAATAACTACTTCTTTACTTCCTCCTAGGACTCTGAATGTAGATGCTAGTGCACTTTAGTCATTGTGGGGGAAAGGTCTAGACACATCTAGGAAAGCAAACTTGGGATTTTAGAGCATGGGCAGAAGTCTGGTATATCCATGGAATAATCCTAACATATTAGTATAGGGGTAAAGGAAATGGAAGAACATCTTTAAGTCTTGTGACTATGTAGGTGGAGAAGCAATAGGTACAGAATAGGATTCTCATTACCCATCATAGTAACCTATAAGCTGTAATTACATGTATTTCATAGAATTATGTATTTGCAAAAGGTAAGAATATCTAGTTACAAACAAAACAAAACCTAGAATATTTCAAGCTGAAATTTGCTTGGTTAATTATGAGCACAGTAACTTGGTCATTCATGAGTACACTTGTGGATTGATGGTAAGGTGATACATGATTGGACATTGGAGAGGTAGGTGGAGAAAAGGTAGGAAAACAAGAGGAGCAGAGAGTGGGAGGAAAATCAAGATGGAGCTGGAGAAAGGGGATCTGGATCCAGGTGGACTTAATTTGCAATAGGTAGATATGAATATTTGAAGGGATGTTATATGTCTTTTATCTCATATAGAAGGGCAGTTTGTATCTTTGTCTATTAAATGTTATCTTATTGTGTAGAGGGTTTGTGGATTGAGAGTTTAATGTATAAACTTGTATGAAAACTTATCCGGTTATGTTAGTGCTGGGAGGTAGAGGAAAGGAACATGCTGGGGTGGTCTGGACACCAAGCCACAGGGCTGGCGGAGTGTCCAGACCTGGGAAGGGAATCGCCTGGAGAGGGCAGCTTAGACCCAGTGACTGAGTCCATTCACTTGGCTCTGTACAAGAGCAGCATCCGTGGAGTGAAACCTCGGGGGCTGATAAAGGGATAAGTCATCTTATTAAATATTTACTACAACGTACACTATTCTGTCCCAAATACCAAGCCTGCCTATATGACTCATTCAGCTTTTTGTGTATTCCTGCATAATGTATAAAAGAGAGACATTTTAGGTATTGACTCTTTACCCTTAACGGCAGTGTAGTATTTCTTCTATACAGTGCTTGAGCCTCCATATTGGGTTAGACATTGTGCTGAAGGACAGGGATGTTCACAGTTCCCATCATAGACGTACATAAGACCCAGTTCCATTTCCAAGGTGCTTATAGTGAAGAAATAATTCTGATAGGATGTGTTAAGTGATATCTGCGTAATGTATAGGATTTATGGGGACAAGAAGATATAAAGGTAAAGTGGGTAGGGTTTGATTTCACTTTTGATTAATCATCAGCCTTAATTTCTTTTTCTGTGATGAGAAAGCACATGTACAAATATACGAAATATAGTCATTATTTACTGAGGTGTTGTATGGATTATGATTCTGTGGGGTATGATTGTTAGGTACATTGTCTAAAGAAGGATGTTCAAAAAGCGTATAATCTTACATTAGATTCCACAGCTAGAGAAAATAAAGGCCTAATGTTACCCAAGTAGTACAGTGCTAGAAACTTGTATTTTATTTTCTTTCCTATGCTTGCCTGTAAGGAAAAATATGTTTTCCAGCATGCAGTAAGAGTTGCTTGTCACTGTAAGTATGTCAGTGAGTATTTGGAGACAGGGAGAACAGGCATAGGTCTATTCATCAGCAGAAACAAAGGTCAGCCCTAAAAGAGACCAGGATATACAAGGCCATCTAAGGCAGAGGAAACTGAGAGGATGAGTAACACTAAAGGATCTTGGCATGAGAGTAAATGGTATCCTGGGAAAGCAGGGCTGGATGTGGAGGGTGATACAGAGTAAACCATGGCACTTAGTGTTCACTGGGTAAGAGATGGGGCAGGGGTCGGCTTTAGAAAGGGAAATGGCCTCAAGTGATGTCATACTAATGGATTAATTGGTCATTGATAATGAAAGACAGCCAACAGCTCTTACGTGTGGGAATCAATTTTTAAAAATCCATTTATTTTGACACCATTGGCCTTGCTGTGGGGCTGCCATCCCCTTTAGCTCTTACAGTCCTTCCCCTAACTCTTCCACAGGGGTCCTGACCTCGGTTCAATAGAGCTGCTTGTTGAGTCTGGCAGAGGACAGAATTGATGCCTCAGGGAAGGGGAGGGTGCCCAGTAGGGATAGGAGAACACCCTCTCAGAGGGAAAGGGGAGGAGAACACCCTCTCAGAGGGGAAGGAGAGGAGAACACCCTCTCAGAGGGGAAGGGGAGGAGAACACCCTCTCAGAGGGGAAGGGGAGGAGAACACCCTCTCAGAGGAGAAGGAGAGGAAAACACCCTCTCAGAGGGGAAGGGAAGGAGAACACCATCTCAGAGGGGAAGGGGAGGAGAACACCCTCTCAGAGGGGAAGGGGGGGAGAACACCCTCTCAGAGGGAAAGGGGAGGAGAACACCCTCTCAGAGGGGAAGGAGAGGAGAATACCCTCTCAGAGGCAGAGGGGAGTGGGAATGGGATTAAGAACTCTGGGAGGGAGGACCAGGAGGGGACACAGTTGGAATGTAAATAAAATAATTAATTAAAATATTTTTATTATTTAAAATTAAAGTACAATTAAATTAGGTTCTGCTCCGACTTCCTTTCCTCCAACTCTTCCCATGCACTCCTTTTTTCTCAAGTTCATTTTATTTATTTTTTAATTGTTGTTACATACTACATATGTATGTACACACATATGTGTATATAAATGTACATGTATACATATTATACATACATACATACATACATATGTACACATACGTGTATATAAGTGTACATATAAACACATTATACATGCATGCATACATACATACATGCATACATACATACATACATACATATGTATACACATATGTGTATATAAGTGTACATGTATACATATTATACATACATGCATGCATATATACATGCATACATACATATGTACACACATATGTGTATATAAGTGTACATGTATACATATTATACATACATACATGCATACATACATACATACATGCATACATACATCTATCCTGCTTAGTCTATATTTACAGGCTGAAAGAATAGTTACTTCAGCAGAACTCCAGCTTGCATTTCCTTTGATCTGGTACCTACAGACACTTGTGTGTCTCCAGTGCTTGTTTTATTTCATTAATGCATAACTTCTTTCAGTGGATACTTCAAACTCTGCTTGGGTGTTAAGGGTGAACTCTATGTGTATGCATGGCTGGACTTTTGTTTTGTTTTCTACAACTGAAGCACAGCAAAAATAAGTTCCAAAGTGTGGATGCTTCAATCCCACTTTCAGGGGGCTGGGGATAATCACAGGAGGAAGAGTGAGGGAATTGGGTAGGAGTAGGGGAGGAGGAAGGAGGGAGGCAGGAATATGTATGGGAAGAGACAGGAGAAAAGTCCAGAGGGCCAGGAGAATGACTAGAAATAAGTAGCAGTTGGGGGTGGGAAACTTGGTGAACCACTAGAAAGTCCCAGATGCCAGGGATGTGAGAAGCCCCTGGGACACAATGAGGATGACATTAGCTGACATACACAACATCAGGGAGACAGAACCTGAAGAGACCACCTCCAGGAGACAGGCATGGCCTCCAGTAGAGGGATAGGGCCACCCACCACTCTCAAAAACTTTTAACCCAGAATTGTTCTGTCTAAAGAAAAAAAAAAAAAAAAAAAAAAAAAAAAAAAAAAAAAAAACAGGGACAAAACATGGAGCAGAGACTGAAGGAGAGAACATTTAGTCACCATGCCACCTTGGGGTTCATCCCTTCTGCAGACACCAAACTCTGATACTATTGCTGATGCCAGGAGGTGCTTGCAGATAAGAGGCTGTTACGCCTGTCCTCTGAGAGGCTCTGCCAGCACCTGACTAAGACAGATGCAGATACTTATAGTCAACCAGTAGACTGAGGTCACAGACTGTAATGGAAGAGGTGGGGGGAAGGACTGAAGGAACTGAAGGGGAGTGTAACCCCATAGGAAAAATAATAGTATCAACTTACTGGATCCCTCAGAGCTCCCAGGGAATGAATCACCAACCAAAGAGTACACATGGGTGGGTTCATGGCTCCCAATACATATGTAGCAGAGGACTGCCTTATCTGGCATCAATGGGAGGGGAGGTGTTTGGTCCTTTGGAGTCTTGTTACCCCAGAGGGGAAGGGGGATGCTAAATGGATGAGCCAGATGTGTTTGGGTAGGGAAGGAGTACCCTCTTAGAGGCAAAGGGGAGGAGGAATTGGGTGGGGGTTTGTGGAGAGGAGACTGGGAAGGAGGACAACATTTAAAATGTAAATAAAATAAATAGATTAATTAATTAACTAATATCCGGCTAGTAAATTGGCTCTCTGGTACCCACAGATCTTCTCATAACACAGTGAGTGCCTATATGCAAATTCATACATACATATTTGCCTTGTAATAAATAAATTCCACATAATTCGTCATGTGGACTTGCCGTATGAGCATAAGAACGTAATTATGTAGGTGCCACACCCTTAAGGATTTTGGATAGCATTATAATCACAAGTTAGTGCACTTTGTACTGTGGCAAGCAAAGGACATAAAGATAAAAGGCTAAATTAATTAACCATTTCATAGAATTAGGAGAGCTTTAAAATTCAGATGGCTTTCATGCACACCATCGACATTATCTACATATCTCAGGCTCTTTCTTTTTTTTACTATTAATCATGAAAAATAACTTGACAGTTTCTCCAAGTATCTCTCTGTCTGCCATGTCTAATGTAAAGTTAAATTGTTTATTCAACAATTGTGACTGGATCAGCGGATTAGTAAAACTATGTAAAGCTGATCCAACTGTTTCCCTGAGGGTGTGTTTTACAGCATGAACTTTTTGGCAGAGTTGGTGTATTGCTACTGTTTTTAAACACCATGCTTCGGTTCTTAGGATGGCATAGTTAAAACATCTCCATTCACCAAAGAATAGTTTGTTTGGTTCTTTTCTTTTTTAAACATTTTTGACCTCTGGAGTTTACAGCTAAAACAGATCAAGTTAAAAATTTATGGGATTAAAGATGTGGCTCACTCGTTAAAGTGCCCACTATGGAGACATTTGGGCCTGGGTGCCATCCTTAGAAATCACGTATAAAGCTGGGTGTGATTATGCACATCTGTAACACCAGCCCTGAAGGGAAGAGAAGTGAGAAATGAGAATCCCTAAGTGGATTGATTGGCTTGGGAGCTTAGCTGTCTGTGAGACCCTGTCTCAAACCGCAGGATGTGAACAACTGTCCACGAAAGTACACACTGTCCACCTCTAGCCTCTATATGTGTGTGTTCATATCTGTTGCACACCCACATACACATGCAATTAAACACATGCATGACAAACAGGAACACCATACATGACAGCCTTAAATAGTAATTCAATTCATCAGTATCGACTCAGCTGACTTATTAAAAGGTTGGATTGACTACTTTCCACAATCTCCATGTAATTTCTTCCTGGCAGGAGTTGCAGCTGTGACGAAAGCTAATTATTGCATGAGGCAATATCATAGTAATCATCTTAGTTGATCTAATTCTTTTACTTTTCCTGCCAAATGAAAGCTTTTGTTTTCTGGTCTCCAATTACTATTATCCAATTCTATGGGCATTCGAAAATGTAAGGCGGCATGATTAATCTTGTTTTACAGATGAGAGATTGAGACTCAGAGAGGTAAACCCTCCTATTCACACGATTACCAGCTGAACCGGCATTTTATCCTGGATATTTTTTCTGTACATGAAGTTCGAATCCATGCCTGTGATCTGGTATATTTTGCCTGTGTCCTTCCTTTTATGAACCACCAACACACAAGTTTCCAAGCGACAAGCATCAGCTTTTTTATTGTTAAAGACAAGGTCTCACCATGTAGCTACTCTTGCCTCAGCCTCCAGCCTCAGATAAGAAGCATGTCCCATCACACTTGACCCCAGCCTGATATCAAAACGACCATGCATTAGCTCATTAAATCTGTACAAATGGGATCTGACATTTACATGTAAAGAAACAGGTACAGAGCTATTTACTGGCTCTATGATGTCCACTGAGTTATCTTGAAAGACGCTCACCTTCCATCCTTCCTCCGTCTCTTTTCGTTATTGCCCTTAGGAAAGCAAATTCATCATCAGTAATGACCCCAGATATCTAATTTCATATTATTTATGTATAGCAGAAATGTACCCAATTTTCACCTCCTGATGCTGCAATCCTATATAACACCCAAGGAGCAATCACAGGTTACATTAAACATACATGAAAAGCAGCAGAAACCGCAGGCAGTCACTTCTTGGGTTTGATGATATAATTTAAGGAAAAGGGAAATGTGATAAAGTTGGGCTGGATACTGTCATGATTTAGGCTTTAAAGGTTAAATTCTATTTTGGTTTAAGCTGTTTGTGAAATTTAGCAGTCCTGAGGACTCTTAATCCTGAAATCTGCTTTAATTAATTTATCTAATCCTTTTATATGAACATGCTTCAGTGTTTCTGTGTGCCTAACAAAAACAAAGCCTTCTTAGTCTTTGATAATCTTTAAATTAGGCTTAGTCATATGATCTAATACTCTGCATATGATCTGATTTACAGAAACTGATCCAAAAGGGAGCTCTAGTCCTTTATTCAAATTTCCAGTGGTGTGAACCCTCTTTGGAATACGCTTTGTTCTTACACATCTTTTCTTTACGGACACACACACCGGCAATTGATGCCGTATGTTTACACAAGAAATTTAAGATGTAACCTACACACATGCTAGGATTAATATTTGTTTGCTGTACTCAGACTTAGGACATGTGCAATATTGATAAATATTGAGAGAAACTGACATTTTTGCTTCAAAATGTAGTCTATCTACACATAAAGCAATTCTTTTCTTCCTTTCCTTTCTTTTTTTTTACTTTGTTTCTTTTTTTTTCATTTTTTTAGAAAGATAGTGGCATTACATATAGTAAGCACTGAGCGACACACCAGACTTTTTAATTTACTTATTTTTATTTTACACTCCAGATTTTATTCCCCTCCTGGGCCACCCTCCAACTGTTCCACATCCCATACCTCCTCCCCACACCCTGTTTCCATGAGGATGTCCCCACCCCACCAACCCTGCCAGACCTCTAAACTCCCTGGGACCTCCACTCTCTTGAGGGTGAGATGCATCTTCTCTGACTGAACCCTGACTCGGTAGTCCTTGGCTGTATATCACACCAGACTTTTTAAAGTTTAAATAGCCCTTGATAGTGCATCCAGACATACAGATACGTTCTCCTAATATCTTGAAAACAACTTGGCTTTCATTTTGTAATTTCTATGACCAATTCCCTGTGCTGTTCTGTTGTTGTTCTGTTCTAGGTTTGTTTATTTATATATTGATAATATTTTCCTATGCAACATTGATGCCTGATAAGGCCATCTTCTCCTACATATGCTGCTGGAACCATGGGTACTCTTGGAGCCGTGTGTATTACATGGAGCTATGTGTACTCTTTGGTTGATGGTTTAGTCCCTGGGAGCTCTGGAAGGTCTGGTTGGTTGATACTGTTGTTCTTCCTGTAGGGTTGAAAACCCCTTCAGCTACTTTAGTCTTTTTTTCTACCTCTTCCATTGGAGACCCCATTCTCAGTCCAGTGGTTGGTTGAGAGCACCTAATTCTGTATTTCTCAGGTTCTGGCAGAGCCTCTCAGAAGCCAGCTATATCAGGCTCCTGTCAGCAAGGACTTACTGGCATCCACAGTAGTGTCTGGGTTTGGTGACTGTATACAGGATGGATCCCAGGGTTGGACAGTCTCTAGATGCCCTTTCTTTCAGTCTCTGCCCCAAACTTTGTATCTATATTTTCTACTATGAATATTTTATTTCCTCTTTTAAGAAGGACTGAAGCATCCAGTCTCTGGTCTTCCAACTCTGTGAGCTACATGTTGTCTGTGGGTTATATCTTGGGTAATCCAAGCTTTTGGGCTAATATCCACTTACCAGTGAGTGCATACCATGTGTGTTCTTTTATGATTGGGTTACTATCTCACTCAGGATGATATTTTCCATTTCCATTCATTTGCCTAAGAATTTCATAAAGTTATTGTTTTTTAATAGCTGAGTCGCACTCCATTGTGTAAATAAATGTACCACATTTTCTGTATCCACTTCTCTGTTGAAGGACATCTAGGTCTTTCCAGTTTCTGACTATTAGAAACAAAGCTACTATGAGCATAGTGAAGCATGTGTCCCTGTTATATGTTGGAGCATCATTTGGGTACATGACCAGGAGTTATATAGCTGGGTCCTCAGTTAGTACCATGTCCAGTTTTTTGAGGAACAGCCAGACTGATTTCCAGAGTGGTTGTATCAGCTTGCAATCCAACCAATAATGGAGGAGTATTCCTCTTTCTTCACATCCTCACCAGCATATGCTATCATCTGAGTTTTTGATCTTTGCTATTCTGACTGGTTTGAGGTAGAATCTCAAAGTTTGTTTTTCTTTTGATTTATCTATTCCATGTTGACTAAGAATGTTGAACATTTTTAGGTTGCTTCTCAGCCATTTGATATTTCTCAGTTGAGAATTCATTTTTTTTTTAGTTCTGTCCCCCATTTTTAATAGGGTTATTTGATTCTCTGGAGTCTAATTTTTTTAGTTCTTTGTATGTATTGGATATTAGCCCCTATCAGATGTAGGATTGGTAAAAATATTTCTCAATCACTTGGTTGCCTTTGGTATAATTGACAATGGCCTTTGCCTTACAGAAGCTTTGCAATTTTAGGAGGGCCCATTTGTTGATTCTCGATCTTAGAGCATAAGACATTGATGTTCTGTTGAGGAAAATTTCCCCCGTGCTTATGTGTCCTAAGCTCTTCCCCACTTTCTGTTCTTTTAGTTTCAGTGTACTTGGTTTTATGTGGAGGTCTTTGATCCACTTGGACTTGAGCTTTGTGAAAGGAGATAAGAATAAATAGATTTGCATTCTTCTGCATACTGACTGCCAGTTGAACCAGCACCATGTGTTGAAGATCTCTTGGGCTGTCTCCTTTTGTGCTTTTTTCTTATTTCCATTTTTCAATCCTGGATGGTTTTTGTTCAATTCCTTCTCCTGTTTGGTAGTATTCTCCTGTATTTCTTTAAGGGAGTTATTCATGTCCTTTCTCAAGTCCTCTATCATCATCATGAGTAATGATTTTAAATCCAAATCTTGCTTTTCAGGTGTGCTTCAATATCTAGGACCAGCTGTAGTGGGAGAAGTGGGTTCTGATGATGCCAAGTAACTTTTGTTTCTGTTGCTTAAGTTCTTGTACTCTTGCCATCTATTTATCTCTAGTGCTACCTGCCCTAGCTGTCTCTGACTGGAACCTGTCCTTCTTGAGATTCTGATTGTGTCAGAACTCCTCAGATTCCAGGTGTCTCTGTGATCCCGTGATCCTGAGCATGCCAGAGCTCCTGGGAGTCAAGCTGCCTCTGAGATACTGAAGTTCTAGTGTGACCAAGCTCCTGATGTCCTTGAGTGTGTCAGAGCTCCAGTGCTCCTGAGTGTGTCTGCTCTCCTGGGAGTCAAGCTTCCTCTGTGATTCTGTGATCTTGGGTATATTGGAACACCCCTGTTCCTGTGGTCCTGTGTTCCTGTGATTCTGGGTGTGTTAGAGCAGCTGGATGACGAGCTTCCTCTGGGTGTTGTGGTGATCCTTGCTGTACTAGCACCCAAGGTCAAGTTCAGACCAGAAGGGCACCATGATTTTTAAAAAGAAATTTAAATAGAATAACTATTTTTTCCAAGTAATCTTCTGATAGCTTCTATTCACAAGCAAACTGTAGTTATGATTCAGACTTTATAAAACCTTGGTTTTACAGTCAGATAGCCCAATTTTGAGTAAGTTAAATTTAAGGTGTTATTTGTCAAGTGAAGAAGCATATTTATTTGGATGAAAATTACAGTTAAGTACTTATTTGATCACACTGAAAGATTGTGACTCATTTAAAAATTGTGTATGTATGTGTATGTGCACATTTGAAATAAAGACTATGGGTTATATATTGAATAAAGAATGCGGTAAAGTCCAGTCAGTGATTGCTCTCTTAAATATAATTGTTAGAAAACTCAAGTCATTGGAGAGTTAAGAGGAGTTTGGCGGTTGTAGGGGGCAAAATTTATATGAGAATTTAAAAGAGAGAAGGTAAGTTTTAAAGAGGCTAATTGGAGGATATAGCACTATGGGTAGAAGTCCCGCAGAAGCTGACATGATACAGTATTGGAAATGAAGAACATTGGGACACAGGCACTAGTGTAGAGGAAATCAAGAAGAGTGGCCAGGAGGCACGCATCGATGATCTGTGTGCATGGAAACAGTGCCAGCAGAAAGAGGCGAATATTGAACCAGGCGTCCCAGCTCACAGAGAATCCAACGGAACTTCAGTTAAGGGGCTCTGAGATCCTAAAATGAAGATAGGAAAGTTACACAAGAGGATAGGGAAGAACATGTGTATTTTGGAGGACATTGGCAATTTTGTAATTTCTCTCTGGGAATGTTTAAAAGGGAAAATAGAACCAACCGGAAGGGTTCAGTTTCTGACAAATGAACGCATGCTGGCTATATCCTTTAAGGAATAAAAATTTAAAAATTCCATGATGTTTCTTGATAGTATCGTAAGGCAGAGTAGGCATCATGAAAAGAAGAGGTGCGTAATGTGGCTGAGGAAAGAACCCAGCCGTTGTTGGTTAAAAGCTGTAGTTATTTTTCTCTGGATTGGTGAATGATTCAACAACTAGTACTAAGTGTGTAATGAGAGAAATGCTGTGATGGGGGATGGGTCCTCACAGGGAATTAACCTTGCTGAAAGAAATCTCAGAACACACTAGCTTTCCCTGAAACAAGCTCTCACAAGTAACACAGCCATCGCTGAATTGAAGCTACAGATTCGAACCACCTTAAGGAGCAGTATTACTTACAGTAAGCTAAAGTTCCTAGAGAGTGCATGACACGGCTGAGATCGCTTGAGAAGAAGGGGCTAAAAGTTGCACACTAGTTGGTTTTTCTCCATTTTCAAGTCTGTGTCACAGCCTTATACATTGCCACCTTAAAGAAAGCACTGGGAGAGACAGTGTCATCTTGTCCCCTTGCTCCTTGCAGTTCTATGTCAGGGTTATGTTGCCAGCAGCATAAAACCCAAATCATTGGTGACATGCAATGTCCTTGTAGATTTGGTCTTGGGTGTCTGTGAAAACTCATCTTCCATTACTCCATCTTCCAGCCTGTATGTGAGATAGTTATGTCTGTCAGCAGGTGTAAGTGCCAGGGAACCAGACAAAGACTTCCTAAAAGGACTGACTCAAAAACAGGAGCAACAGAGTTGTGTGTCTTTAAATCTTTCAGTGTATGCCGCTGTTGGTAGAGTTGAAATGAGGGCACACAACATATGTGTTTGCATTATGGAACACTTTCAGACGACAAGATTCTTGTCAGCCATCCTGTTTGAGAACCAGAAGATTTCTGTCTTCTCAGATATAGAGTAGTAGCTAAGGAATGGGGATAACAATTGGTTTGCATGTGCAGCTCATTTGGGAAACTTCAGTATCTTCTCTGTTCATCAAGAACTCCCGGGGTTATTGTGTGTTGAATTAGGTTGGAGATTATCAGAGTAATAGATGCCAATTGCTTTTTCCAGCTGAATGGTTGCTTTGGGAGACGGAATGACCTCTTGAGTTTCCTACAGTGCCACCTTGCAGCTAAGACTGTTTTGGGAACAAGTGTCCAATTTAAACTTGTGTGTTGCTTTTGATTGTTATGTTACTTTCTATCTGGAACATTTTCACTGCCCTTTAGAATTAATTTATTGCGGGGATATGGAGAGATATAAGGAGTTTTATGTTTTTTAATTAAAATATTCCAAATTGCTTTATCCAGCTCTAGAATTCTCTGCTAATTTGTACTTACGTTTAAAGTCTTATTTAGATTCAAAGTAAACATTTTGGCAGAAAAGCCTTACATTATCACACAGTTAGATATATAATACCAGTATCCCTGATGATGCCATGTAAGGCCACTTTATTAAGGCGTGATTACTTCTTAATAAAAAAAAAAAAGCATAGTTTCCCTTTTGAGATAACAAATAATTTGGGAACAGTAATTTAAAGGCATCTTTTTCTTTAGTGTCTTTCACACTTAACGTTTCTCATTCTGATTGTTGAATAACATATTTTTTTTAACACTTTTTGGAGTCCGAATGTCACTTTCCAAGTGAGACAATAACTGAATAAAAACTAAAAATACAATAGGTATTTCTTTCATTTCCATTTCCTGCTAACACTCCAGCGACCTGTCTGCGGCAGTGAAGATCTCTGATTTTCACGACCTAAGGACTTTGCTTTCCTGATTTATGTGTGCCAGCATCTTCACATCTGTCCTTGGCTGTGTGCTCACTCTTCCTGCTGTTGTCCCCATCTATTGCCACCTTAATTCTCTCAGAACACTTTATAGAACTCATTTATTTCTTCATTTACTCTCATTCTTCTGCCTCATTGGGACGATTAGTTATTGCCTGGATAATTACGTTTTTAGGGCTTTCAAACCCTCTTACTTTGTCATTCTTTATGAGAACGCCAGAATGTAGAATCAAGCTGTTGATGTGTTTCCACAGGTTTCCTCATAGAATAATAGGGACCACTGATGTGTCTGTTCCTCATACTTGTCCCATGGTTCCTTTGTTTGGGATTAATTCTTGTGCTACATCTCCCCGTGTCTAACTTCAACCCAATATAAGTATCAGCAAGGTGAAACCTTGACAGATGTTCCCTTTTGGGTTAATGACTCTGTCAGGTTTTGGCAAAGGATGCAGCTTGTGATCACTGCTACTTATTGATTCCGCGTCAGCCTTACTGTCTGCTTCTTCTTTCTCTTGGAGTTATCCAAACGGACAGGCATATTTGGGTTTTTTCCCATGACACCTGCTCTAGTCTAATAAATCTATAATAATTACTTTTTTCATTGCTTTATCAAAATATCGTATAGAAAAGACACTGAAAGGAAGAGGGTTTAAGTTTGCCCCAGTTTCAGAACAGAGTCTGTCCCATGGACAGAAGGCACAGTGACAGCTGTAGCAGCCCGGACACCCACCTCCACCAGAGTAAGGGTACAAAGCAGCAGTTCTTCATATCTTGGCAGATTGGGAAAAGAAAACGCTCCTGTGTGGGCCAGAAACAGATACAACTCTAATGTCCTGTCCTCACTTTTGGATAACTTACACTTCTTCCAAATTCTCCAACCTCCCAAAACAGCATTAGCACCCAGAATTTCAACATTCAAATGTGAGATTTCAGAACACATTTTACATTTAAACCCTGACAGGCATCCTCTGTATGTTTTTCTCCTCTTCTCTCTTCACTCCTCTCTTCTGCTTCCTTTGTGAAGTGCTGTGCTCTTAGAACCATTAAATATATTTTACTGCAGTAAGATTATCATCACAGTAATTAAACATTGCCAGTACATTGCTGATGAAATATGATTAACTCTAAAATTTGACTAGAAAGCCAATTTGGACATATATGCATTATCTATCTATGTATCTATCTGACAGAAATAGAGCTTCAATTAAAATTGGTAATATATTTCACTTGCAAATGTATCTAAAGAAACCTACGACATGGATATTTTTGTCTTAATGACATTTATAATAATATGATTTTGAGAAATACTTTAGAATAAAAAATTTGAATTGCCTAGTGTGTCCAATAGATGACATCCTATTACAGTTAAAATTATATATTTATGTTATTTTGCCTTGAGGAGGAAATGAAGGACGCTCAAAGTGCTCTTTGACTTTTAGTAGGCTGTCTTTTTCCCCTGAGAGCTTAGCTGCACAGGAATAACTTTTTCCCATTACTTAATGTGTAGAGTATAATTTTAATACTCATTCTATTTCATGTCTATCTTGGAGTTTCATGAATGACAACTTCCAGAGCAAAAGCAACATCTAGTTACACTTCATTTTTTTTTTCCTGAAAGATTGTAGGTATATAACTAGTCTGGAAGTGACAGGAAAGCTGACACTGTTCCAACAGTGTTGGAACTGATTCTTCATAACTAGGATGGACACATGGACATCCCTGAAGAGTGTCACATGAAGGCAAGGCTACAGCAGACTGGCCATTGTCATTGAGAAGGAGGACATTTTTCTAATTTGATTGTAGTTTTATTTCCATTGTCTTAGATATAAAAGATATTCAGAGGGTCCCGCATGCTTGAATCTGTTACCAGATGACAGAAAAAGAGCTTTGTAAACCAGTCTTCCCAGCTGGTTTTCATCAAATTTTGCAGGGCAATAAAGGGATTCCACAGATAGTTCCATTTCTTGGTGACATCTCATCTTTGACAGACCTGTACCATTGAAGGGCCATGAACTTCCAGTTTCTTGATCTCCAACACCATTTCTCCAAAATTACTCAGTCACTCACACCCAATTACATCATGTCTGAGGATTTATTACCCCTATCTCCATCACCCTCATCGCCTACCATCAACTACCTCATTCTCCAAATAGCATATCTTATTTTTCTCATCTGTTCGTTTCTCTAGATAGCAAAGACACCAGCTGTTCTTGTCCTTACACTAAACCGACCCTATTGTGTTCACAGTGACCTCTTCAAACACATTAGACCCTTACTAAATTATATTCTCTGGATACCCTGGAGAAAAAGTGGAGACTTTTGAGACATGGTCTTGCTGAATAGTTCAAGCTAGTCCTGATTCTTTCAATCCTCCTGCCTTAACCCTCTGTTGGTGGGATAATTAATAGTCATGTGCCACCACATCCAGCTTTCAGAACACTATAATAGTTAAGGAAGTGATCATGATGGGAAAAAAGTGATCATGACTAAATTGTAAAATATTAATAAGTGTCCTCAGGGTTTCCAGGAAACATCTTCTTCCTTCCTCTTTCTCTATTATTTTAAGTCACTATTACACTCTTGTTTTCATAGAATCTCCAACTTTTCTCTAATGAGTCTCCATTGACAATCTTGTTCCCCTCTTATCCTGAAGCAATTGAAAGAGAAAACCACACGTTTCTATCACTGCATGCTACAGCAACGGGACAGTTCCCGTGGTAAAGGCAGCTCCAGTGTTACGTACTGTTCTGTATCTGCTGCTGTTCTGCTCTATGATCAGTCCTCTGAAATTGCTTCTTCTTGTTCCTTCATGAATCACTTTTCTTTACAGTCATTTTCTTATGCCTTGATGCCACAAATCCTTCCTCTCACTACCCCAATTCTCTGCCCTCTTTGCACAACAGCTCTTTCTAAGTCTCCAACAAACTCAAATTGTCTTTTGCCTTTGCTTTTCCCCATTGAACTAACTACAATTTAAACAAAGGTCTTTCCCCCTTCATCACAGAAGGGATCCTACTGAAGTTATCAGACTTGTACACTACACTTATGTGATCTTTATTTTTGTCTGTTTATTTTGTTGCTTCTTATTTTCTTTTGCTTTTTCACTTTAATCTTCAAACTACATTAGACAGATTTAAGGTTTTTTTCTCAATGCAGTTTTTCCAGTTGCTTTCCAGACATGTCTTTCTCTCAGTGTTCCCCCCACACTCCATCACTAACCATTTTCTGCCTTTCTTTCCAGCTCTTTGATCTTTCCAACATTCCAAGCATCCCTGGGAATTCACTGTCTCATTGTTTTCTCCCGCTATTTTTACTTCTTAGGTCAACTCATCCTTCAAAGTTCAGCCTCTGCTGAACCAAGAAGTCACTCATGCAACTTTCTACATGACAATCACCTAGGCAGTTGATAAGCAATTTTAACTTTAATATATCCAAAAGGAAACTCTTGATTTACTGATCCAAACATTACGCGAGTCTGATATACTTTCCCACCCCTCCTCTTGTTGAAGGCATATTCATCTTTAATTCATCAGGCCAGAATTCTCAGAGTTATTTTTGACTCCCCTCACCACTGCCAAGCTAACAGGAAATTCTGGCAGTTCTTCCTTTGACATATGTCTCAATGAGTCTGACTAACCTTTATTCTTCCCACTACTGCAGCTCTTTCCCAGCTCGCCACACATTTTCATTGGGCTGCATGTAATTGTTTTTTTTTTTTTTCTAATCATGTCAGCTGACCTTGTCATGCTGTGTTCTTCACACATAATCTGAATAAGCCTGTTAAGAGTTAAGTATGATCATGACACTACTTTGCAAAAAAGACTTCGGTTATGAGTCTCTGCATCACTGGCAGGGCGAACACTGTTTGACCTCAGTTCTCACTACTCACTGTTTTGCTCCATGTCTTCACTCAATTGGGCCTTGGTGCTCCACAGGCACATAGAATTTGGATTGGAATCTTTGCTTCTCAGCCCAGTCATAGGCTTATCAGCTCTTTAGTAACCAACCAGAGATAATTGGGGAGCATCCTTTATACAACATTGATACAGGAGATAGGTCAGTAATCATGATAAGGCTACTGTCTGAACTGTAACCAGAGCTCTGGGGGCAGAAATCTGAATACACAGTGTCCCAAGCCATCCCCCAACAAAGACCCACATTTTATAACATGAGGACATTAAGATATTTTGGTTCCCCAAGTTTTAGCTCCAAACCCATATGCATACAAGTAAATCTAAATTGACTCAGTAGATTTTACTTATATATACATATTTGTACATATAGACAGACTATACATATGTATACATGTCTGCATATATATGTGTTTGTGTGTGTGTTACAGCAGTAACTATTAAAGAAGAAGAGGCTATGAATTTGAGACTGAGTGAGGGCCATACAGAGTTGGAGAGAGGCTAAGAAAGTATGGAATTAATATAAATACAGTATTCATGTATGAAACATGAAACACATGCATAAGGCTTATGTATCAAATTACAAAAATATAATTGGTGTGTTGCCCTTTCATTTGCTCTCCATTCCAATACCAACTAACTAAATTACTTTGCTTGTAAATTGTGTTTTAGAATTTAGTTATAAAACTAAGTCTGACAAAGGTTTAGTAACATTTTGAAGGTCAATGAATTTATCAGAGATAAAGAAGAGGACCAAAAGTTGGGATATTCTTTAGTTGCCACACTAAAAAGGCCCTTTGAGATGTGCTATTTCTGTTTAGTGGTGATGCTGCCTTTACATAAAGAATATAGCCTATTATGTGGGTAGGCACGTTGGAAACAGGCAATGCATTTATGAGGATGTAAAATTAAATGTGACGCTCATTACCTTGAAATGTAACTGTCAGCTACTAGTTTCTCAATTTTACAAGATATGTAGAGAAGACACAGATGTTCTATTACCTATTCCAGTTAATTTCCCCTTGCTTGCCTTAGACATCATTAGCTTCTTCTCAGAATTATAGCCTGCATCTTGGGAAAAATGAGACAAGTGTAATTTCCTTTGAAAGCTTTTCTACTTATTTCTCAGGGAAATCTAAATATTGAGAACATGACTATTGAATATTTTAAAGAGTTTTTTTCTCATAATAATTTTTTCAATGTATTACAAATTTTGAATGAACTGGATTTGGTTTGATGATCTGCATCCCAGATCTGGGTTTGCCTTCGTTAGTTGAATGACCTTTGGAATATGTCATAAATCCACAGGGCCTTCCTGTTCTCTCCCAAACAGTTGGCAAAGTCATACCAGCTCATGGAAAAGGGGGATGATTAAATGTTTCAATGTACAAAATAGTTTTGCAAATAATAAAACGCCATTGTATCACAATCATCAAAGCTGTTAACGTACAAATTATTTGGATGGTGATCACAGGGGGAACATCACTAGCTACAAAAACTCATAGGGGCTTTTCTAGTTTTTAACTTCCTAACTGAGTAATCTGAAGCTGAAGTAATAGGCTCCCTCCAAGATTCTGGACTGATAAGCTTGGCTTATATACTGATCTATGATGAAATCCGACGGGCATATAATTTACATATTTTCCACTGGTATTAATATTTTTTATATTTTAAAACATTGAAAAATTAATAAAAGAATATTTTATGACATGAAAATGGTTTCAAAACCAAAATTCAGTGTCTGTAATAGAAATATTATTTGAGTGCTGCTATTTTTATTCTGTCTCTATCTCTCACTCTGGATGTCAGCTGCACAGCTGGGTAGTTTTGAAACAGATACTGGAATATTCTTTAACCTCAAAGCTAAGAAGTAGAGATTATTTATTCTAATGTTTCACAAAGGAAGAATGATAGTCTTCATTTACTCTTAGAAATATTTTGCTCTGTATAGTTTCTGTGAAAATGATATTCATTGTAGGAACTGAGCATTAATGTAACTAATTTAGCTAACTGAAATGACTAGTGTTACAGGGATGAGAATTACATTCACTGCCCTTTTAAAGGTGGTGTCTGCCATACATCCGTTCCTCCCAATTCCCTAGTACTAGAAACATCATATCTTTAGGGTGAGTCTTGTAAGTTTTGCCTGTGAATAAATGCACTATTAAATCTCGAAGTAGTGGACTGAAATAAGAAAATACAGTGGATCTCCATGGTGTTGTCTGATGGTTTATTATTAGATACAAATGTTACTGGCATTTTTAAGAACTGGCAAACAAACCTTGAAGTATTTGACAATTTTAAGAATTAAGAAATTTTTTTCTAATACTTCTGCCAAAGAGCCACTTTAATATCTGAACATATTTGATGAAACTCTGTCAAGTAGTATTCATAATATAACACAAAAAGGCTTCATTCCTAGAACATCAAATCAACATTTTCTGTTATTTGTGTGTTAGCTGCAATTAAAGCAATAGCTTCTGTTATTTTGTGTCCCATTTATTGGACAATGGACCCTTTATTCTCGGTTAATGAAGGCTACTGTGTGGCTATAATGTTATAAAAGTCCCACTCTTTTTACTCACTGAGCTTACAAGGTCCTAAAAATTCTTCAGCCACATACTCTGGATGACTCTGTTGGTTTGTTTTCACTGAAATCACACAAAGTTTGTTTCTAAAAACATTTTGAAATTTTTTTTTGATCAATTAAATTCTTTCAAACTTGAGGACTCTTTACTTAAGTGTTGTTATTGAAGGAATATATCATAGTATCCAAGATCAAAGAAATGCATGCTTAAAAATTGTATTTTCTGATTCTTTGTGAATTTCCCATCATGCATCCTCATCCCTTGGTATCCTCCCTCTGCCCTTGCAATCTTCCCTTAAAAGAAAACCACAAAAACTAAATATAAAATACCCCCCCCCACAAACACATATGCACAAACCACACACACACATACACACAAACAATCAAAAACCACAAACCAAAACAAAAACCAAAAGCCCCAAACAACCAACAAACATCTGGCCATGGACGCTGCGGTATGTCTCACTTTCACACAGGATAGACTTTGCCCAGCCCCATTTGTAGGTGTTCATTGCAATCAGTCATTGGTCAGGTTCAAGGCTTGTGGTTTCTGCTACACCATCTATACCGGATCCTTACAAGGACTCTTGTTGCCCTTTGCTGTGGTGACCAGCTCTCCAGGTTTCCCTGGCTGAAAGGTGAGGCCACCTTGTCTGAGAAATGCATGCCAAAGGAAACTTTCTTGTTGTGAAAGTATTTTTGCAATTAAGAGTTTGGTAAAGAATGTTTTTGTGGACTAGAGAAATAGCTGTGGTGGTTTGAATGCGAGTTAACTCTATGGTCCCTAGTTATTAGAACTGTTTGGGAAGGATTGGGAGGGATGAATTTATGGGAGGAGTCACTGATGGTAAGCTTTGATGTTTTCAAGCCCCCTGCCATCTTTAATATGCTCTCTGACACCCTTTTATGAATTTAAATGTGAGTTTTCAGCTTTTTCTGTCACCGTAGTTTGTAGTTCCATACTGGTCCTCCATAACTATGGATTTTAACTCTGCAACCATAAGCCCCACTAATTACTTTTTGGTTTTTAATAAGTTCCCTTAGTTACGGTGTTTTACCACATAAAAGGAAAAGTAACTAAGACAATGTCTCAGCCGGAAAATACCTGCTCTGAGATTATGAAACCTGAGTTTGGATCCTTATTAACCAGATGCCCAGATTATAGCCACAGCAACTCTGGGCGTGAGAACAGTACGACTGGCGGATTCCTAAAATTCATTGCCAGTCAGCCTGGCCAGCAGGATGAGCTATGGGTTTAGTAAGAAATCTTGTTGAAGGTATAAAAATCCCAAACAACCAAAAATAAAACCTGGCCATACAATCTTTATCATGTCTTTGAACAATGTCAATTGTTCATGTTCAATAAGATGAAATGCACATTTTCAAAACCTTTAAAATGATTGACTTGTAGTAAAAATGTAAGTTGAAATGTCAAAATGTAAAACCGAGCTGTTTACACATTTTGGAGTCTAGAACTAATTCTGCATTTTAAGAAGAGAGTTATGAATCTGGCAAATGGACTAGAAGGAAAAAGGAGAGTAATAAGAATGTGAGAGTAATATGAGGTAGGGAGAGATAAACAGAATTCAAAATATACAAGTATGAAATTGTCAAATAACAAAATTAATCAATACAATATAATGATAATAAAGAAGTGTAGAAATATTACTATTGTAGCACACTGCCTAAGAATGATAATTCAGGTCACTTGCAACTTTAGGACTTGCCTTATATGTTCGATAAAGAGAAGTCTGGGGCTACACGAGCCATTTTCCTGTTGGCTTCTAAAGCAAGTGAAGCAAAATACCATGTGGGTAATCATCAGGCAAACAGAGAAGCGGATTTGATGGATGCTTCTCGTAGCCAATTCTAGCAGTCTGGAAAGTCTTTGTTAGAAATATGAAAGTGAGCTTTGAAAAATTTCAAGCAAAGAGCACGTTTTCTTAGGGGCAGCCTGTGATGCTAGTTGCATGAATAGTATCTGATAATTGAATTATCACAGTTAATATTTAGCTGAAACTATCTTTAGAGTTTGCCTCCAATGAACAAATATTTACAGAGTGCTCTGTGCTTCACGTTTTAGTTTTGGTTTCCTCTTAAAACAACTTCTTAAAATGATACCCTATCTTCTAGTGGTCCCATCTTTTTAAAAGTCATTTTAAAGTGTGGCCCAAGCAGTTGGACACATGAACCAAAAGTGGGTATTTCACACCCAAACAAAATAGTTCCAGTTCTCCACCCCAAGGCTGAGAGTCACATTTAAACTAAAACTCAGATCATAATTATAACTTTTCTAAAACCATCTACCAATTTCCTGTCTCATTAAGCCTTATCTCGTATTATAAAGCTTCACAAAATTTGACTACTTGCCTTCTCTTCTGACACTTTCTGCTTGGTAGTCCCACCACACAGCTCTGTCTGCAGACCCTTGTCATGCCAAGCAACCTCTTGTGTTAGAGAGCTTAATCTTGGCTGTTTTTGTGTCGTGGGATACTGTTGCTTTATTATGGCCTTATCTTCTGCCTCCTTCAGGCCTATTCAGATTTCATACCAGACAGTAACTGGTGGCTTCTGTAAATTCTGAGTTCCAAGTGATAACAAACAGAGTTGCATTCCAACCACAAAGATGTGTGGATGCATGAACGTCATCCAATCTGAGCAGACTTGCTTGTTTTTCACACTTGGGTTCCCCCACTTGTCTTCTTTTCAGCTACAGGTCAGCTAGGCTCTTCCTGTTTATCTTGGATGGTGAGACTCATAAGTCCAAGAGTCATGTGGCTTCTAGCTAATCTATGGTCTTGCCTAAGATAATTAGGGCTAGTAGCTCTTAAGCTTCTGTGAGCCCTGGTGGATCTTTGTGAGCAAAGAACATGAGGCATGTGATATTCTCAAGCTTCTGCTCATCTTTTTAATTTCTTACTGTCAAAACAACAGAGATCAGAAAAAGAAAAGCACCCAACAAAGTCAGTCATGTGGGAATTGCTGGGAAAAACAGATCTGGCTCTTCCCAGTCAACTGCTGGGAAAATTGATCTTGCTGTTTAGTAAAAGGCACATGGTAAAAGCGCTAGATAATGGAGGAATGAGGAATTATACTAGTGAGACAATCAGTCAACCACAGCATCTTATCAGTGAGCTTTTCCTGGCTACCCAATATAAAAAAAGCAACCTCTTTCCCTGACTCACTTTTTATCACTCCTGTACAGCTTTGTTTTTATATCTGTGTCTGGCATTGTACAGATCTTGGTCTTGGTTTAATCTAGGAAACAGAGACACTAGGAGATATAAATCGCATGTAATTATCTGCTTGTGGGGCTGACTAGGCAAGCCAGAACTATACTGAAAAGGCTACTTGGATGCTCTCCCAGGCTAAGGCAGTATTGTTACTGCTTTCTCAAGGAAGAGGCAGCTCTCCCCTTATGCCTTTCAGCAGATGGAATCAGGTTCACCAAGATTATGTTGGTCATGTCTCATAGTCAGTGAACGAATGCATGTATATATATAATGCATGTATGGTATAAGTATATTTTATGAAAAATCTTTACAATACCTGTAATTAATGTTGAAGTCAGTAATCAGAGACTATAACTTAGTTAAGTTCACACTTAAAGCTGATCATCAGAAGATAGGTAAAATTTCTGTTTCTTTGTTTCTGCAGAAAAGGTGCCCACAGGACATAACTTGAGTTTGTTTCAGAAATCTTTACTATTCTAGAACATGGTGTACTTCTAGAATAAACTGACTCTAAAGGAAGGTTTGGAAGAGTGTACTTCATTGAGCTAGTACTGTGGCTCACCTTTCACTTATTTTTCATTTTAATTTTATTACTATCAAATAAACAGACGAGTTGATGAACATTAGTGTAGTATCTTCTAATGGAGTGCTTTAATGGATTTCTTTCCATCATAATCTCTTCCATTTTCCTGGTCGCAATGTGTCGTTTTCCTACCAATCTCTTTCTAAGTTCATGTCCTGTGGAGCCTTTAGCAATCCTCTGTCCCCCTGACTTTACCCTTTCTTAGTCTCCTTTCTAGTTTTCCTTATCTTTCCTCACCAAACTCAGGCCTTTTGTTAATTCTCCACCGTTGGGTATAATATGATTTAATCCCTCGATCCCCTTTCCTGGGCAGCACGAGCGTTAGGTAGGCATCTCATTTTATCTATAGCACAATTTATTTAATGCACATCTCATCCTAACATTATAACTCTCTGAAAATTATTCACAGCTGAAATACTCAGTGTGCTGTGATCAGTGTTCAAGTCTCAGATATAAATGTTTTGTTTTTGGTAGTTACTTAATCACTTTGCTTTGTTAACTTTTCAAGTATGTATCTCAAGCTATTGGGAGCCCCAATAGTTGGACTTATAAATTTCTTCTAAGTATATATTCATTCAGTTAGCTATCAAATTTTTCTCTCTCTTACTCCTCTCACCTAATTTTTTTTTGGGGGGGGGGAGGTAGGTGGCATCACTATCACCCTGGGAGTTTATTCTTCCACCAGCAAGAGTGCTCTTTGGTTTCATGCTTTGACTTATTTCCCTATTCTCTCCATGACAAATTTCTGTTTCTTCAATTCTCACAGCTGATTATGTCACTATTACAAACTATAGCTTTTGATGTAAAATATGTGCATCTTCTCTTGCTCTTCATACACCCAACTGCTATCTGATTTATGTCTTATTTCTTTCTTATTATACTCTTCCTGCCAATGAGTTAAAAACACATGCTGGTTTCTACTCTCTGACCTTTTGTATCACTTCTCTGAAGAAATGTTTGCCCAGGACCTTTCCCATTTTAATCAAGTAATTTATATTTTGCTATTGAGTTTCATGTGTTTTTTATGTTTGGAATGCTAGTAATTTTTATTATATTTGTAAACTTTGTCTTTTTATTTGGTTGCATACCTGTAGAGAAACTCTTTCATTTGATCTAATATTGCTGGTTATTTTTCCATTTGTCATCTGAAATTTTGGTGTGAAATCTAAAAGCTGTTTGTGAACTCAGTGTCAAGGAACAGGTCTTATACTTTCAAGAGATGTGAATGAATGTTGAAAGAATATAAAAAAATAGAGACTGGAAGCCAGTCAATAGATAGGAGCAGTGAGTGTTTCTTTTGCTTCTTTATGTTTTTCTTTTCCTGCCTGCTCCCACCCCTATCTTTCTCTGAAGAAGTTTCACTCAAGCTCAGACAAACCTGGTGATCACTCTGTAGCCCAAGCTATCCTTGAGCTCATGGCCAACATTCCTGGTTAAACAGAATGTTTTTAAGAGTTAAAGGAGTACTCTTGAGGATTACTCTTCTACATAATTGACCAAAATCAAGTGTAATAACTTATAGGAGAGTTACTCCTTGGTCTATAGAATTTTAAGAAATATATTTAACAATAACAGTAATAACAAAATCAAAAACAATGTTAAGAATGTGGTTTTTATATTTTTGGTTGTGAGCCTAGCCTTTAACGGCTGAGCCATCTCTCCAGCCCAAGAATGTGGTTTTTAAAGATGGAGTTAAAAAATAAGACTCAGAGAAAGATGCGTTCAACAAAACTAGATAATAAAATAACTCCACCAACCATAGCAAGTGGGTGGGTAGGACCATATCCTATGGCTGTGTAGGACAAACTTCAGTCTGGGATGGAAGAGAAGGATTCTGATAATCTTATGAATCTACTTAACTTTGGGTGGAGACACTGTCTGTCATGTAAGAATCTTTGCTTTTGCTGCTTGTAGAATCTCCTTGAGACCAATGCTACTTTTTTGGAAGAAGGAAAAAATAATTTTGGATTAATGAAAAGCTAAGAACAGTCTACATTTTACAACCACTTACAGTGAAAAATGATTTTTAATTTCTCATTTCTAGAATCTTTAATGTAGTTGGTTATTAATTACTTCACTGAAAAACTAAGCGTCTTCTAATGCTTGATGAAACACCAAGGGACATAGACAAGATTACTAAGGGTGTCTTTTTCTAAACAAAAATGTCAAATCCACACTGGCACTCTCTGAGAATCCTCTGGATTTTGGATACTTTTGAGGTTCACTGGAAAAACAAATGTATGAGGTTATCATTTTTTTTTTGCTGATTAAAATACAGGCTTGACCAGATAGTAGAGCACTACTTAATACTATTTTTCATAAAATTTATGAGGACAGTTAATCTGCAATTTTTGACATGCATATAATTAATTTTTTTTGCTATGATTGTTTAGCTTATCTGCATATAGTCATAGGTGGATATTAGATTTTCCTGTTACTCGAGGAGACATAGATGTTTCATTAAGTCCAATTTAATTCGCCCTGGAACCTGTTCTCAGTCTGTCATGATCCCTTTTGGAGTTGAACAACTCAATCATAGGGGTTGCCTAAGGCCATCAGAAAACACAAGATATTTACATTAAGATTCATAATATCAACCAAATAACAATGATAAAGTGTCAATGAAAATAATGTTTTGGTTGGTGCTCACCACACATGAGAAACTGTATCAAACGGTTGCAGCACTAAGGAGATCGAGAACCACGGCCTTAGAACTCTATAGTTGTTTAGCTTCCAAGAACGTACACACTTATGCATTCAAACTGGAGTAAACATGTGCAGCTGATTTTCAGAACACAGCTAAAGAATAATGAATTTTAACAAATGATAAATTTGGACTTTCAATCTCAGGAAGTCTGCAATGCCATTTGTTGGAAGATATAAATCAAATATTTTTGATACTACATGAAAATATCTCTAAGTGAAATATTAATCACCACAGATTATATAGTGGAAAAGCTTCTGTAGATAATATGAATAGCTACGACATTCATATTTAGGTAACAACCCATGGCTGCGAAAGCGTGTAGGAAAGGAGATAAAGGGATGTTCTGGTCTGAACTCTCTTCCTGAAATTTCCTTGAGACAGGTTCTGGAAATTAAGATAATTACATTTAAATCTGAAGGGCAGTTTTGCTTTTTTTTTTCTGGAAGATTTGCTGTTCCCTTTTCATCAGACAAACTAAAGAAAAGGTAACCATCTCTTGTTTTCAGGCAGCTAGGGTGCTTTGTACAATAAAACAAAGGCCCTGCTCCCTTTGGGGTGCACTTTGAAGCCAATGCATTCATTCCTTCTTTTCAAAAGGTTTGCTCTGTTTCGATTGAACTAGGCAGTGAAAAGTAGCCAGGAGCTGAAGGAAATTTGTGTTAGAGGAAAGGGAATCTTGTTCTCAAACTAGCTGCTGCTTGAAAGCTTCCTCAAGAGCAGAATCACAGGCCCCATCAGCCATGGCTGAATCACAGTCTGTACTGCTCACTGCCCCCGTATCTACTTAGCCCAGACAAGTTGTCAAGAGTAGGCCCAGAGGAAGACAGTGGGTCGGATCTACGAGATCTAATCTAATCTAACAGCTCCCAAACAAACCAACTTCTTCACCTATCAGGAAAATTAAACACAGACAAAAGGTTCTGGGAGTTTATCTTACTAGGTTTAGCTTTAGGAAAAATACTTTAATTTCCAGATTTTTGCTATTTGTGAAACAGTGTTCCAGTATTCTGTGGTTTAGCTCTTGTGACTTACTTAGTATTATAATTTATTCCTACTTTTACATGTTACTTGTTAGAGCTTTTATACTTTGTCTGTTGCTCTGTTCTATATGCTTAGTTTCTACAACCTGTTTTTGTACTAATATTTTAAAACTTATAGTGAATAACTCACTTTATCTTCCTTATCAATTGCCCTGTGTTGACCTGCTTCAATAACTCCATCAAACAATGATAGTCTTGTGTTTATATATTATTTATTAATTTGCTGTATGTATATAATGTATTTGATCATATCCATCCCCTATTTCTTCTTCCCAATCTAGTCCCTTTATATTTATGTTAGTAATCAAATGCCTCACTGAAATTAATTATACTTGCTTGCATTAATCTGGATATAGAGCTATGTAGGCATTACCAGTGGTAAGACCACTAAAGAAGACTATTCTCTTTAATTGAGTAGCTGCTAGCTGTCCATAGCTTCTCAGGGAGGGCTGGGCCTCAGTAACTCTCCCCTACAGTTTTTCTTTAAATCATCACATATAGCATAGGGCAGTTTAAAAATGAAGTCTTGTATGCATGCAAATACTTGGGCTATCTGCTTACTTTTTTTTTGTTCTGATAAATTTTTATATAGTAAGTAATAATTTATATATTGGAATGTAATCAATAATGTAATGGCATTAATATGTCAATGTCACGTGCCCACGCTTCCCGCCGCTAGGAACAGGCGTGCAACAAAACAAACAGCTTCTTCTGCGGATAACCTTTATTGAACAGCACTTTGAGCAGGGGCTTCTTGAGCAGGAAACTTGTCTCTGAGCCGGGGGCTCCCTACCGAGTTCTACTGTCTAGACGGCCTCTCACGCGCAGTCTCCCACGAGCGATCTCTCTGTCCAGTCTCTGTCCACGCGGGACCTCCTGCAATCTCTTTTACCGAGTCTCTCTCCACGTGGCACCTCTCCGCCATCCCTCCACGTGGGGTCTCCCGCAATCTCCCCACCGTCTTCCTCTCCTTCTTCACGTGGGGGAGAAAATGCACTGCTATAGGTGCCTAGGAGACTCGTGTTGCTACCTGATTGGTGCATCCTCCTGTAGCTCAATCACGTGCCCCAAGAGTGGGCTGTGATTTATGTGGTGCATGCGCATTAAGTCTCTTGGCTGGGCAACAGCTCTGTTTGCTGAGTTCTCGGCGGGAAGCCAGCACCATGTTTGGGTACAGCACAAATGTCTCCCTACATGTCAAGCCTTTGAATTCATGAGTAACTCTAGTGTCCTTAGAAAAGAGGCTCCAGAGAACTGTGTGTGCAGTAAGAAGGCACTTTTATGAGTCAGAAATGCAACCATAAGCTGACACTGAAAATATTGCCATCTTGATCATGCATTTCCTAAGCTACTTGTGAGAACTAAATTTCTCCTGCGTGTGCTTTGTAGCCTTGAAGGTCAGAAGAGGGCATCATATCGCTTGGAGCTGGAGTTACAGATGGTTGCGTACCTCCATGTTAGGTTGGGAAACAAATGTGGGTCTTCTGCAGAAACAGTAGGGCAAGCGGCCTTAACTGCTGAGCCAGTAAGAAGTTTCTGTTGTTCGTAAGTCAGACAGTCTGTGCTATCTTCTTAGAGCAGCTGAATACCTGAGGATCAACTGGGAAGGTTCAGATTTTCCCACACTCTCCTTCCTCTGCTAGCGCTCCTGAAATATCGTTTCAATGAACCGTTCATTGTCTCAGGCCTTGGATTTAATGCACTTGAGTTGATTTTCTCTTAGGTGAGAGATAGGAATCTAGCTTCAGCCTTCTGCATAAGACAGTTTTCCCCAGTACTGTAAAATTCAAAAATTCCAGTTCTCATTTTTAGTACATTTTTGAAAATTCCTTAGTGTTGAAGCGTGGGTTTACACTTATTCTCACTATTCTGTTCCATTGGTCTATGTTTCTTTTTTTAAAACCACTTTAATATTGTTTTCACTACTATAGCTTAGAAGTGTCCTTTAAGATTGGGTAATAAAATGCTCCCTGGTTTATTATTGTTCTAAATATTACTTTGGCTAGATCTTTGCTTGCTTGCTTTTTATATATTTTAGTACTATATTTGTTAGCTTGTCATTGGTATTTTGATAGAAATTGTACTCAATCTGTAGATTGCTTTGAGTAATTTGAACATTCTAACAATGCTAAATTTACAAGCAATGACTGTAGAGTGCTTTTCTAATTTATACTGTTTCCTTCTATTTTCTACATCATTATTGTCAGTTTTCATTGTAGAATAAGTCTTGCCTGTTCAGTTAAATTTCTCTCCATATGTGGTAACTTACTGTTTGTTTGTAGTCAATCTGATGAAGATCATATGCTCACTCTGTGCGTTGTAAACTTGCTAGCTCTTAGTAGTTCTAGACAATACTTTTGGTCTTTATCTAATCATAAAATCACAGCATCTGCAATTATGGCACTTGGACTTCTACCTTCCAACTTGAACACATTTTCTTTCTTTTTCTTGATTACTCTGGCTGAGATTTCTGAATCAAATTAAGTAAAATACTAACTAAAAGAAGAGGTCATACAATTGAGAGTGTGGGAAGCAGTTGGAGGAAGATGAAGGAGTAGAAATGATGGGTCTACGAAAGAAAGTCTTTACACATATATACACCTTTGTGTGTGTATGTGCCTGTGTCGGTCTATAACACTGTGTTGAAGAAAGGTGTCCAGAAAGTCTGGGGACCGGTGCCACTTGGTCTACTGTTAGACAGACTTGTCATAGACACTTTATATTAGTTTGAGTATCTGAATCTTTTTGTTTAGTGTATTTATCATGAAGAGATACGTTTCTTAAATAAGTTCTATTAAACACAGTTGTACACACATGCACTAGCCCTAGTTTCGTAAACTTGCCTTAATTCTGTTTCTGTATCTTCACCATAATTCTTCTATGACATCATTATTTTCCTATGGAATATTTCACTTCCTGACTCTCTTATGTACCCATTACTATTTTTGAAATCAGAATTGGATAACGCATTTCTTTTATTAGAATTGCCCATCCACTATCAACTCAAAGTCCTTCTCACAGTGTCACTTCATACACATTGGGGGGGTGTGAAGTCATTTATGAATATTGTTTCCTGAATATAATCATACCACTTACAGCTCTTAGAGGGAGTCGGTTTGGTGAATGGTTATCTAATGATTGTGACCTCCCTTGTGGCTTTATAATTCTTTCAAGTAATGCAGTCATACAAATACTAAGTAAAGTGTGTATAAGAACAAATTGAAGAGATCACATCTATTAGTTTTCAGAAGATAAGTGTCCTGCTTTCATGCAGTCTCCTTCCGGATTTCCAAGATCTAGCACAGGAGTCTATGCTTTACTCCCCGTTTGTACCTGTTATAACTGACAGCAGTGATGAGTTATTAATATATTCTTCTTATTATTATATTCAGACATTTCTATTGGTATTTCATGAAATATACAAAACAGCTTATAAAAGCTGAAGTCACTTGGGGGGAGGGAAGAAGAGAGGGAGGTGTTGTGTTTTATAAAAGTAGGAGCCAGGAATATGTTTTATAGATCCAGGTATGGTGAGGTGGGAGGGGTGCCTCTGAGGGCCCATCTTGAGGCATCCCTTCTCCCTGAGGTACCAGCCATACCCCCAAGGAAGACAGATATAGTATAATTTATTTAGGGCATGGGAAGGGAGTAGAGGTGGGGGGAAAAGGGGTTCAACAGAGGGTGTGTGCATGTGTGTGTGTGTTGTGTGTGTGTGTGTGTGTGTGTGTGAGAGAGAGAGAGAGAGAGAGAGAGAGAAAGAGAGAGAGAGAGAGAGAGAGAGAGAGAGAGAGAGAGAGAGAGAGGAATAGACAGAGAGAAATAGAGAGAAATAAAGAGATAGAGAGAAACAGAGAGGGGGAGAGGGAGAGAAAGAGAGAAAGGAGGAGTAAGGAGGGGGCAAAGGCCCTTTTCATAGTAAGCCAAGCCTACCTGCCTGTTGCCAGGAAACTGCTTGGCAGAGCCTAAAAGGAATGCTAATAGGAGGGGGAAGGAAGGAAGGGGGAGGGAGAGAAAGAAGGAGATGGAGAGAGAAGTGAGAGGGGAGGGTAAGGACAAGGGCAACTCTGTTAGGCACTCACCTTATATGTAATTTTAACTACTTGGCACTAGGTGAGGTCAACAAAGGTTTACTTTAAACTCACACTTTACACTTGAAACAATTGAATCCAGGGGCAAAGTGGTGTTTTCTCTTCTCACGAGTTGTTTAGCCAAGATATACAATCCATGAATAGGAGTATATTAGTGAAAACATGGCTTACGTACATACCTGGGAATTAATATATTTCCCTGTACCTAAAATATCAGAATCTACTCATTCTAAGTCAATATGTATATTTTAAATTATTTTCATTTTATATTAAGTTCTCTAATGAGCTCATTTATTTATTTTAAGGATTATAGAAATAACTAGTATCACTAAACAGGGTTTTTTTTTAAAAAAAATATATATTATGCTCATGGAGAAACACCAGTATTTTTGAAGCACCTAGTGTTGAAAAGGCATGCTACGTTTCAAGTTTTAAGGAATTTGCTCTTCTACAACTTAATGTAATGCCTTCTCTTAGCCATTATATTGTTTACTAGTAACTGCATTGGTGCTATTATAACTGGGAGATAGTATTCTGAGGTGTAATCAAGGAAAAGAGGTCCATTATGGCTATTCATTGCACAAGCAGTAGCTTAGGATAATTGTGTAATAATATCCTATTACATTTTCGATTGCCTTAAGATGGTCTGATACAAATTCCTCATCAAGGCCAAAGTGGCCTAAACCAAAATGCGATAGAAAGATGAGATAGAGTTCGCAGCTAATGACTTTCAAACTGAAGTCCAAATAAACATGGTTTTATTGGATAAAAAATATAAATAATGTGTTATTCTTTTTCTTCTCAGTATTATCCGATATGTTTAAAACCCTGGAATATGGAACCTGAGCTACACATATCTCCAGGGTCCTCTGGGATTTCCTGTTTGAGTCAAATGAGAATGTCCTTACAGGCTGTTTAATGAGATTTAGTCTATTACACCTACAATTTCCAGACCTAAGAGATAAAAGAAGCTGAAGCTGCCAAACCTTATGGTTTAATAAGTTCATTGTTTAATATGGTCAAATAATTTCATTGTTTCAGGACTTGTTACAATTAAACTAAAGGCTCACAAGCTATGTTCCTCAACCAGTCCCATGTTAAAAAATTTCCATTTTGATGTAGAGCGAGGTGCTGATTCCCTGATTGGTTCTTGATTGTATTAATAAAGGAAGCAGAAGCTAATGTGTCCCGGTCCCAGAAGGATGATGGAGGGCAGATGCAGGGGGAGAGCAGGCTCTTTGGACCAGGCTTGGGAATGAGAGGACACAACAGCTAAGGAAGGTCTTAGGGCTACCAGAAACGGTGGCCTCTGTCACCAGCGGTTGGCTGGAATAGGCTACTGATAAGGTTAGAGCAGGAAGGTCTTTGCCCAACATTTTTGTTATCTGGCAGGTTTTTAAATAATAAAGCTGACTCATGTTTTTCTTTCACTGAGCTAAGGTGGGCAGGGGAGAGAAGACAGGCTTGGGGGGAGAGGGTGAGGCTGGCAGCAACTGATCTCAGAGCTAAACCAAAGAAGAGGTCCGAGCATGGGCCGGAGCCTGGGCTGAGCTCCCTGGAAAGGCACCAGGTGGCAATCTGCGGCGTTAGGGCTGGTGGGAGCATCATCTCAAGGAGCCTGGCCCTGGGCAAAGGAGCAAGTGTGTTTTTAAAATTACACACAACCTTTAGCTACTTCTAGTTACCTGCTCATTTAACACAATACAGACCAAAGTCCATTAGGAAGTGCTGGAGTCAGAGTTTAGA
The DNA here is from genome assembly GCF_963924665.1 of Micromys minutus. Taxonomy (NCBI): domain Eukaryota; kingdom Metazoa; phylum Chordata; class Mammalia; order Rodentia; family Muridae; genus Micromys; species Micromys minutus. The sequence goes on from NC_137983.1 coordinate 16,383,052, forward strand.
AGATAAAGGGAACAAGCACTATAGCTGAAGCTGGGAGGTGCTTGCTGGCAGGAGCCAGATAGGGGTGCCTCCCCAGGGGCTCTGCCAGAGTCATGTGTCTGAGCATGCTTTGCAGCTGACCATCAGGCAGAGCAGGGGGACCCCAGTGAGGGTGTTGGAAAGGGGATATGAAGGAGCTGAAGGGGGTTGCAGCCTCAAGAGAAGAACAACATTGTCAATCAACCAACTTCTCCACAGCCTCCACGGACTAGAACACCAACCACCGAGGCCCATGGCTCCAGTTGCATATGCAGCGGAGAATAGCAGTGTCTGGCATCAATGTGAGAAGAGGCTTTTGGGACAGAGAGGCCACGTTTTCCCAATGTAGGGGAATGCCAAGGCACTGAGGTGGAGAGGGTGGTTGGGAGCTAGTGCACCTTTCTGAAGACAAGTAGAGGGGGAGGGGACATGGGAGTGGGATAGGCAAAGGGGACAACTTTTCAAATATAAATACAGAGTATCTAATAAAAAATTAAAATACAAGATAAAGGCAAGAGTGTCGAGTAACTAACCCAGGACACATTTCAAAGTGGACCTGGCCTTCTGGTTCTCCAACATCCATTACTTCCTACCTGTTACAGGGTATGACTGGCATACCCTGTCCTCTATGCTAAACTCTCCAGCCTAGGGGCTTGGCAGCCATCCCCCAGCCCCCTGCCCAACCCCTGGAGGCTCTTCCCTAAATAATCCATACATTTTGGTTACCTGTCTTTTTTTTGTGCCTTTGCCTGCTACACTTGGTTCCCTCTCTCCCCTCTTCTTTCCTGTCGTCCCCATCTCCCCAACAAGGCCCAGCTCAGTCTGGTCCTGTCTACTGTCTACTGTCCCAGATGTCTCTGCCTGTGGCTGAATGCTCCCTTTTATCTACAGTAAACTCTCTCCTCAACTGTACTTTGGAACCATTACATTCTTTTCTTTCCATTCTTTTTCTTTTTCCTTGCCTTGCCTTGTCTTGTCTTTGTTTAGCCCCCTTTTCCCTATCCAAAGAATTGAGTTTCTTCAGGATAAAAAAAGAAATACACTAGCACAATCTTGATTGCATGATCTATACACCAATGAAGAAAGTAGATTGAACAGCAGCATCCCTGAGGAGTACTGAGTACCAAGTGATCAGAAAAGATGAACACACGGTGAATTTCTGATATCTGTTACCCCTGAGGGTGTAGAACTAGATTAGATTTCTTGATCTTTTTTTCTTTTTCTCTTTCATCTTTATCCCGCAGACTCTCTTTTATGTATGCTTTTTAAAGCAGAATCTCAGTTTTTAACAAATACTTCTTCTTTCCCATGTAATTCAACAGATAGATCCAGAGTATGAACTACATGCCCAATATGGTTCAAGGAGCTGGTTCATGCCTAATACTGTTCAAGGAGCTGGTTCATGGGATCCAAAATGAATTGAAGTAAATGCTGGCATGGTGGGGGCGGGACTGAGGTCAGGAACTCTGCCCTCTGGGACTCTGGAACTGGAGGTTTTATTAGTGTGCAGTTTGAAAATCACGGAGATACCCTTTTGGTTTAGAAGTGATTGTACAAATCAAATAAGCACTAGACACTCTATTTGATACCTTCCTAGATTAAGAAAAGGAAGGGAAATAAATACACACAGAGTGTGATGGATGGGGAGAAGGAGGTAAGGAAAAGGGAAAGCAGATGCAGATGCCGAGAGACAGGGAAACATAGGGAGAGACAGAAATAGAGAAACAGATGGACACACACACACACAGAGAGACAGAGAGACACAGAGACACACAGAGAGACAGAGAGAGAAACAGATGGACACACACAGAGAGACAGAGACACAGAGACAGAGACACAGAGAGAGATAGAGAGACACAGAGACACACAGAGAGACAGAGAGAGAAACAGATGGACACACACAGAGAGACAGAGACAGAGAGACAGAGACACAGAGAGAGATAGAGAGACACAGAGACACACAGAGAGACAGAGAGAGAAACAGATGGACACACACAGAGAGACAGAGACAGAGAGACAGAGACACAGAGAGAGATAGAGAGAGAAACAGATGGACACACAGAGAGACAGAGACAGAGAGACAGAGAGAGACAGAGAGACAGAGAGAGACAGAGAGAGAGAGAGAATGCTAAAAGAAGGTGGAGGTGGAGATAAAGGTTCAGTTGCCATTCAGGATTTACACAAATACTTCTATTCCACAGTTAAAATATATTAACCACTTATCCTTGTAGGCAGTCAAAGATATTTTCCTTCGGTTCTTTCTTTCTTTATAAAGTTGCCAAATGATACGCCAGGTGTTTTCTTTCTCTTTTAAGAAAAAAAAAAGATAATCTCTGAAGCTGTATGAAGTTTAAATGATTGATGTTCTGGTTTGAAAATTTACCATGGAATCTAATGGCTAGCCTCACTTTATACTGCAATAATGTTTTATTCCCCACACCTGCCTTCTGGAGCAGTGTCAATCATCACTAACAGGGTGGGGGATGGTAAACATTGTGTGTTCAGCAAAGGTCTTGTGGTTCCTAGCCAACATGGAACGGGAGAACAGCTATTACCACAGGGTAGAACCTTGCAGGGAGTCTGGAGTCCTGCCCTGGCAACACCAGGCTCCGAAACTCTGTTCTCTTTGTGGTTTTCAAAAGACTTGATCTTTCTAATGTTACATGCTGAAATCCAACTTAATAGACACTCTATTTCTGGAGAACTTTGTAGGCTGAATTATGGAAAATTCTTGTGGTTGTTGTCATGGTATTTTTGATGAAGGAGCAAAGCTCAGAATAAATGTTCCTCATTTGCATAATGTTTGAATATTCACTGACAGCGATGCTGGAACTGAATCTTCTTAATGCTATAGGGAAAAGAAGCATGATTTCCAGCAGCTGGATGATGTCTTGGGGAGTGAAGATACAGTGGGGGCTTTGCTTACGTGCTCGGCATGGGCCTGGATTTCTTGTGCAGAAGTTTCATGAGTGAGTCAGTCTTTCCCATTGGGGCAGGTAAAGGTTATGTCACCTTCGATGTGATCTGAGAAGGGGTGAAAATTTTTAGTCAAATACGTCACTTCCACTACCCACCATAATGGAAGGCTTTCTTTGAGCTAAGACCTTAGCTGCCCTTACTTAGAGGGGAGGGGTGTTTCTGAGAAGCATGTTAGTTGCTATTACATCACCAGTAGCCGCTGAGGAGGAAACTGTAGAAAGGACATCAGATAAACTGTCTACGTGGTGAGAACAACGGCAGGTTGGGGTACAGAGTAGCAAAGTCCAGGGTGATTTGGGGATGATTCAGTCTTAACTCAGCTCCTGCCTTTACAGAAGTCATTGCACATTTGTCACAGGAAAAGTCCCAAATATTTCTAGTAAAGCATCACTTACATTAAATATTTAGCTCTGAGAGTTGAGGGAGGAAGCACTCATTCTTCCCAATCATCCCCCTACCCAACTTAATTTTCCTAATTGCTGAGATAATTGAACTTTCCATCTCCTACACGGTTTCACAATAACTGTATGTGAACGCTCATAGAATTTTAGATGGCAGAGGATTTGAGAGTTTAGTCTTTTTATTTTCACCTCACATATTTCAGACAGTAACTGAGATGCATAGTGATCGAGGACTTCTCCTTCTTCAGAATTGCTAGCAACCCCATGGTATTATCTGCTGTAGGCTTGGCAAAACTTCCCCTCTGCTTTGCTATATAAGTGTGTTCTTTAATAAGATCCAGTCAACCAAAGGTAAGCCATCAGGCATTTCTGAGCGGACCATGCATGACAAATGTCCAGGTAGAATGTTTGTAGACACCTCCGTGCATTCTGAAATGCTAAGGCAGGGATCTCGACTGAAATAGTGTTTTCTCAGGCCTTGTTCTTACGTGTTATACATCTGAATTTGCAGTCGTGAAATGTCAGAGAGACCTGACAAAGTGAGGGATCCGACCAACACAAAGTAATTAAGCCATGTGCACTCAGTGGACACAACATTCAGACTGCATTTTCCTAATATCCTGTATTTCTATTCATGGTCTTTTACCACGACTGTAATGGAAGCAGTTGTTTGAGTTTTATCTGTTTACTATTTTGCCTGCATTTTGCCTTCATCTTCTTTTTTATGTCCCTTTGGTACAGGGTGCGTGTTTGATTTTATCTGTTAGTGTCTTCTTAGGGAAGAAACACTACTCCAGATGCTCAGAGAAAGGAGCAGCTGATGCCAGTTTTAAGGATCACTAAGTTTAAATTGAGGAAGCCTTCCCAGAGGGTCTTCAGATTCAGCTGAGCGAAAGTACCAAAGATTGCTCTGGCTGAGTCATGCCCTCCTCTGTCTACACCACAAGACTGTAATGACACATCTCTTTATCTGGGAATCCCCAAACTGTTAGAATCAGGAAACAGCGGATGCCTCATTTCCCAGTGTGGCTTGGGCAGACAGCTAATACAATCTGACTTGATCTGTTCTTATGTGTGGCCCAGATTATACTTACCACAATCATATTATGTACCATAACCTTGCATAGGGGAAGCCTGTACTGTCTAGCATCCCAACTTCTAGTTACTGATGTTAATTAAACATTTTGACAGGAGTGCTTTACATTGAAATGTCTTTTTCAATGTTTTTCTTTATTTTTTTTTAAATCTTGGTGTTTCATTATTACTTTCAGCTCACATGGGATTCAAAAGAATTCAAAAAGGGATGGTCACTTCTCTCTTCTAATAGTGTGCATATCCACTTTCATAAGTTGGGTTTACTGGCTGAAAAATGCTGTGCACAAAAGCCAAAGATCATCTCATGAAAACCCTAGTGGCTGGCATGAGTAACATCCTTTTGAGTTGTTGGTCGTGATAGTTAAAGAGACTCCAAATAAGATAATAGGCAACCGCCCTTGGTTGCCTTACTATATAATTCTGACTTAAGACTTGGAAAAGTTGAGCTGGATCAAACTTGAAAAATCTCTGTCCCATGGTCTAACTTTCATGGGAGCAGCACCACACAACCTGACAAGAAAGGGAAGCCATCAGTAGTCCTATCCAGATACAACGCTTATGAAACACAGCACTGACCAATGTAGCCACATATTCTTACAGTTGCAATTGTGACAACCATATCTGGGCTGTAACCTATGCTGTTCAATTGTACTTACTTAAGTACCACTCAACAAGAGGGAAATAACAACTAGTCAGCTGCATGCCGTAGATGAGGTCATGGATTTAGAGGAAAACCTATTACCACCAAGTTATTGGCTCAGCATTATTCCTTTTTAAAATTAAAAAAAAAATTATTGGATATTCTTTGTATTTACGTTTCAAATGTTATACCCTTCTTCCACTACTCCCTCTCTCCTCCCCCTAAACTTGATTTCATGAAGGTGCTCCCTCTCCCAATCACCCTTACCACCTCAGTGTCTTGGCTAATGATGATGTCATTCTTCCCATGAGGGTGCAAATTTTTCAGCTATTTCCATCCTTTCTATAGGTCTTTCATTGGGGTCCCCGTGTTCAGTCTGATGTTTAGCTGCAAGCATCCGTATCTATATCTGTATGACTCTGGCAGAGCCTCTGAGGAGACATCCATGTCTGGTTCCTGCCAGTAAGTACTTCTTCACATCAGCAATATTGCTTGGGTTTGGTGGCTGTATATGTGGTAGTTCTCCAGGTGACACAGTCTCTGTAGATCTTTTCTTCAATTCCTGCTCCTCTATTTGATCTTGTATTTCCTTCCCTGTTTTGTCCTCCCTTCTAAGAACTGAGGAATCCACATTCTGGCCTTCCTTCTTTTTTAGCTTGATAAGTTCTGTGGATGGTTTCTTGGGTATTCTGAACTCTTTTTGGTGTGTGTGTGTGGGGGGGTAGTATCCACTTATAAGTGAGTACATACTATGAGTTTTCTTTTGTGACTGGGTTACCTCACTCAGGATGATAGCTTCAAGTTCCAAAATTTGCTTAGGAATTTCATGAACTTGTTTTTAATAGCTGAGAGTACGACATTATGTATATGTACCACAATTTCTGAATCCATTCCTCTGATGAGGGACACCTGGGTTCTTTCCAGCTTCTGGCAATTATAAATGAGGCTGCTATGAACATTGTTGAGCATGCGTTCTTGTTAGATATTGGAGCTACTTTTGGGTATATGCCCAGGAATGATATAGCTGGGTCCTCAGGTAGCACTATGTCCAATTTTCTGAGGAATTGCCAAACTGATTTCCAAAGTGGTTGTACCAGTTTATAACGCCACCAACAGTGGAGGAGTGTTCCTCTTTCTCCAAATCCTTGCCAGCCTCTGCTATTACATGAGAATTTGATCTTAGCCATTTTGACTGGTGTGAGGTGGAATCTTAGGGTTGTTTTGATTTGCACTTCCTTGATTACTAGGGGTGTTGAGCATTCCTTTAGGGCTTCTCTGTACCCCATTTTTAAAATAGGAGTTTTTGATTCTCTAGCTTCTTGAGTATATAGTGTATCTTGGGTATAGCTTCTTGAGTTCCTTGTATATATTGGATACTAGCCCTCTATCAGATGTAGGATTGGTAAAGATCTTTTCCCCATTTGTTAGTTGCTGTTTTGTCTTTTTGACAGTGTCTTTGACCTTATAGGAGCTTTGCATTTTTTCCCCCTGTGTGTTACCATTCTCCACCTGCTTCCCATAAACTTCTTTTTAATACTCAAAAACTAAGTCTTTGGGGCTGAAGAGATTGCTCAGCAGTTAAGAGCACTGACTGCTCTTCCCAAGGTCCTGAGTTCAAATACCAGCAACCACATGGTGGTTCACAACAATCTGTAATAGGATCCGATGCACTCTTCTGTTGTATTTAAAGACAGTCACAGTACACTCACATACATGAAATAAATAAATAACTAAAAACTAAAATTTTTACATTTTTATTAGATACTCTGTACATTTGAAATGTTATCCCTTTACCCTGCTCTGCTCCGATCCCCTTCCCCCTCCAGTTGCCTTCACAGAGGTGCACTCTCTCCTAATAACCCTCTCCACCCTTGTCATTCCCCAACGTTGGGAAAACATGCCCTCCCTGGGACAAAAGCCTCTTCTCATATTGATGCCAGACACTGCTATCTTCAGCTACATATGCAACTGGATCAATAGGTCTCTCAAAGCGCACACAGTGATTGGTGTTTTACTCCATGGCAGTTTTGGAGTTTGGTTGATTGATAATGTTATCTTCCCATGAGTTGCAACCTCTTTCAGCTCCTTAGGTCCTTTGTTTAGCAACCTAATTGGGATCCCCGAGTTCAGACCAATGGTTAGCTGCAAGCATGCTCAGCTGTATCTGTATGAATCTAGCCTAGTCCTTGAAGGGGCGTCTCTGTCTGTTTCCTGCCAGTGAGTACTTTTTGGGAACAGATATAGTGTTTGGATTTGGTTACTGCATATGGAGTGGATTCCCAAGTGAGGCAGCTTCTGACTGATCTTTTCTTCAATCCCCATTCCTCTATTTGACCTTATATTTCCTCCCGTAAGAGTTTTGTTCTCATTTCTAAGAAGGACTGAGGCATCCCAATTTTGGCCTTCCTTCTTTTTGAGCTTCATAATGTCTGTGAATTGTTTCTTGGGTATTAGGTATTCAGAGCTTTCTGGGGCTTGTAGCCACTTATCAGTGAGTGCATACCATGTGTTTTCTTTTGTGACTGGGTTACCTCACTCAGGATGATATTCTCTAGTTCCATTCTTTTGCTAACAAATTTTATGAAGTCATTGTTTCTAGTAGCTGAGTACTCCATTGTGTAAATATACCACACCTTTTGTATCTCTTCATTTGTTGATGGACAACTGGGTTCTTTCCAGCTTCTGGCTATTATAAATAAGGCTGCTATAAACATAGTGGAGCATGTGTCCTTTTTATATGTTGGAGCATCATTGGGGTATATGCCAGAGAGTGAAATGGCTGGGTTTTCAGATAGTACTGTGTCTAGTTTTCTGAGGTACTGCCAGACTAATTTCCAGAGTGGTTGTACCAGTTTACAACACCAACAGTGGAGGACTGTTCCTCTTTCTTCACATCCTCACCAACATCTGCTGTCATCTGAGCTTTTTATCTTAGCCATTCTGACTTGTGTGAGGTGGAGTCTCAGGGCTGTTTTGATTTGCATTTCCCTGATGACTAAGGATGTTGAGTATTTCTTTAGGTACTTCTTAGCCATTAGATATTCCTCAGCTAAGAATTCTTTGTTTAGCTCTGTACCCCATTTTTTAATAGGATTATTTGATTCTCTAGAGTCTAGCTTCTTGAGTTCTTTGTATGTACTGAATCCTAGCCCTCTATCAGATGTAGAATTGGTAAAGATCCTTTTCCAATCTGTTAGCTGCCGTTTTGTCTTCTTAACAATGTCCTTAGCCTTACCGAAGCTTTGCAATTTCACGAGGTCCCATTTATCAATTCTTGATCTTTGAGCATAAGCCATTGGTGTTCTGTTCAGAAAAATTTCCCCAGTGCCTATGTGTTTTAGGCTGTTCCCTACTTTCTGTTCTATTAGTTTCAGTGTACCTGGTTTTATTTGGAGGTCTTTGATCCACTTGGACTTGAGCTTTGTACAAGGAGATAAGAAAGGATGGATTTGTATTCTTCTGCATGCTGACTGCCAGTTGAACCAGCACCATTTGTTGAAGTGGCTGTCATTTTTCCATGGAATGTTTTTAGCTCCTTTATCAAAGTGACCATAGGTGTGTGAGTTCATTTCTGGGTCTTTGATTCTATTCCATTGGTCTACCTGCCTGTCTCTGTACCAAAACCAGGCAGTTTTTATCTGTAATACAGCTTGAGGTCAGCAATGGTGATTCCCCCATAAGTTTTTTTTATTGTTGATAATGGTTTTTGCTATCCTTGGTTCTTATTATTGCAAATAAATTTGCAAATTGCTCTTTGTAACTCTATGAAGAATTCAGTTCAAATTCTGATGGGTATTTCATTGAATTTGTAGATTGCCTTAGGCAAGATGGCCATTTTTATAAGGTTGATCCTTCCAATCCATGAGCATGGGAGATCTTTCCATCTTCTGAGGTCTTCTTCAATTTCTGTTTTCAAAGTCTTGAAGTTCTTGTTGTACGCATTCTTCACTTGCTTAGTTAGGATCACACCAATGTATTTTATATTCTCTGTGGCTATTGTGAAGGGTGTCGATTCTCTAATAACTTTCTCAGCATTTTGTTCCTTGAGTAGAGGAAAGCTACTGATTTGCTTGAATTAATTTTATATCCAGCTACTTTGCTGAAGGTGTTTATCAGCTGTAAACATTCCCTGGTGGAATTTTTTAGGGTCACTTAAGTACACTATCACATCATCTTCAAATAATGATATTTTGACTTCTTCCTTTCCAGTTTGTATCCCTTTGAACTCTTTTCATTGTCTTATTGCTCTGGCTATTACTTCAAGTACTATATTGAATAGGTAGGGAGAGAGTGGACAGCCTCCACACACAGTAATAGTGGAAGACTTCAACATCCCACTCTCATCAATGGACAAATTATGGATGCAGAAACTGAACAGAGACACAGTGAAACTAACAGAAGTTACAAACAAAATGGATTTAACAGACATGTATAGAACATTTCATCCTAAAACAAAAGAATGTACTTCTTTCTCAGTACCTCATGGCACATGCTCCAAAACTGACCATATAGTTAGTCACAAAACAGGCCTCAACAGATACAAGAAGATTAAAATAATTCCATGCATTCTATCAGATCACCATGGACTAAGGCTGGTCTTCAATAACAGCAGCAAAAAGCCCACATACACATGGAAGCTAAACAATGCTCTTCTGAATGACAGCTTGGTCAAGGAACAAATAAAGAAAGAAATCAAAGACTTCTTAAAATTTAACGAAAATGAAGGGACAACATACCCAAACTTATGTGATACAATGAAAGCAGTGCTAAGAAGAAAACTCATAGCACTAAGCACTTCCAAAAAGAACCTGAAGAAAGGATACACTAATAACTTGACAGCACAACTGAAAGCTCTAGAACAAGAAGAAGCAGATATACCCAAGAGGAGTAGATGGCAGGAAATAATCAAACTCAGAGCTGAAATCAACCACACAGAGAAAAAAAAAAGAACCACACAAAGAATCAACAAAACCAAGAGCTGGTTCTTTGAGAAAATCAATAAAATTGATGAACACTTAGCCAGACTAACTAGAGGGCACAGAGAGAGTATACAAATTGACAAAATCAGAAATGAAAGGGGAGATATAATAACAGAAACTGAGAAAGTTCAAGAAATCATCAGAACTTATTACAAAAGCCTATAGTTAACAAAACTAGAAAATCTAATAGAAATGGACAATTTTCTAGACAGATACCAGGTACTAAAGTTAAATCAGGATCAAATAAACCATCTAAACAGCCCCATAACTGCTAAGGAAATAGAAGCAGTCATTTAAAAGCTCCCAACCAAAAAAAGCCTAGGACCTTATGGGTTTAGTGCAGAATTCTATCAGACCTTCATAGAAAATCTAATTAATACAAATACTCTCCAAACTATTCCACAATATAAAGTCAGATGGAACACTACCCAGCTCATTCTTTGAAGCCACAATTACACTCATTCCTAAACCACACAAAAACACTACAAGGAAAGAGACCTTTAGACCAATTTCCCTCATGACCATTGATACAAAAATATTCAACAAAATTCTTGCAAACCGAATCCAAGAACACATCAAAACGTTCATTCACCATGATCAGGTAGGCTTCATCCCAGGGATGCGAGGATGGCTCAATATATGAAAATCCATCAGTGTCATCCACTATATAAACAAACCCAAAGGAAAAAAAATCACATGATTATCTCTCTAGAAGCTGAGAAAGTATCTGATGAAATTCAACACCCCTTATTGTTAAGAGTCTTGGAAAGGTTAGATATTCATGGCACATACTTAAACATAGTAAAAGCAATATACAGCAAACCAATAGCCAGCGTCAAAGTAAATGGTAAAAATCTTGAAGCAATTCCACTAAAATCAGGGATGAGACAAGGCTGTCAGCATTATTTCTAACTGTATTCTAAAATTTATTCTTACACCTACAGATAAATGTAGCTCTCGCATTCGTCAGAGAAGGTTCTCTTTATTAGATTAGAGCGTCACTGAAAACCACAATTGGCCATATACTTATATCATCTAATTGTGCGGACCCCATCCCCAATGGAGATATCTACAACACAATTCGTGCACCTATAGGGTATCGAAACCTAAGAAGAGGACATGGCATGATTGTAAAACCTAAGGAAGTGTGCTGGGAGGTTGTGACTTCTAGAAATGATAGGAAAGCTACACCTTTGACATCTCAAAACATGGCTGCTTAAACAAGACCTAAATCATGATGATACCAGCAGATAATCTAACATGAAACGGGGAAATCTTTGTGGGTCACATCCCTGGACAATGATTTATTGAAAACTATTGACTGTTGAGAAGGGGAGAATTAGTCTCTGTCAGGGATAATTTCTTTTCGTGATTGTACAGTTGAAAGTGGTCAGCCCTGAGAACATACACACAAGCCACACAAAATGATCCAGCATGTTGAATTTATATATTTATGCATATAACCACAATAATAAGAAGAATGATAACAATAAAAATAAAGAGGACATCCATTTGAGAGTAAACGGGGTTCATAAGAAGGGATACAGGAAGGGTTGGAGTAAAGGAAAGGGAAAATACGGTTAGCTTTTAATTGAAGTAGAAATTGTAAATACAATATTCTTTCAAAGAAAAACTAATTTTCTTTTATCTGAAAACAAAGCAAAAAGAACATAAAGTTGGGTGCACAGAGAAGGGGTAGGTCCTGAAGGACTTTGGGGGAAGGGGTTCTGTGTGGTCAATATAATATAAAACTCCGAAGAACTAACTTGTAAAAAGAAGGGGTAAAAAACAGAATTCAATATAACGAAGCATCAGGAACCTTGCTGAGGATCGGGGTTCTATGTGCTCGGGGACGGGGGGTGAGGGGGGACGGGGGGTGAGGGGGGACGGGGGGGGGGAAGGGGGGAACAGGGGGGGGACGGGGAAGAAATCTTTCAGAGGTGAAGCAGCTCTTCTAATGTTCTCTGTGCTGCTCCTAGTGTAAAAAGTGGCAGCTGCAGGTCACTTCTTCAGTTTCTCAGGGAACTTGTCCTGTTTCTTTCTGGGAGAAGAGGGGACACCTAGACTCAGCTCTCCTGTGACTGGAGCTTTAAGGGGTCCAAACACCAGCCTTGCCATTGAGTCTGGGTTTTCTTTTTTTTTTTTTTTTTTTTAATTTGCTTTAGTCTCATTCTGAAGTGATTGCACATTGCCTTCTCCACCTGTGGAAATACTAGATGCTTTGTTCTATTGAGAAGACTCCGAGCTCTATTTTTAAAATGACATTTAAAGTCTGGAATAGTTCTGCGATATTCAAGGCTCTTTCTGAGGATAGATTGTAAATTTAGACAACAACCCAGAGGACAGAAAGCACCCAGTGAATAAGGCTGTGGTCATGGTCAGGTGATGTTGACTCACAGTATTTTCCATAAGACTTTTACACTGTAACCCCTGGAGATTCATATTTGCAACAAAATGACACTATCAGAGGCTCTCTGGTTCACACATTTTTCTTTTTCTTGTATATACTCTGCAGAATGCAATCTTATTTATATGGGTCACCTGGAAGTAGGTATTTAGGTAACACGCCTGGCTTGGTTTTCTGAAATTCTACTCCACTTTGGACAAGTGTTTAATTATATCAAATGTGGTTAAGATAATTAAATTGTGGGTTACTTTTTCAGAATACAAAAAAATAAACCACTAAGAATCTCTTGTATTAATAAATTAATCATTTAAAATCATTTGGAAATGTTGAAGTATCTTCAGATGTGCAAAGTAGACTCCAAATTCTAGTCCAGGTGTCGCCCTTTTTTGTTTTGCTTTTAATCTCTCTCTCTCTCTCTCTCTCTCTCTCTCTCTCTCTCTCTCTCTCTCTCTCTCTCTCTCTCTCTCTCTCTCTGCATACCATCCCTCTCTTTATCCCTCCCTTTCCTTTCCTTCCTCCCTTCTCTCCCTCTTTCCCTCCTTTCCTTCCTCTCCCTCCCTTCCTCTCTCACCCCTTCTCCCTCCCTCCCCCTGTCCCTTTTTCCCTCTCTTGCTCCCTCTCCTTGCTCTGCCTTCTCTTTACCTGCCTCACTCTTTCTGCCATTTTTATTTTCTCTGTCTCCTGGACAGCAGACTCAATGAACATTAACTGACAGAGGAAAAACAAACCTACTTCAACGTACTTCAAACTCTTACAGGATGCTTTTTTTTTCCTCCAGAAAAAGAACCACACTCTTTTTGGCCAGAGCCAGCACTGTCTTTTCCGTGTTTCTCCCAAGTTCACACTTCAGGCACCTTTAATGCGTGAGTGGCCACCACCTATTTCCTGTTATTGTGTTTCTTATTATAGGCCGCCTCCTCAAGCTCTTATCTTGCCATCACCCTTTTAGCCAGTTTAGTTGAGAGGATTTAGCCAGAGGCAGAGAAAACTGAATGGATGGCTCCTCTAGGACCAAGAATGACAACACGGTTAAATAAGAGGTTAATGCCCTCCTGCCATCCCACTGCGCCTGGGGCTTTTTGGCTGTTGTTTTGTGCTTGTGGCTTTCTTGCTGCTGTTTTCCCATCCAAGTCCGAATAGGACTCTGTAGATTCTCAGACTCTTAGTTTTCCCTCCCACCTCCTTTTCTCCTCTAACCTCAGGGCAATCCTCAATTTTGTTGACACGTCTCTTTTACATTATTTTTGGCTAAAACAAGAAACAAATTATGTTGAAAAATATTGTGAGAACATGTCTCCTTCTAAGATTTCTAGCCCAATATAGTAAACTCGAGAGGTTTGGATTGTTGAGATAATGCTTAAGAAAGCATCCAGGGCTTTGCTGATCCCCTTAATCAAACCTCAGTGCCGAGCTAGACGCTCCTTTAACCAGAAGTGAAAGCGGGAGGGAGTGACCTGAAGGAGTAACCCTGTGAGCTACTGCCTAGGTGGGCAGGGAGCCCCAAGCCCCATGAGTAGACAGAGCAGCTGAGGAAGTCAAGCTTAGAAGCATTTCCACTACCAAGTGTTATTTTGCAGAATACTCTCTCAAGAATAATTATAAAATAAAATATCTGATTTGCCTTGAGTATACATTTTAATCAGAACTCTAGTCAAATTTTTAATTAATCTTGTTTTTACCAGTGAAAGCTTTTTTAAGGGGATGTTTTTATTTTAATTTTCTTTAGCTCGTGAATGTTAATGACAATATAACAAATTTTCTCTCTCGATTTCTCTTTCTTGACTTTTCTCCCCCACTTCCCCCCTCTCTCTCTCTCTGTAGGGTGGGGCTCTAATGTAGCCCAGGTTTGCCCTGAGAATCATATTGCTGAGGCCATCCTTAAAACTTTTAATCCTGTTGCCTCTACATCTCAAGTGCCAGGGCTAAAGACAGTTTTCTGGATTAGATGCAAAGACAAGCATTTATAATCATAAAAATAAAAGAAAATAATCCTAACTCCTATATAACTAAGGATATATAGTTAGGAAAATATAACATATATTTTCATCTTAAATGTACTGTGAGTTTTAACACAAGCACATCAATACATCGGAGACCCTGGGGATTGGTCAACATTTAATATCATCAATAACACTTTAGGTAAATTTTCACATGGTGGTAAGATGTGCACCAAATCCTTCATGAAGAGGGAATTTCCTTCAACCAAAATAGAAGGGTCAAAGTAGAAGCAAAGGGATTTAGGACATAGTTCATGGAGTCTATGAAAAGATAGAAAATTGAATTACACCATTTTCTCTATGTCCAAACAGTGAAGTTCCTGTTACTCTCAATTTCATATACCATAAACTCAGTGCTATAGCTTATCTTTACAGCTTTTGAATAAGACAGAGTTTTGTAAAAAGTAAATCTACTGAAACTTGTGAAACACATAGGATTGTGCAAACATTGCTCAGAAAACAGTAAAATAATCTCTATTACCATTATATTTAGCATTAGTGTCAGGTCTGTCCAATCTTGCTGATAATGTCAAATTCCCCCAAAAGAGAAATTGACCAACTCACAAATTTATTTATAAATATTTATTAATAGCTCACTAGGTATCAGAGATGAGATAACTAAAAAGAAAAAGGTCGAACACCTCTGAAGGCCTTACAATGACAATTCGAAATAAGAAAAAGGCAAATTAATTTTCTCACAGCAGAGCAAATTGCTGTAAATCCATCAGCCGATCATGAGAATGCTTAGGGCTGGAGCAGAATTCATGCTGTTAATACTGATGTCCTTATAAAAGCTATGTTAAAATCAACAGGGAGTTAGTGCAATACTTTCTTGGCTCGTGAATATCATTAGCAATGTAACAAATCTGACACTTCATAAATCAATCGTTAATAATAAGACTGAAATTGTCATCTCCTTGTTTTAATTTCCTTGAGGTACATTTTTTTTAAACCGGTCAACACTTCCAATGAAGACAATTTCATCTTTCATGATGGTGTCAGTCTTGACAACAAATCGACTGAGCATTTGACTGTTTACCTTTAAACTAGGGGTACAGATTAGTATGCCATGGTGAGTCTAGAAAAATTCCTCCCTCTGTCACAAGAGTTGATGTGGCTAACAGAGCAATAAATGGAAAACCTTCAAGCAGCATTAGTCTAGCCATTTTTCTCATTTTTTTGTAGACAATGCATTGATTACTGAAGTTTCTACAAACAGTAACATTGTTTCTTCATGTTATAGGACAAGAAGCTGTTCACTCTCTAGAAATTGTTCTCAAGCTTTGTGTGTGACATTACCACACTTGTAAGTCTCACCTTTCCTGAAAGGCAGGATTGAAATATACATGCAATTTTACTCTTTTCTTATTTATCTTAGTGTTTCTAAAAATTAAAATGATTAGAACTAGATTCTTTTCCCCCTATTATTTTCAATCTCTTGTCCATCAAATATTTCCAGGAGAAAAAAAAATAAAAGAATGCAATTTCAGTGGACCCAAGTTTACTGAAGAAATACATGTGAGAGGCTGTCATCTTTATGCCCTGTATGAGACTTTGTGGTTGATGGATTGCTACTGAATTTTTACTTTTTAGATGTAGTGTAAGGTATAGTTGAGCTAGCTGGCTTGCATGCCATAGATTTAAATTAAGCTTAACAACACATTCCAAGTAATGTCCACGACATTATTTTACCTTCTTTTGCCGCTGCTACAGTTAGTCACAACATCTTTCAAGAAACATTTAAACATTATGTGATTGCTCATGGAAAAGAACACAAGCTTCCAAGCTTGACATGCTGAGTTAGATCCCTGGAAAGCGCCTGATAGAAGGAGAGCATGCATACCCACCCCTTAACACGCAAAACATAATAAACAAGAGACATATTTTGTTTCAGACCTTAAGAATAATGCTTGGAGATAGTATTCCCAAGAAGATATTTTGTCTCGAAATGATCGGTACTTTTTCACCCTTTTTTACTGAACAGGTAAATTGAAGATACTTGAATTAGGGTGTATATCCAAAGTCTTTTCCTCTTCGTTATTTTCACACCAGAGTAGAAGACTAAAACCCTGCTAATCTCACTAGTGAGTTGTGTTTGCCAATAGCACCCATAGTACCCCACTTCTCCCTTTGCTCCTCATCATCTAACATTTCTTTACATCTAATTTTAGGAATTACAGTCGCATAGAAGCTGAACCATCTCCATCATCTACACCAGAATGTAACTGTAGCTTGAAGTAAAGGTCATTGGTGGGGCAATGCGTTTCTATTGCTTATTCTGCCCCCCCCCCAGTTTCTGTCCTGCAGATCATTTAGAAGAACCACTACTGATTTATCCATTCTAAGCTGTGAATATTGATGTGCAAGTAATTTCTTGTTGATTAGCACTTCTCTTGATGAAGTATCCAAGTGTCATGTAAAACAAAATGGGATCTGCACATGATGGGTTGGACTGGACACTCCACTGGGGCATCAGGAGCCAAGACCATAGTGCTTTGGCTCCAAATTGCTCATGGAAACTTTTAATTGGCCGTTTCCTAGTCTTTGCCAATTGTTCTCAAGATGAGCCCTTGAAATACTACTTAGATGGGCTTATAAATTTCTAATGCTGAAATTCATTTAAATCAATGAGCCATCTCTTCAGTCCCAGATTTCTCATCTTTCTAGTCATGCATGATTGTTTGTGGCCATTCTTCAATGTAGTTATTTAATTTTTTAGTTAGATTTGGTCTCACATTGATGTGGATATAGTCATATCATATAGTTTGGCACTTTGGAAACTTTTGTCTCTAATGCTTTTTTTTTTCTTTCTAATGTCTCATTTTTCTTTTTCTTTTTTAAAAATTTTGAATAAACAAGATCTCCACACATGATAGTATCTTGCAAAGTCATTCGTACAGTTATACGTCCTGTTGTTTCTTTGATTAATAGTAACATTAGTCCCATAATATTTTTCTGTTGTCTTTACTTTTATATTCCAAAAATCCTGAGCTTCTTATTTGTCTCACACTACATTGTAATTCTTCTAATAATTCTATTATTCAGTATAAGATAACAGAAATTTCATGGCATTTAAACTTTATATTTATGAACATGATCTTTTGAATTTATTCATTCTGTTGTTTCTCAAAAAGTTCACCACACTCCATCTCATTCTTGGACTCTTATATTACAGGATTTTTATGTCTCTCCTTGCAGTGTATTATGGTCTGCATGCCTATGTCCTCAATATCTACCATACTGAAATCTAGTCTCTAATGTATTAGTGTGAAAAGCAGAATTTTCAGAGTTGAGTAGCTAATGAGGGAAGAGGCTTTGTGAGTAGGATCAATGACCTCATAAAGAGAACTGGCAAGCTTCTTCATCCTCTTTGCAAGGGAAGGACACCCCCAAAATTTCAGGCTAACTACAAAACACCGAATCTACCAACAAACAGTATTGATCTGAAACACTCTAGTCTCCAGAACTCTCTTCAAAAACATTTCCATTATTTCTAAAATAACGTCGTGTGCTGGATATTTTTATGCCTATGTGAACAAGCAAGAGTCATTGTCAAAGAAAGAACCCATGTTGAGAAAATGCCCTACCAGATTGACCTGTAGACAAGACTGTGGTGCATTTTCTTGTTTGATGATTCATATGGGTTAGTCCATCCTGCAGGGAGAAGTGCGGCCCTGGATAGGTAGTCTTGGGTTCTGTAAGAAAGTGGTTTGAGCAAGCCACTAAAAGGAAGATAATGAACAACATTTCTCCATGGCTCCTGCATCAAATCCTACCTCCAGATTCTTGCCATGACTTCTTCAGATAACAGATTATAAACTGTAACATGAAATAAAGCTTTCCTCTCCAAGTTGCTTTTTTATCATGGTATTTTATCACAACAGTTGAAACTGTTAGACACCTTTTATTCGACATTTATGATAGCAGCCTGAAAGTGTGAATACAATATTCCGTGGGATTTTGTCATATTTTAAAAACAAGTTTCTATAAATATGCATATAACTAGTCTCTTCTATAAAAATATTTCTTTCTCGCTAATTTCTAGTTCATTATGTAACTTTCCCAGGCAATTCTCTTGATTGTTTTTCTGGCAGAAAATAAGGAAACATAAAAATAATCATACTATTTATGTTGTTCTTTAAATATTGCTATGACATTTCATATTTCAGTTTTGAATTGGCCAGCATATGTGAAGTACTTAAAGAGTGGTCACAATTATGGTCTTTATAGTTTTCAGACTTTATTGCCATCATGTCTAGGATTTCTTTCTTTTTTTTAAAAAAAAATAATTAATTTATTTATTTTATGTATGTGAGTACACTGTAGCTGTCTTCAGACGCACCAGAAGAGGGCATCAGATCCCATTACAGATGGTTGTGAGCCACCATGTGGTTGCTGGGATTTGAACTCAGAACCTCTGGTAGAGCAGACAGTGCTCTGAACCACTGAGCCATCTCTCCAGCCCCATGTCTAGGATTTCATTGTTGGAAAATATAGTTCTTTTCTTGTGAGATGTTTATCCTATTGAGGGATTTTGTTTTTGTTTTTGTTTTTGTTTTGTACTTAACATAGAAAACTCATTGAGGTACTCATAATCATGAGAACCGTCTAAGAATTGGAAATACTGATTATAAATGTGATTGTTAGGAGGAAATATGTTATGTATTTTCTCTTCTTCTCTCCTGTTCTGCCACATCCACACATGAACATTTATATTGTTTGTAGAACTAAAACAAAAAAACAATTGTGTTTCATTTTAAGTCAATGCTTTGGAAAACATAACTTGCTAGGCAAGCTATATGAGACCCAGAATTTACTAGAAATAGGAAATTGTAATAAGAGTTGACTGCTAGATCATAAAATTATCCTACCAATCTGCTATCTTGGTATGAACAATCTTTATCCTAATGGGAACTCTGGACTATAGACCTCTCAGAACAGATGTTTTGTCTTGTAGTTTGTTCTCAGTCCAAACACTGTACATGTGTATTTATGCTTTTAGATAGCTGATTCCTTTAAATAAATGTCTTCTTGCTGCCTTTTGATGTTGATTATTTGGAAATCAAATTTCAAGTTCAATTTTGTCTAAATAAACTCTTTGGAAACATCTTTATTGAAAAGTAATAACACATGATATTAATAAAATAAAAAAGAGGATTTAAGTTCTTAAAAAAATATTATCTGCATGTGGTAAGTATAACCAGAATTGAACTGACGTCTTCACAATGACATTTGTTAGGGTTTAACTACAGGAAGAATTACTTACGTTCTCTATGTTTCAGTTTACTTATTTGTAAAACTATGCTAATAGTGCCAACTTAAACACATACAGCTAAGTTTAAATAAGATTAAGTACATAAAATATGTAGTTCAGTGTTTAGTATATGGTCATCAATCAAAGATTTAACACATATTGAGTTGGGGATGTAGTTCATTTGGGAGAGCCTTTGCCTAGCATGCACATAGGCATTATTTGATCCCAAGCAATGCATAAAGTTGTGCCTAATGATGCAGGTCTGTTGTCTTAGCTGTCAGGAGACTTAGAATCAGCAATTTTAAGATCATCTTGCAACAGTGTCGAAGGCAAACTTGTATTACATGACATCCTATCTCAATGGATTAACACGTATTTTTTTATAGTGTTGAGAAATAAGTAAGAAAACATGGCTGGAGTAGACAAAAAGCTCTGAATTCTAAGAGTTCAAAGGATTTGATGAAGAATGCATGGGGACAGAGTAGAGCTTTATAGAGAACCCTGGTCAGGCCCACACGTGATGTAAGAAGTTAATGTCTGAACTTTACATTCTACATTTCCCTACACCTCCCTTTCCTTTAGGTGGCCGTGGCGGCTTCTTTTTTGATTTTATACCTTTGATATTTGCAAAGAATTTGAAATTTTCTGTTGTTAATTTTCTTATGTTAATATAAAAGGTTTCACACATATAGAAATAAACTAAGGTTTTTAAATGACATCTGAGGGGATTTGTAAGGCTGTGGCTTTGTAAAGGTGCAGGGTCCTGCTTAGGTTAAGAACAACGTCATTATTTGTGCCTTTTGTCAAATGCACTTAAAAAAATCAGACTCATGCAATAGCTTGCACTACCTTTAACAACTTTTATCCTTATAATAATTATTTATTTATAAAATTTGTATTTTTTTATTATCTTTTAAGATGTTCAAAACCTGGGAAGTTGGGCCTGTTCCTAGTTTTTATTTTCAGGCTGTGCAATTGAATCTTCCTAGAACAATGAATTCATTGCCTTTCCCTTATGTCTGATAAAAATGTATTCCTAAATTAACTAACATTGAGTTTTAAACACAAATCTAGATAAACAAAAACAGTTCTTATAGTATCATTATTATTCAAAAGAAGGTAAGAAATTAAAACCCAAGGAGGCCTTTGCAACAGATACTAGATTCCACCCAGATGTAACTAAACTCTTAGCTCTGTAGTTTCTATTCTACCCACGTGCTAATGTGGTCCTGCATTTTTGCCATATGAACTTCTATCTTAAGGATTAGCTTTCCCCAATTAACTGTACCCCCTTCTTATATCATGGTGTAGACTCTCCACCTGTTTCCTTTCATCTTTCTGAGTATCTATCTGTGCCAAAAAATAATGAGCTTAGATAAATTATAAACTGTAATGACAAGATAGAACTTAAATCTTCCATGGAATAATTTATTTTATAACACTACCTCATCCAGCTCTACACTCCATCCATATGACTTCCTTCCATTTGTGACTCATACTATTTTTATACAATTCCATGGAGAAAGGATACATGAATCAGACAGTTTATGACTGATAATGTTTTCCTTTAGGAAGAACCTGTACAAAATGCGTAAATATCTCTGCAGTCAGAGTTCATTAGTATTCTGACTCACTTAGGTGCTAAATTTTTAATCCACATGAGATATTTCTAGGTTATCAGATCCAAGTTTTAATTTTGATTTGTCTTTTATGCCAAATTTAACTGAAAACAGAACGAAATGTGTTGTAAATTCTACTGAACCTGTTAGCAAAGGAGAGGACAGGTGAGTCGCCTCCCCATCTTATTCCCTTTGTCAGACTGGTACGTTAGCTCATTTTATAAGTGGCTTATATGCTAAATGGTGACTTTCATTCTAATTCAAAGAAAACAGCAGGAATCTTGAGCTGAAAGTCCTGAAAGAGTTATTATTTCTGGCCTTTTAATAGAAGTAAGTGGAGATGTTCCTCTTCCAGCTCATCAAAGGAAACTACTCATGGAACTTAGTCTGTGAAGGTACACTGTTAAAACTGTAGTCAAGATGGATGGACTTTCTATGTGTTGCAATATCTACATGTTCTGGGATACAGTGAGCTTCATAGAGCCTCGACATCCTTTGTGTAACATGGGGAAGGTTGTGAAACGCCCCTGAACACCATAAGAAGTGCATAGAAGATACAAGCATGGAGCCTGAGAAGGAGATAGTACCAATACCTACAACAGAACGTGGGAATCAGTAATCAGCAGATGATGTAAGAAGACATGAGACAGTGTTCCCATCAGAGAGACTAGTCTGCAGGTGTCAGTGGAGCCATTGTTATCACAAGCCAGTGCATTTGCCTTTGATGACAGGGAGTTAAAGCCAACTCAAGAACTCAGACTATATACAAGGAGGAAAGAAATGGAAGCATTATATGGGAAGCAGTGTAAAATGACAAAAGATACATTGATGTATTGAATTGCAGTCAATAAAATTACTTCATAAAGATGAGAGGAAGTTACTTTATTATCAGGAATCAGTAGAGACATATGATCTCCATTTAAGTCCAGAGAAATACATTTTCATCTTGTACACTTGGTGATGTGATCATGTAAATTGCAGGTGTGATGCTTCTGGAACAAAAGTGAGATGAAAATGGCTTTTTAAATCTATTTCATGTAATTGGAGGGAATCATGTCTACTGTTAAATCTAAGCGTATCACAGTCCACGTGTTCATTACGAAAATAAGTTATATTTTAAGGGAGAAACCACAAGATTTCTAACATGCATCCTCTGATGTTTATTTTCTCATTCTGCTCTTTTTTTCTTTAGCTTTATATGAAAACAAAATAAGACTAGATATCCAAGCAATATCATGATTGCTTTAGAACTGGTTTTTAAGCTATTATTCTGAATTTCATTAGTGATATTATTATAAAGGTCAGATTTACAGAAAGGTAACATTCACTTTTTAAGGTATCACCAAAATGTGTGTGGAAATCCTTTGTCCACTAATGGCAATTCTTTCATGTTACTGGTTTTGAAAAGCCTTGCACAGTGAATGGATTGTCAATCAACTCCCAGCAGCACCGAGACCTTCAGATTGCTGTAGCCATGGCAACATGCCAAAAAACGGTGACACGAATTAATTCATTTGTGTGGAATTCTCAGTGAGAATCCACTTTCATCTTTCAGAAACTACTGTTAGGCAGTCTGGCGATAATGTAAAGTACTGAGCAATAAAACAGTGATGCACTATCCGCAGGACCTTCTGCATGGGAACACTGGGGCTCTTTCCCTTTGTATCTGTAAAAGATGGCTGACGGCTGTTGGGGAGTTGATATTGCCCACATTCTCTTTCCTTAATAGTATGAAAAGCTACATTAATTTACTGCTTATATTTGGTTTCTTTTTTAGTTTTCTGTACCTAATACCATATAATACACACTGAAAGTGAGTATAAAGATTTACAAAGAGCTAAACTATAGAAAAATGATATTTATTTCCTAACACTATTCCTGAAACATATAAGTAGCAGGTAGCAGTAGAGATGCCACTAACACTAAACTTATTATTCATTATTATTTTATTCTATTATATGAACAGATTAATTCGAGTCCATGTGTTTAGGAAGTGTCTAATTTTTTTTCATTACTGTCCTAGTTCGTTTTTTATAGCTCTGATAAGCCACTGCCAAAATCAACTTGAGGAGGAGGAATATTTAGTTCATCTTATAGCTTATAGTTCATCATGAAGAGAAGGCAAGGTAGGAACTCAAGGCAGGTGTGAGACAGAAGCCATGGAGGAGTGCTGCTTATTGGCTTGTATCCTGGGACTTACTGGGCTCAATTTCTTATGCAACCTCAGTCCACCTTACCAGTGTGGCATTACTCTGTGAGTTGGGACCCTCTCCTATCAATCATTGATCATGAAAATATTGAATACACTTGCATACAGGCCAATCTGATGGTAAAACGTATTCCCATGTTGGTCAAGTCTGTGTCAGATTTACAGAAAGAAAGCAGTGCAATGAGCGAATGCATTATTTTGTCCTGTATTGTTTTACCTTTGACAGTAGTTCTGCATCTGGACTGCTCTGCTCTTCGGTGTCTGTGTGTACGTTAAAAGACTATGTTTTTCTGCGCATGTAGATGAATGTCATTAAAGCTGAATTGTCATTTTGGAGACTGCTGTTCACTCATACCATCACACTCACAATCTAGTTAGGGATCTGCCTACCCATGCTGTCTCCACACATGGTTGTTTCCTAGATAGTACAGCTTGTGCAGCAGACTACCATGGGGAGTGACCCAGATTCCTACCAACTCACACCACCATCATACAGCCAGGTCTAGTTCAGCTGTCTAAACATGCACAGTAGCCCACACTGATCCACACTTGAGTTACATCCTTGACTTAGGATTTTAGTGCTGTTCACAGACACTATGACCAAGGCAGCTCTTATAAAAACAATACTTAGTTGGGGCTAGCTTACAGGTTCAGAGATTCAGTCCAGTATCATTAAGGTGGGAGCATGACTTCCTCCAGGCAAGTATGGTGTAGGCAGAGCTGAGAGTTCTACGTCCTCATGTGAAGGTTGCTATGAAGAGACTGACTTCCAGGCAGCTAGGAGTAAGGTCTTAAAGCCAATGCCCACAGTGATACACCTACTCCAACAAGGCCAGAACCTCCAAACAGTGCCATTCCCCGGGCCAAACATATACAAATCATCACAACCCTCATATTTTCTTGGTTACTACTGAATTGGAATCATCACTGTCCTTCTAATGAAAAAATTAAAATTAAAACAAAACAAAACAAACTACCTGAGGATTGACTGACCAAGTTGCCATACCTGACTTGAAATCCATCCAACTTGGATCACAACAAAAAAGACAAAATTACCCTCAACTATCTCAAGTTAAAAACCTCAAACCAGACACAACCAACAAAGAAAGGAAACCCACATGCCCAGGTCCAGGTTCAAAAAGCAACATGAAAGGTTAAGGCAGGGCCCATCTCCTCTCCTTGCCAAACTCTCCACTAATCCACAGGAATATTCTTAAATGAGAACTACCTAAGTAAACCACAGGACACAG
Organism: Micromys minutus; assembly: GCF_963924665.1. Taxonomy (NCBI): domain Eukaryota; kingdom Metazoa; phylum Chordata; class Mammalia; order Rodentia; family Muridae; genus Micromys; species Micromys minutus. The sequence continues at coordinate 16,407,900 of NC_137983.1, forward strand.
AATAAAGCAGAGTAATAATAACCATGATGAAACAATTTAATGAGTTTACCAATAGGCTTAGGATAAATAAACTCCTGAGTAAGGTTCAAGAAAACATTGTAGAGCTGAAGGAAATGATGAAGGCAATTCAGGATATAAAAAGTGAATTCTGTAGAGAGGGAGAAATATGACACTGAGGTGGGGAGGGTGATGGGGAGAAGGAGCACCTTCATAGAAGCAAGTTGAGGGGGAGGAGGAAGGGGAGTGTGGGGGAGGGTATAACATTTGAAAATGTATAACAGAGATTATGCAATAAAGTTGAAAGAAAAAAAAACTTGGGGAAGTAAAAGTTTAACTATTGGGAATGATAAAGTAGAGGAACTGAATTACTTGAGGAAAAACTTTCAAAATTAACCACACAAAGGGAATATGCAGGAACTTTGAGATACAATGAAAAGACAACATCTTCAAATCAGAAGAGAGGACCATCAGATCAATGACAGAGACCACATCTTCAAAGAAATCATAGAAAAAAAAACTTCCCCAGATTAAGAAAAGACATATCCACACAAATATAAAAGGCACATATAGCATCACATAGGAATAAAGAAATAAACGTTCTATGGCATATTGTAACTTAAAACTTAATATACAGAACAAAAAGAAGATATGGCCACATATAAAGGAAAAACCTATTGGAATAGCAGCTGACTTCTCAAATGTTAAAAGCCAGAAGAGTCTGCAGAAACATACTCTAAGTTCTGAAATACCACAGGTGCTAAACTAGACTACATCACCCACATAAACTATGTATAATTTCTGAAAAAGAAAGAAAATAATGTCCATGATATAATTTCCAGGCTAAAAGAATACATGTCCATTAAGAGAGCCCTAGAGAAAATCCTGAAAGCAAGAATCCATAGAAAGAAAACAAAAAAAAAAAAGCAAAATGTAACAACAACAACAAAAACAGAAACAGCAAAGCTACACCAAAGGGCTATCAACCCACATCTTTCAGTAATGTCTTTGAGTATTAATAGCCTTAATTCTCCAAGTAAAGGACACAGGTTAGAGTGAACTAAGGGAAAAAACCCCTATCTTTCTGTTGTCTACAAGAATCTCATTTTTATGGACATATACCAACTTAGAGTGAAAGTATTCCAAGCAAATAGAACCAGGAAACAAGCAAACATTATTTTCTAATACCTGACAAAAATTTAAATTAAAATTAGTCAGCAGAGATAAAGAAGTACATTTCATTTGAACATTGGAAAATTTAACCAGGATGACACTATAATTCTCAACATTTATACACTAAATTGGCACACATATTTTATCAAAAGTCTAGTATTGAAATTCAAGACATAGATTAACCTAATACAGTAATAGGTACTTAATATTCTACTTTTTCCAATTGGTCACTTGGTCAAAACAGAAACATTGGAATTAAAACACATCATAGACTAAATGGACCCAACAGAAATATACAGAATATTGTATCCAAACACCAATTAATAGACATGGAAGTGAGGCCACTTACCAGCAACCGCATCCCCAGGGGAGAATGCCTCTCTTACAGTAGGTGTCCATCAGCTGTTAATTGCTCAAGTATATCCCTTCCTCCCCTTTCATGGGGCCACTGTTCTACTGCCCCCTATAAATAAATCTTTTTCATTGGTTGAATGATCAGAGGCTTCCAGATACGGTTTTCAGTTACCTTTTGTTTTGGTTAAGCAAAGAAAACTACTTTAATCCGCAGACAGCATGGTTATCTTCACAGAAAATCCAAAAGAATTGACAAGTACATTTTTCTTCCAACTACAAGGTATAATAATGACATGAGATACAAGTAAACACATGTGCTTTTTCCCCTATGCTAGCAGTAGGCAATTGAAATTCAGAATTTGAAAACTTAGACTTTCGTGAAACATGCATTAAACTGCAGTGCTAGTAAATAAATCTGCCCATCTGCATTTCTCCACATAGGAAGTGACAGAACTCTGATGATGGAGAGTAAAGATTGTAAAGCAAATGCAAATCTAGTTCCTGCACACAGCTTGAGAAAGTCCAATCGTTAAGCTGTGGATTATGAAATGAGTGAATAAAATCAGTGCAGTCTGCATACAATCACAAATGAGTTCATAGGTTTTGAGAAACTTACAGGATGATTTTAAAGACTAACGATAGCTGAAGATTTCGGCAGTAATCACCACAAATCCAAAGGGGAAAAAATAACTCAAAATACTCATATTAGTTCACTCCATTCCGTAATATGAGGCACTGGAAAGTAAGTGTGGTACCAGTGAAATCATGGACAGTTACCAGTGTAAGTGGAATCATGTAATCTTTGACAATTTAATAAAGAATTTTTAACAGATGGTGCTGGGCAAAAATTAATATTTAACAGGAAAAAGAAATGCAACCAACACAGGCTATACACATTCTAGAAAAAGCAAAAACACTGTGAGCAAGTGCATAAGTAAGAACACATGTGTGTTCTCTTGTGACTGAGTTACCTCACTCAGGATGATAATTTCTAAGTCCATCCATTTGCCTAAGAATTTCATGAAGTCATTGTTTTTGATAGCTGAGTAGTACTCATTCATTGTGTAAATGTACCACACTTTCTGATCCATACAATTCACAGACCACATGAAGCTCAAGAAGAAGGAAGACCAAAATGTGGATGCTTCAGTCCTTCTTAGAAGGGGGAACAAAATACTCACAGGAGAAAATATGGAGACTATGTGTAGAGCAGAGACTGAAGAAAAAGCCATCTGGAAACTGCCACACCTGGGGATTCATTCCATATGCAGCCACCAAACCCAGAAAATATTGCAGATGCCAAGAAGTGCATGCTGACAGGAGCCTGATATAGCTGTATCCAAAGAAGCTCTGCTAGAGCCTGGCAAACAGAGACAGATGCTCACAGTCAACCACTGGCCTGAGAATGGGGTCCCCAATGAAGGAGTTAGGGAAAGCACTGAAGGAGCTGAAGGGGTTTGCAACCCCATAAGAACAACAATAATATCAACCAGCCAGATACCCCAGAACTCCTGGGGACTAAACCACCATCCAAAGAGTACACATGGACAGACCCAAGTCTCCATCTGCATATATCTCAGAGGATGGCTTTGTTGGGCTTCAGTGAAAGGAGAGGTCCTTGGTCCTATGAAGGCTCCATGCCCTAATGTAGGGGTATACCCGGGCGGGGAGGAGGGAAGGAGTGGTTGGGTAGGTAGGGGAGCACCTTCATAGAAGCAGAGGGAGGGGGAGTGGGATAAAGGGTGTCTGGAAAGGAAACCTGGAAAGGTGATAATATTTAAAATGTAAATATAAAAACATCCCATTTAAAAGAAAAAGAAAAAAAAAACCCACATTGTAGACCCTAGTTTAAAAAGAAAGACCATTTCATTTCTCCAGTCGCATATAGGAGATGTTCTACATGGCCCCAGGTTAGTGGTTGTTAGATTGACAACAAAGTCATCATCCATGAAAAAAAAAAGTACCTTCTGTTGGATTTTGTTAAAAAGAAAAGCAAAAAGAGAGAAAGTTATTTCTCTTCAAGAGAAAATGCTAAAACAAAGAAAAGCAAGCCAAAGTTTGGGAGAAAGTATTTGTGAAATAAAGACTCCCCTCCAATGTAAACAAAGAACTCTTAAAAATGAATAAAAGAACACTCAATTAAAAATGGGCAAATCATCAGAACAAACACCATGAAAATACAGATGGAAAATAAGCAAAGAAAAAGGTGCTAAGCATCCTGTTTCATCAGAGAGGTACAGATGGAGACAAACAAGGAGAGGACACCACATGCCTGTCTCCAGGAAACTGCAGCCACTATGTTCAGTGCCGGTAGGAACACACAGTGGTACCAAACTCTATGAAGATCGAGTATCATGTTCTACAAAACTAAACATAGTTATATCATGTATCCTGAAATTATTCCTTGGTAATTGGCCAATAGATGTAAAAAGACATGCTTTTACGATAGTCTGTATGTACAGAGTTATATATAGCTTAACTCATACTTGTTAAAACTGAGGAACCAAAATATTCATTGTGAGGCAAATGGAAAGGAAGGCTGGGCATGATGGCTGTCCACTGATTAATTTTCTTGAGTTCTTTGTAATTTATTTTTAATCCCTGAGGACTAATAAAAATTAGAGATGGGAATTTGGTAGGTTTGAGCCTTGCTATTCATAGATATCCTAACATACTGTTTGGAATTCCCTTTCAAACAAGCTTCCATTAATTTCATTCTTGAATTTTCTTTGATCACTTTTGAATTTTTATAGTTCCAAAGAGAGTAGAAGAAATTTGTTTGTTTGCTGGACAAGAACAGGGCCTAAATCACAGAAATTTGTTTCTTCACCCTCTTCTGGCAGCATTTCCACAATGAGCTTTAGAGAGAAAATACCTACAATATCAAGATAGTCGAAAGGAAGGAAATATCAAAGTTTTTGTTCTAGTGGAGTTAGAATCTTAGGCTGAAGCACCATGAAGTACCTGAGAAATGTGGTTTTGGCTTTCCTGTCTTATCAGAAAATGTTAAAACTATAATTTTTAATTTTGTTTGCCGACAAACATTACAGCTCAAGGTATTCCAGTACGTCTTGTTTTAAAAGAAAACAAATAGACAGAGTGAGAGAAGGCCCAGGATGCTTCAACCCTACACAAAAAACTATGAGCAACTACTGAATCCTAAAAACAGAAGAAATAGTTTTTCTCCAGGAATGAGAACATTAATTTCCCTGGAAACTCATAGCACAAGTAACATCATACAGACTGAGCATGTTATTTTTATGTACATAGGAATATATACAAACATGCATATTCACATATGTATGCAATGCCAATTAATGAAAAAAGGAACCACAACTTTGAAATAAAAGGCAAGCTATATGAGAGAATTTGGGTGAAGAAAAGGAAAAAGAAAATGATATAATTGTTTTCTAATTTCAAAAAGTAGAAAAGCAGAGAGCAAACAAATCTTACTTCTCTGGACCTAGAGTTCTTGCCTAAAACTTCCTATTTTTCTAATTCCCTCACATTTAGGCTTTTAACAGCTGCATACAGATTTTTGCATGTTCTTTGTAATCAATCTATTCTTTGACTCTCCCCAGTCATTTCTTCAATTTCCTTACCTAGTTGAAATTGCCTCTGTGTTAAGGGAAGCAATAATATTATGTTGTCAAATCTTTAATTTGTTTTATGTTACTTAAGTTTGTGAACAGTGGAAGCTTTTTTCTCACTCCCTTCTTTTCTGTATCATGGTGCTGCCGTGACTCCTCAGAATTTTCCCTACACACATACAGCATTCTCACATTTAACTTTAGCTACTTAGATTTTAACTGATTGGCCCTCTTCTCCTTGGTCTCTCTCTCTTGCTATTTTTGCTTACTACATCATGTTGCATGTACAAATTGTTGATATCCATGTTTACTTCAGTTGTATCTTCTGAGGAGCTCATTCCCATATTTGACTCTTAATCTCTGTGTATTTCACAAGCTTCAGACACTGAGTGAACTATTTCTGCCATTCCGAGTCTTCTCTGTTCATAGCAAATGGCATCCTTGTCCACCTACCTGATCTCATCTCAGTGTGAGAAAGTCCCTTCCCATTATTCCTTCTCTTCTTCCTTGCTTATAGAGTCCTGCATTCCTGTGTATATATATTTCCCAACTACTCCATCGTTACCTTAGTTCATCTGGATTTTGAGAAGTCCTCATTTTGTCTACGTTTAATTTCAGATTTAATAATTATAGACATATATGGCATATTAAAATATGCCTATAGGTCATGTTAAAAACCAATAATTTTGTTATAAAATAATTTTCAAAATTGCATACAAAAATATTTGATCATAAAATTTAATTATGATTAAGATCCTTCAAAAGCTTCTGGTTTCTGCCTGTGCCTGGAGCCGATGCTGTGCTACAGCTCTTTATACCCAGACCCTGCTGGGATAGAGCTGGTTCCCCAGAAGTGCTGACACACCTGAGAACTCCGGATCCTTCTGGTTTCTGCCTATGCCTGATGCTGACCTTGTACTACAGCTCTCTGTACACAGACCTCGCTGGGAGAGAGCTCGTCTCACAGGGGTGCTAACAAGTGGTGACAGGTGAGACCACCACTTGTGCTCAAATTCCTGGTCCAAGAGGAACCTGCCCAGAGGCCCCAGGACACAGGAATCAAAGAGAAGTCTGGGACAGCATCTTTCCAATTTTGGCCTGTGCTGAAGAAGACTTTAAAGAGGAAATACAAAAAAAACCATAAAAATCTCTTGAAGAATTACAGATAAACACAACCAAACAGGTGAAGGAAATGAACAAAACCATCCAGGATCTAAAAATGAAAATAGAAACAATAAAAAAATAAAAAAGTACAACTCTGGAGATAGAAGACCTAGGAAAAAGATCAGGAGTCATAGATGCAAGCATCACTAACAAAATATAGGAGATGGAAGAGAAACTCTACAGGACAGAAGATAGAAAACAATGATACAACAATTAAAGAAAGCACAAAATGCAAAAATCTCCTAACCCCAAACATCCAGGAAATCCAGGACACAATGAGAAGATCAAACCTGAGGATATTAAGTGTAGAAGAGAGTGAATACTCAAAACATAAAGAGCCAGTAAATATCTTCAACAAAATTATAGAAGAAAAATTTTCTAACCTAAAGAAAGAGATTTCCATAAACATAGAAGCTTACAGAACTCCAAATAGATTGGACCAGAAAAGAAATCTCTCCTGTTACATTATAAAGTGCCAAATATACAAAACAAAGAAATAATATTAAAAGCAGTAAGGGAGAAAGGTCAACTAACAAAGGCAGACTTATCGGAATCACACCAGATTTCTCAACAGAGACAATGAAAGCTAGTTGATCTTGGGCAGATGTTATACAGATCTTAAGAGAACACAAATGCCAGCCCAGGCAACTATATTCAGCAAAACTCATAATTACCATAGATAGAGAAACTAAGATATTCCATGACAAAAACAAATTTATACAATATATTTCTACAAATCCAATCCTACAAAGACTAATAGATGGAAAACTCCAACACTCGGAGGAAAACTGCACTAGGAAAAGTAGGAAAGTAATCTTTCAAATAATCCAAAAGAAGACAGCCACACAAACGTAATTCCACGTCTAACAACAAAAATACCAGGAAATAACCATCATTGGTCCCTAATATCTCTCAACAACAATGGACTCAATTTCCCAATAAAAAGACTTAGACTCACAGACTGGATTTGTGAAAAGGACCTAACAATTTGCTATATACAAGAAACACACTCCAGGAACAAAGGGAGACACTACCTCAGAGTAAAAGGCTGGAAAACAAGTTTCTAAGCAAATGGTCCCCAAAAAACAGTGTAGTGGCTATTCTAATATTGAATAAAATTGACCTTCAATTGAAAATTAGCAAAAAAATATAAGAAAGGATACATCATACTTGTTAAAGAAAAAGGCCGCCAATATAAAATCTCAATTCTAAATGTCTATGCTTCAAATAAATGCAAGGGCACTACATTCATTGAACAAAAAAAAACCTTACTAAAGCTCAAAGCACACATTGTACCTCACACAATAATAGTGGGAGACTTTAACATTCCACTCTCATCATTGGACAGATCATGGAAACAGAAACTAAACAGAGAGATAATGAAACTAACAGCAGTTATAAACCTAATGGATTTAACAAATATCTATAGAACATTCCATCCTAAAACAAAAGAATATAACTTCTTCTCAGCACTTCATGCTATCTTATCGAAAATTGACCATATAATTGGTCACATAACAGGCCTCAACTGATACAAGAAGATTAAAAAAAATCCTATACATCCTATCAGATCATTTTGAACAAAGTCTTGTCTTAAATAAAAACAAAATGACAGGCCACATATACATGGAAGCTGTGCAATGCTCTACTCAATGATAACTTGCCCAAGGAAGATATAGAAAGAAATTAAAGACTTTTAAGAACATAATGAAAATGAAGGCACAACATACCCAGACTTATGGGACACAATGAAAGCATTAATGAGAGGAAAACTCATAGACCTTAGTGCCTCCAAAAAGAAACTGGAGAGAGCGTACACTAGTGCCTTACAGCCCACCTGAAAACTATAGAACAAAAAATTAATCAAACTCAGGGATGAAATTAATCAAGTAGAAACAAAAAGAACTATATGAAGAATCAACAAAACCAGGAGCTGGTTCTTTGAGAGAATCAACAAGATAGATAAACCCTTAGCCAGATTAACCAGAGTGTACAGAGAGAGTATCCAAACTAACAAAATCAGAAATGGAAGGGAGACATAACCACAGAAACTGAGGAAATTCAAGAAATCATCAGATCCTACTACAAAAGCCCATACTCAACAAAACTTAAAAATCTGAAATTCAGGTGACTTCATTAGAACCTTCCTCCCATTTTAATTTGTAAAATAAAGGCGAGAGCTGGTAATTGGGCAGGGGAAGGGAAGGTGGAGAGAGAGGGTCAGAGGAGAAGGAAGAGGGAAGAGAGGAGGATCAGGATGGAGCTCGGGAAGGATGAGCTAGATCCAGGTGGACTTGATTGGTGTTAGGTAGCTATGAACATTATAATGATTTTATAGGTCTTTCATCTCATATTCAAGGGCACTTCGTACCTTTGTCTATTGGATGTGATCTTATTGTATAGAGGGTTTGTGGGTTGAGAATTGAATATATAAACCTGTATGAAAATCTATCAGCATTAGAGTCATGTTTGTACTGGGCAGTGGAGGAAAGAAGACATGAAGGTGGTAATTCCACCCTGGACAGGGCTAGAAGCAGCAGGGTGGGTGGAGTGAACCACCTGGGAAGAGAACCCAGGAGAGAGTCCAGCTTGTGGCCCGAGTGACAGAGTCCATGCATACAGCTCCAAATTAAGTGGCACCAGCAGAGTGAGACCGCAGAAGTTGATAAAGAGATAAGACAGCTTTGTAATTTTAATATTTACTGCAACAAATGGTCACTTCAATTTTGACAAAGAAGCTAAAACCCTCCAATAGAAAAAAAGATGGCATTTTAAACAAATTGTGCTTGTTCAACTGGTGGTCAGCATATAGAAGAATTCAAATCAATCCATGCTTACCACCCTGTACAAAACTCAAGTCCAAGTGGATCAAAGACCTCCACATAAAAACCAGATACACAGAAACTAATTGAAGAAGAAGTGGGAAAGACCCTTGAACATGTCAGCACTGGGGAAAAGTATATGAACAGAACACCAGTGGTGTGTTCTTTAAGATCAAGAATAGACAAATAGGACCTCATAAAATTGCATAGCTTCTATAAGGCAAAGGACATTGTCATTAGGACAAAACAGCACCCATCTGATAGAGGAGTACTATCCAAAATATATAAAAAACTCAAGAAGTTAGACTCCAGAGACTTAAATAACACTTTTAAACATGTGGAACAGAGCTAAACAAAGAATTCTCAACTAAGAAATACTCAATGGCTGAGAAGCACCTAAAGAAATGTTCAACATCCTTAGTCACCTGGGAAATGCAAATAAAAACAACCCTGAGATTGCGCTTTACACCAGTCAGAATGGCCAAGATCCAAAACGGAGGTGACAACAGATTCTGGCAAGGATGTGGAGGAAGAGGAACACTCCTCAATTGATGGTGGGGTTACAAACTGGTACAACCACTCTGGAAATCAGTCTGGAGGCTCCTCAGAAAATTGTACATAGTACTACCTGAGGACCCACCTATTACCATTTCTGTGCATAGACCACAAAGAGTGCTCCAACATTTAACAAGGCCAAATGCTCTACTATGTTCATAGCAGCTGTATTTATAATAGCCAGAAGCTGGAAAGAACCCAGATGTTCTTCAACAAAGGAATGGATACAGAAATTGTGGTACATTTACACAGCGGAGTACTACTCAGGTATTAAAAACAATGACTTCATGAAATTTCTAGGCAAGTGGAAGGAACTAGAAAATATCTTGTGTGAGGTAACCCAATAACAAAAAGCACAAATGGTATATACTCGTTGATAAGTTTATATTAGCCCATAAGCTTGGATAATCCAAGATATAATTCATTGACCACACAAAGCTCAAGAGAAAAAAAAAAGACCAAAGTGCAAATGCTCAGTCCTTCTTAGAAGGGGGAACAAAAATATCCACAGGAGAAACACGAAGACAAAGTTTGAAGCAGAGACTGAAGAAAAAGCCATCCAGAGATTGCCCACCTAGAGATCCAGCCCATATACAGTCATCAAACCCAGACAATACTGTAGAGCTCAAGAAGTACAAGCAGACAGGAGCCTGATATAGCTGTCTTCTGAGTCTCTGCCAGATCATGACAAATACAGAGGCAGATGCTCACAGATGACCATTGAACTGAAAATGAGGTTCCAAATGGAGGAGTTAGAGGAAGGATTGAAGGAGCTGAAGGGGTCTGCAACCCTACAAGGACAACAATACAAACCAACCATAGCTCCTGGTGATCAAACCACTATTCAAAGAGTTCAAATGGGCAGACCCATGTCTCCAACTGCTTATGTAGCAGAGGATGGCCTTGTTGGGCTGGCCAAGGCTTGATGTCCCAATGTAGGGGAATATCAGGGCAGAAAGGCAGGAGTGGGGTGGTTGGGTGGGGGAGTATAGTCTCATAGAAGCATGGGGGGGATGGGATAAGAGGTATATGGAGGGGAACCCAGGAAAGAGATAACATTTGAAAAGTAAATAAAATATATCCAATAAAAATACAAAAAAAACAAATCCTTTAAAAAATTTATGATTAATAGAAGAAAACCATTTGCATATTTGTTAAAATGAGGGGTCTGTAACTAGCAACCTAATCCATTAAATATACTAAAATTTTTATATGTAAAATTAGTTAAATGATTTTAATAGTTGTTTTCCATAGAAATTCAATTCAACCTTTGCTTACTATAATTTCATAGCAGTTTTGTTACCATCCTTATATCAGTAGCAATGATTTTTAGGTGAAGAAATAAAACCACTAAGAGCTAAGGAGACTCAATATGGTTGGATGGTTTTGTGAAGTGTGCATTCAGATACTGATTTCTCTACTTCAGAGATCTGGTTGTAGTCTGGAATTGGCATTTTCCTTATTATTAAAGCAGCTCCTCTTGCTTTGTCATTACCTCTGACTGGCTAATAGAGCTGATCAGCCTTTAGGTGGGCAAGAGAGTTAAGGTTGCACTTTCAAATAAGTGGGAGGGTGGGCCAAGGTAGAGAAGTGTTGCCATGAGTGTATTACCATGAGTCACCATGAGGACATGAATGGAGTAGGAGCTAACTGGGCCAGAGAAAGATGGCAGGTATGTGGCTGGGAAGTAGCCAACATAGTCAGGATAGAAGAAATGAGGATCTGTCCAGCTGTAGTGCTAGCAGCCTTTTAGTAGTATAGTAAGAGTATATAGTAAAAAAAAAAATGTCATTATTTGGGAACAAGAGAGACATAAAAAGTCATCCAATAATACTTTTACAACTCAAAGCCCTATTTAAAGTCAGAGACTGATTCCAGACCATTGCCAAGTAACTAACATTACTGAATATTCTGCACACTTTGAGAAAATTATTATTTTTTTGGTTCAAAATAAAGTCTATAGTTCATCTTACTTGCAAATACATATTTGTTAAGCTAATGATTTGTTCCAAGTACACTGAGTAGAAGACAAGAAAAGTCAGTGTGAAAATCCTACTGGCAATGATATGTCATATAATAGCTTTTAGTGCGCAAAGGCACCCAGCAGTGTTATTAATTCTTCGCACCCTACAGTGGAAGTAAATGATCAGGTTTTGGAAAGTAGTTTTACTTTGAGTTTTCTGATGTGCAAATTCTGTGTTTCCCTCTCATCAGTCTTGTTATTATAATGTACTTTTTAACAAATACTGATGAAAGCAAACATTATGTTCTTTACCACACATAGTGACCTTGTATAGTGGTGGATATAATTAATGTTAATTTGGTAATCATAATATATCAAATCCTCACCTAGAAATCAACATATACATGTTCTCTATACCTTGAACAGCTGCCATAATAAAAGAACCAAACAAACAGTTGTTTATAAATTCTGGTACACCACAGTCTGTGCAGCAGACATTTCAAAGCCTGTAACTTGCCAGGGTGATGCATGCTGCAGTACACTGGTTGATAACCTGCCTGGGATCTCATTCTTCAGTTCCATTACTACACGTGCGATTGTGTTTTTTAAATATATGTTGTGAGTTACTTTATATTTTGGGTGTGGTCTTGGTAGTTTTATTCTAGGAGGATTGCCAAGAACAAGTTTGGTTTCTCTCTCTCTCTCTCTCTCTCTCTCTCTCTCTCTCTCTCTCTCTCTCTCTCTCTGTGTGTGTGTGTGTGTGTGTGTGTGTGTATGTGTGTGTGTCTGTATCTCTGTCTCTCTGTCTGTCTCTCTCTCCCTCTCTCTGTTTCTCTGTCTCTCTGTCTGTCTCTTTCTGTCTCTCTCTCTCAGTCTCTCTCTCTCTCACTCTCTCTGTCTCTCTGTCTCTCTGTCCCTCTCTCACACTCTGTCTCTCTCTTTCAATCTCTCTGCCTCTCTCTGTCTTTGTCTCTCTCTGTCTCTCTCTGTTTCTCTCTCAATCTCTCTGTCTCTCTGTCTCTGTCTCTGTCTCTCTCTCTCTCTCTCTCTCTCTCTCTCTGTGTGTGTGTGTGTGTGTGTGTGTGTGTTTCTCTTAGGTACTTTGAGACAATCATTTTTTCATGGTTACATAATCCCAGTCCACTTTATCATTTGTTTTAAAATCAGAATCACAAATATAACATGCACTTCTTAACAGAGACAAAATTTGACATCCATACATTACTAAAACTGTCAATGAAATAGATGTAGAAGGAACTTACCTAAATACAATAAAGACTGCCTATAACAAGTTGACATTTTTATTATATTCAGTTGACATTTGTCATCATGCTCAGTGGATAAAGACAGTATTTTCATGTATGATAACAAAGCAAAAATAGACCAATAAAATTGCATAGCACGGAACCCAGAGAATGAGGACACAACTATGGAAAAGGTAAGAGATCTTACAATGTACTTGTATATGAAGGAACTGCATTAGTTACTTTTCTGTTGCTTTGATAAAACTTCATGACCAAGAGCAGCTTAAGGAAGAAAGAGTTTATTTGGGCCAGGACTGTATAATAAAGGTAGCTGAACACAAGCCTGGGAGCCAGTCCTTAAGTAACGCTGCTTTATGTTTTCTACTTCAAGCTCCTGCCTTGAGTTCTTGCCCTGACTTCCTTCAGTGATAAATTGTAACCTGGAAGTCTAAGCCAAATAAACCATTTCCTCATGAAGTTGCTTTTGGCTTGTTTTACCATAGCAACAGAAAAGCAAACTTGAACACAAAGGGAATGGGAATTGATATCACAGTGAATTATGACTTCACATCTGCCTGAATGGCTATTACTAAGACGACAAGAAGTAGCAAGTATCAAGAATGTGGGAAATAAGCGGGTGGTATTAAACTTACAATATTACTGGTGGGTGTGTAAATTGCTATAACACTATAGGAAGCAATATAAACTAAAAGCTACTTCCCCAACAGAAAACTGAAAAATTAGAACTACATACAATCCAGAAAACTTTCTTTTGTGTGTATCTATCCAAGGAAATTAAGTAAGTATCTCAAAAAGATATTTGCATTCTAGTTGTCATTTCAACACTATTTATAATGATGGAATTATGACAATGCATATTTGAAATCTCACACACACACATACACACACACACACACACAGAGAGAGAGAGAGAGAGAGAGAGAGAGAGAGACAGAGACAGAGACAGAGAGACAGAGAGATGGAGAGAGAAACAGAGAGAGACAGAGAGAGACAAAGACAGAGAGAGGCAGAGAGATTGAAAGAGAGAGAGAGACAGAGTGTGAGAGAGGGACAGAGAGACAGAGAGACAGAGAGAGTGAGAGAGAGAGAGACTGAGAGAGAGAGACAGAAAGAGACAGACAGAGAGACAGAGAAACAGAGAGAGGGAGAGAGAGACAGACAGAGAGACAGAGAAACAGACACACACACACACACACACACACACACACACACACAGAGAGAGAGAGAGAGAGAGAGAGAGAGAGAGAGAGAGAGAAATAGAGAGAAAGAAGAAATGGAGGAATAGAGTGAAAGAAGCTAAATATTTGTTATTAGGTGAATATATAAAGAAGTTGTCATACATATATACATGCATATACATATATATATATATATATATATATATATATATATATATGTATATATATATGTGTGTGTGTGTGTGTGTGTAAGTATGTACGTATACCAAAAGCTATAATGTCAAATCACAGGACAAAAATCTTATTTGAAGCAACATGAATGAACTTTAATGTCATTAAGCCAAGTGAAGCAACACATATAGAAAGACAAATACTATGTGGTCCTATGCAAAAATGAAAAGTAGAAGTGTTGAGTTCACAGAAACAAAGTGTAAACCGGTAGTTATCAGACATGGATTGAGGCATTGGGAAAAATTCACCAAAGGAAGAAGTTTAGTTGTGGGAGATACATAAGCTCTCGAACACTGAAGAGCTGATGTGAACAGAATGACCAGTTAATAATACCAAGTTCTACTGAGGAGATCTTAAGTCTTGCCCCCCAACCCCTCTCTGCATGTGATAACGTATCAGGTATTTCATGTGTTAGTTATCTTGTCTGTGGAAATAATCTGACAGCATGTATAAAGACGCAAGCATCATGCACATATTTAATATTTACAATTGTTTATATAGGCTTTCTCAATGCACCTTAGAGTGCTACCAAAGTCAGGATCCTCTCACCTCAGCCTCACGGCTACGTATTATGATTGCAGGTATAACCTACAGGGCCGGAACTGTATATGACCTTCAATTATCAGCTATATTGTAATACAGATTGTGGGCATGTGATACATTCAGTTCTCTCAAGCGACAGTTTGGGTTAGTTTTGCATGAGATGACTAAAATGTTTCCTATCTTTTTTTTTCCTCTGAGTTCTGTTCTGCTTCTTGTAAACAGTAGACTTGACCGTGATGGACCCTGTGTGAACATGCAGGTTTTTGAGGGAAATACCCAATTCAGGAAACTGACTGGATCTCTCACATCTGGGGCAGGAAGCCTTGCGGTGTAGCTGGGAGGAAATGAGAGATTAATGTGGCCAGTGGCATTGTGCTGGGCCAAGTGTGGGCCTAGGTTTTGCCTTCAGGGTTCTTGAGGACATTTTGCTGAAGTTGTGCTTGCACAGTTGCCTTCTCCTGTACCAAAGCCCGAGTAGGTGGTTTTAATTCCAAAGCCATAGAATATTTTGATTTTGGCTACTGACTGTGATGACAGCCTTCTCTATAGAACAGCCGCTTTCACAGCCAAGGCTGTGGAAACCAGACCTTCCTGGAATAAAGCAACATGAGGATTAAGTATGAAGAAACCAGTGCCAGACCTAGGTTAGCAGCGACACATCAGTCGTGATAGAAACTATTTTGCATGCTGGTTCTAGGAAGAAGCCCTAGAGGAGAAGACACTTGCTTTGCATCTGCGTGGTACCTCTTAAGTCAGGCCCTGCTGTGTGTTCTCAAATTAAATATGGATGGTGAATTGCACTTGTGTAGAGTAATCATCCCTCAGACAGCTGTGTTAGAGCTAGGCTAGAGCAGCATGGGATGATGGGAAGAGTCATTGAAGTAAGGAGCTGGAAACTCATTGCAGCAAGAGTGAGCACGTTAATGCTATAGGGGTGCCGGGAACCTTGAGCTCAGAAGAAATGGGAAATTAAGCAGTTTTCAATATAATGGATAGAAAAATCAAGGGACTTCAAATGAAAAGAAGCTGGACTGTTCCTCTGCACATTTTTTTCTTTTATCTTTTATTTTCACTCTGCATAACAGTAATGTCTTCCTTCTTTAGGAGAGAGAAATTGGTAAGTGTACTTAGCTACCCAAACTGGCCTCTGGTCACTGATTGCTCCCAGTGAAAGTCAAGTCCAGAGATCAAGGATTCTCAAGAGTTTTTTTCAGAAAGCTTGGGTTTTCTCCTAGGAAAAGTAGCACTGAGAATTGTTCCATGTACCTTCCTTTAGGAAAATGTCAGAAAGAAGATTTGGCCAGAGTTCTTGCCTACACTAAGTCAGAGATACGCTGTTATGATTCTTATCAACAAACTTCCTAGGTTCTGGGAATATGGTTTCTCTTCAAATAATTGTTTTTGAGTCTGAAGCTTATCTTGTTTGCTAAATTGTAGGAGTGTGATCCATGGCTCTGCTCCATTACCCATCCTATGGGTAATCATGGGAATCCTTAGATTCTCCCTATAGGGCCTCAGAACAGCTTTGAAACTCAACAAATATAAATTCTGAATCTCCCAGGGAATATAATTCATTCCAGTAAGGGGCTTTCCAGGCCTTGTGGCCTAAAGAAATCACGGATTCACTAATGTCTCCTCTCACATGGAATGAGATAATTAAGTCAGAAAAAAAAAAAAAAAAAAAAAAAAAAAACAAAAACAAAACTGGGTTTGGATGGGGAAAGCTGATGGTTTCTAGGAGAAGAAGTCAGCTTTCTTCAGGAAAACTGAGAGCTATCCTGTTCTTTCAGTAGATGACATTACACTTGTGCACATATGGGTAACACTCAAATGAATCACAGGGTTTTTAAAAAAATAAAGATTCTATGCATTGGGAAGACAGTGGCAGGAGCATGGGGAGAGGAACTTAATAGAAGGGGTAGGATGTGGAGCTGAGTAAAACACAACATATGCTTTTGTGAAATAAGAAAGAAAAATGAAAAAAAATGAACTTAATCTTAATTTTGATAACATGACTTTATATAGATTAGAGTATATTTTAAAAATAATTCCTTGTTTTTGAATAAACTTTCTTAAAATGGAAATTAGGTGAGAGTTTGTATTAATACTCGAGGCCCCTTCATGTTTTTCTTATCATTTCTTGGCACTGCAGATGACCACCTTGTGGCACCTTATCTGGCACCATCTGTCTTAATGCCCTATATTCTGTAATCTCCAGATCTCTGGCCAAATTAGATGAACTGTCATCCTTACTGCTTGGAAAATGAAGCCAGATATGTTTCAGGGTACGGTATAGTAAAAGACAACACTTTGGATTTGGGGAAAATATTGCCATTAATGTGAATTTAAAAGACAATACACTTCCAATCTACACTGAAACCCTTGGGGAAAATGTGGGTGTCTTATTTGGCTCTTCTGGAAGATATCCAGCAAGTGAACCAGTAGACACATCTAAGAGCCCAATTGCCAAGGGTGGGTGAGAAGAGTCTTAGGAGTGTTGTGCAGAGCAAGAGTTCACTGTGGCAGTCATGCTTCCAAATCTTGTTACTCTGTTTTACAAAAACGGACTTCTGGGCAAAGCCCTTCTAGTTTGTTGTAGATAATTTGTCTCGCTTTGGTTATGATCTTGGAAACTGAAAGTTCATATTCAGTGTCGGCTATTCACCATACTTCCTCTTGGAATCACTTCTTGC
Organism: Micromys minutus; assembly: GCF_963924665.1. Lineage (NCBI taxonomy): Eukaryota > Metazoa > Chordata > Mammalia > Rodentia > Muridae > Micromys > Micromys minutus. Next base: position 16,425,428 of record NC_137983.1, read on the forward strand.
TAGCTCAAAGAAATGCTCAGAGTTACTCAGAGTGGTCTGCCAAAGGTATTGCTTTTGCATAATGAAAAGCTAACTTGGGAGCTCCATCACCAAACCTACTTAATCAGAGCATTTTGGGTTACAGATGCAAATTAAACTACATTGAGATTTCATGTTACCCAGTCATGATGAGCAAAAAAAAAATGAAAATAAAAAAAAAAACAACAAAAAAAAAACCCAAAACAAACAAACAAAAGAAAAAACAACAAAAAAGCTGATAAGGGTATAGAGAAAGAGAATTCTCATTCTCCATCACTGGGCTTACAAACTGTTTGAGCTACTCTGGAAACCAATGTGGCAAGTTCTTGGAAAGCTAAAGGGAAATCTAACATATGAACCAGTTTTACAACTCCTTTGATTTTACCCAAAGGACTTGACAAACTATGCCAAAGGTACTAGCGTGGTTATGTCTGTTGCTGCTTTATTTACAGTAGCTAAGGAATGGAAACTATCTAAATGCCTGTTAACTGATGGTTGGATAATGAAAATATTGTACATATACACAGTGGAATTCTGCTGAGCTGTAATGCTCAAATCCAAACCAAACCATACCCAAACTGCAAAGAGTGAAATTTGTCGATAAATGATTGGCACTAGATAAGACTATATTGACTGAGGTAGTCCAGACTGATGGAAAAGTGGAAAAAAAGGTTGGAGGAATATTTAACTGCTTAGGGGGAAAAGAGAATAATACAGATGGAGACTAAGGGAGAAGAGATAAATAGTACTAAAGATGCTTGAAAGGGCAATAAGGAGACCTTATACACACACATATTAATCTGTAGTATAAATTATATTATATATCTTGCCATGCTAATTAAGGTCAAAGTCTACCATTTTCCAGATAGCCTCTGGACTCTGTGCAAAATGGTAGGATCCCCCCCTTTACCAGTAAGGGTTTTCCTTCGTTGACCTTAACTCTCACATACTACTATCTGAAAATTGTCACATAGCCTTGGTTAAGAATACAGCTTCAATTCCCTTTCTCCAGATGCATAACGGTTTAGCTATCACCTGATTGCTGGAATGCCTCTGTTTTAGGTAGAGTGTTACTGCTGTGAACAGATACGAAGACCAAGGCTAGTCTCATAAAGAACAAGATTTAATTGGGGTTTACGTACAGGTTCAGAGGTTCAGTCCATTATTACTAAGGTGAAAACATGGCAGCATCTAGGCAGGCATGGTGCGTGCATGGTGCATGCATGGTTCATGAATGGAGCATGAATGATGCATGCATTGTACAGGCAGAGCTGAGAGCTCTATATCTTCATGTGAAGGTGGCTAGCCGAATACCAACTTCTGGGAAGTGAGGATGAAGGTCTAGAAGCCCACAACCACAGTGATACACCTATTACAACAAGGCCACAACTTTTAATAGTGCTATTCTCTGGGCCTAGCATATACAAACCATCTCAGCCTCTCTATGCTCATGAAGCATGTTGGTACCTGAAGCCTTTACTCAATGAGCTTTGCCCATCTTGGATCTTTTGACCCTTGTCCCTCAAACTACATAATACTTGAATTACTAGTACAGTGACCTGTCTCTCCACAGTGGTCCAAGTGTTGACATTACTGCACATATTCATAAGGCTTCTGAATCCCCCATCTGTTGTGTCTGCTCCATTTGCCCTCAGAAAACAATATAGTTGATGATCTTTAGGTACAGGAGGGCCACATATATTTTAAGTGTGCATGTATGTGTGTGTGTGTGTGTGTGTGTGTGTGTGTGTGTGTGTGTATCAAATCAAGTTATTCCAGTTGGAGTAATAGTGCAACCATGCTCCCTCAATGGCTGTAAATTACCTTACACTAACAAAAACCTCAGTGCTAGTAAGGCAATATCTTCTTTGAGTGGCTGATCAGAGGAGTCCAAGAAAATTGGCAAACAAAATCTGCTACTACCCACTTGGTTGCCTCCCAGGGCTTGAAGAAAAGACTCTATAGCTGAAGATACCCTATACCATATACCTCCAACAGCCAACTTGGAGGACTTGAACAAGAGCCTTCTTCCTGACAACCAAGTATCATTGTATCCAAGAGTGCTATGCAAGATGCCTAATAAGACAACCAACCAGTACTGCTTACCTGTAAGCTATATATAACAAAAATGACCATCATGGTAATATATACTCAAAGGTGCAATCATAGAACTTATGTCTTAGAGGTCACCAATAATTGTCTCATTGATGTTAAAGAGCATTCATTAGGAAGGATATCATGATTAATACAGCAAATCTAGCTATTCACTATTCATGGCCATAACTATCTATGTTAGTTACAGATGGATACTTGTTAGTTACAAGTTATATACCATAGACTTTCGAAAAAAAATAAACCCCTTAAAAAACCCTACTATTGCCACGTTCATAACTAGCATAACATCTGATTATATTCTAAACACCTGTCTTTATACTATCATAGATGTGTGGTCCTTTACCCCCTCAAACAAGCTTTTTTTTTTTTAAAGCAAACTGAGACCATTGCAGAAAAAGATAATGGGTGAAACTTTAAAGAACAGCTGAAGAATGGTAGGTTGCTGAACTTCAGCTTATACATTTACAACATAACCCCTACTTCTAAGGCTCTGGGACCATCATGGAAGAGAGGGTTGAAAGAGTGCTAAAGTCAGAGGACCTGAACAACTAATGTAAATAGTATCTTATATGTATTGACAGGGAACCCGAAACCATAAAATCTCAACTTTTAAGACCCAGCCTCAGCTTGGTCTGGGGTCCTTAGGAAGGGGTATGTGGGAGTGGGGAAAAGAGTGACTGAAGTTAAATCATGGGTCCAAGCTGAGGGCCAGTGTTCTGTTCAAGATGGCTCCCTAGACATCCTTCTGTAGACCGCTCTTGTCTCTGTAGTCTGCTTGAGATGATTTTTACTCGAGACAGCGCTCACTGCTTGAGATAACATGCTTTCTCTGGTTGAGACATTTCTCTGCTATAAAGTTCTAAAAGCTCTCTGGATGATCATGGGTTTTCTGACCAGTAAGAAAAGTTGCTATAACATTCTTAGATTGTTCTAGAAAAAGTTCAAGAAGAGCTGTGTTAGCTAAGTAATTCTTGGGATTTTTTGTTTGAAAATATTCTAAAAGAGCTGTTTTTTGCTCTCCATGGATTTTTGGAACAAAATCAGAAATCTTGTTAGGAAAAAAGTTTTTTTGAAGATCTATGTTTGTTCTCTAGAGATCTCCAGACAGCTCAGTTCTCATTACAAAATTTCTGCAGAGCTGCTATGACTCTGCTAGTTCATCTCATACAGACCAAAGGCCCAGTTTTTATTTACATACCAATTAAGTCATTTTTCCAATTTCCCTCTTGACAATCCCACAAATCAGCATTTCATGACCTTAGTTCCTTGACTCTAAGGAAAAGGACAGCAAGTACATTTTTCTTTTTTTTTCCTTCCTTCCTTCCTTCCTTCCTTCCTTCCTTCCTTCCTTCCTTCCTTCCTTCCTTTCTTTCTTAAATAACAGCCTGTCTTAGTAAACTTAGCTGGGTGGAACCCTGATGACCACCACCATACTTTCCTTAGTATCTTTCTAGAAAGCTATCCCATACAGCAGTTGCTTTTGTTTTTCTAGATCTGCAAAACCCCACATATAATTTATATCACACCCTTATATTTTGCATAGTTGTAAAATTATATATTTTTGAACTCATGTTTTAAGCATTCTTTCCCACAACCTTACAGGCCGTTTTGAAGGTCAGAGTATTTTACCATTTTGTACACATTCAACTTTCTGTCTCCTGCTTTCTCTAGTTAACATGGACTTACTAAGCTTCTCAGAGATGACATTCTTCAAAAAAGAAACATGAAAACAAACAAACTTTATGCCCACAGCAACCATCAACACTCTTGGAGTCCTATGCCCTTCTGGCTCTGTTACAGGGATGGGAACCATGTCATTTCATCCCATACATGGCCATTCAGGATTCTGCATTCAGCAACATAATAGCCTAAACTATATCAGCACAATGGCAACACTCATCAAAATGTCAATATGAAGGAAGAAATTTTCCTAAGGTCCCATTCCTAAATGAGCTTTATTCAGGGACAAGCCCCTGATATGTTAAGCAACCTCAAGTGCTAATCTCTATATATACACACACACATAATCAACACTAAATGACCCCATCAAGTTTCTACCTACCTATCTACCTGTCTACCTACCTATCTATCTATCTATCAATCATCTACATACCTATGTCAATCAATCAATCTATCGATCTATCTATCTATTTATCCATGTGCATCTGTGAATATATGTATCATATATTATTGATATATGTCAATAATAAGTAAAGACAAAGAGGTCGTAAATTTTGAGATGGAGTGAAATGGACACCAGAGAATTGGGAAGATTGAAGAAGGGGTAAAAATAATGTATGTTCAGTACCTATGTACATTTTTTAAAAAATTTTAAAAATTCTTTGTGAATTTCACATTGTGTACTCCAATCCCACTTACCTTCATGTCCCTTTGTATCTGTCTTCTGCCCTTACAACCTCATCCACCAAAAGGAAGAAAAATAACTTAGAATTACAAACACACACACACACACACACACACACACACATCACAATGTGACACACAATATACCATTTTGACCACACATCTTTATTTGCAAAATTCTCATTGTAGTAAGTCATTGATCTGTTTCAAGGCCTCTGGCTTCTGCTACACTATCAATACTGGATCTTAACTGGGAAGCTCCTTGTATATCCTGTTGTTGCCCTGGTCATGAAGGTCCTGAAGTCTTAGATTTGCAGGACTGGCCTTTCATAAGCGTCATCAGACCATAGATGAGTTAGGTGTTAGGGTGGAACAAATCAAAGCCCTAGATCTGAATGTGGGAGTAGTTGAATTGTCAGTCCTTCATAAGGATAAGTGCTCCAGCACTCCTGGCTAGCTTGCCCAGTGCAATAGCTGGCAAGGGGCAGGGGCAGCTTTTTGCTCTCATGTCCGTGGGCAGGCTCACCAACTCTTTTGCTACCAGGGCTGTGTTTCCCAGATGAGGTGCAGGACCTTTACTCCTTAGTGTTGCCACCAGTGTGGCTCCCTTAACTTTGCAGCCAGCTGTTCTGACTGCTGCAGGTGATGTGGGATGAGTGTGGGAGGGCTTCTCTCCTTCCTCCAAGTCACCCCACAGGAAACCAGGGGATGGGCCAGTTCAAAGGCACTCATTCCTTCTGGGGCAGCTTACCTGCTCACCCTGGGAAGGAGCTGGGACCAGCTCTCCCTAGTGTGGTGAATGGCGAAGGGCAGGGCCAGCTCAGCACAGTGCCACAGGCTGTAAAGAAGATGAGGATGTTATAAATCTGAATTGAAGAGGACATCAGAGGAATTGGAGGGATGGAAATAATGAAAATTCTGTACTTGTGCACAAAATTATTAAAATTAAAAAATAAAATGAAGCAAATAAAAAGGCATCTTCTGGTGATAATTTAAAATTATCTGGTATGAGATATATTTGAGCTATCAGAAACTTATTTTAGTTAGGACATAGTGGTGTTCAAGAGTGGTTTTATAAAGGTAAGACCCTTTCTGAATATTGTATACTTAAAACTTCGTCAATTCTGAGGCTCACTCAGGCTTAAAGGAATAAATACTATTTCTAGCCTGGGTAACATTCCTTTAATCTTCTGTTTTGCTGTTGATGATGCTATTGTTGTTGTTTGAGAGAATTTCTCTCTGTGTAGTCCTGGCTGTCAGGGAACTCCACATGGAAACCAGGGTGGCCTTGAACTCACAGAGTTCCCCTGCCACCACACTCTGCCTTTCTAATTTTGTTGGTTTTTTTTTTAATTGAGTTTAGTAGTTTTTGCCTCAAATAAGAGCTATTTACAGGTATCTTTTCAGAAATTTGGATTATTTCTATGGAGGCTTCTCTTTTTTTGGTATCTTGTCCTTAAATATACCTGTTTTGCCTTCATCACACTGGTTTTGTTGTCTTAAATTTGAGGGAGGTCTTAGCTCAGCCTGGACTACATTTCTCTATACCAAGAGACTACGAGATGCCAGAATGGTAAATTGGAGAAGTCACAGCATTCTCTGAATTTGTCTTTAAGAAAAAAATCACCAAATTGCTCCCTGATATCTGAGAATATATATATATATATATATATATATATATATATATATATATATATATATATATATATATGAAAAAGACACAAACCAAACCAGGAAACCTTTTAAACCCAAAGTTAAGCACGACAATTGACTATTTTTTCTCCATCTTTACTCAAATATCAAAACATGGAGTTATGTGGTTATAATAACTGCAGGTGTTAAATTTACTAAATGCCTTTCTTCTAAATAATCACCGCATAGTTGTTCCCATTTATCTGATTGGGTGATTAATCCCATTTATTATTTCCAGGCGTCAAATTATCTATTTTCCACTTATAATTTCTAAATATTAAAGTCGTCTCATACAACATTTTGCTCACATTTTATTTAAGATTGCATTTAGGTTTATAAACTAAATGATACAGTATGTTTTCATATGTACTGTATATGCACATGGGATGCTTGGCTGCATAGAGGTAGAGCCAGGAAGAACAAAGAGGTCACTGACTCCTCCGTAGGGATGATGAATTGTTAAAAGCTGTAGGGTGGTGCATATCTTCACAACTGCCATGTGTTCTAGGAAAGTGCCAACAACATCCCACTTTGGAGGAAGATTGTCTCCAAAAGAACATTCCAGTAGCACTCACAAGACTGGTACGCATAGTCCCTATGCCTTCTTTGTCTGAAATGCTGTAGACTGTATACATTGTGAGATGACAACTGACAAAAATTCAAATGGTTTTAAAATATATGCTTTTCATGAGTCCTGGGAAGAGAAAAAAAATATTCTTGTTTATCCTGAGCAATGGTTATATGGGAAATTGGGTGTTTCCCATTAGACATCTTTCCCATTAAGTTAGATGTAAATCAGGACAATAATTACTTCTCATCTCATTATGACCTGCAGCTTTGCCTGATATTATGTGAGAACCTTGTTTTGTGTTAAAATTTCTTCAAGGAAATTCTGGTACAAATGTCTTGGTTTAACTACATAATACTAAATATATATTGTTTTCTTTCTGAATGAATTGATATTTGTTTGATTATTATTATATTAAAAAAGAAGAAAACATAATTATCATAACTCATGGTGTCTACTAGCAGTCTTAGAAAAAGTTTGGTTACTTTAAGCTGAAAATCACATGGACTACTAAATAAATACAAACATTTTCTTGAATGATGGCATTAAGGCAGTTCACAGTCTCTGGAAACTGTTGTTTCTGGTTTATCTGGTATAGACATGTGATCACAATATATTATTCAGCATTTGAAGTGTCAATCAATGCTACATTCTGAAATATTAAGTTGGTCTAATTGTACTGCAGGAAATGAAGAACTATGAAATAGTGTGTTCAAAAGAGAACACTTCCAATTTTCGTCAATGACATTGAGATAGATCCTTGATGTGGATGTATTGCACACAACTCTCCAATCTGGGTGCTTCATCAGGCACATTTGTGATTCACTCACTATACGGATTGCCCATTTAACAAAAGCAACTCACATCCTTGCTAAGACTCAACATTCTGCAGTATTGGTCTCCCTCTTGTCATTTAGATTTATTGATTTGTGGCTTCATTGCAGATTAAAGAAAGTAACCTTACACAGATCCAAGTTAATACTTTCATCAGTCCTTGAGTTGCCATGCACCTGTAAAACTAGATAGGATTCAAATGCTTTCCATATGCATTTTATTTACTTCTCAGGGTGACTCTGTGTTAGGCATATGCGGTTATACATGCAGCATTGTGCAGTGCATTAGTAGATGTCAATCATAACCACCATGGCTGCAGTCACACAATTAATAATAAAGGTGCAATCTTCTGACTAAAAGTGGTGTTTAGATTTCCCTAGATTGACATCAAAGAGAAGATCACTTTGAGGGCTATAAGATAACTCATTACATAAAATGCTTGAGGTACAAACAAGAGGGTCTGACTGTTCGCCCCCAGCATCCACATCAAAATTTATCCAAGGGCAAATCTCTGCAACCCATCACTGAGAATGGGATAGAGAACCATGACAACTAGCTCTTGGGTGTTGACTGGAGAGCCAGCCTAGTAAAACCTGTGAACTCCATATGAAAAATCTGGTTTTAAAAATTATGCTAGAGAGACTTTAGCATCCATACTTAGCCATATATAATATATGAATTCATATATGTCATATATAAAACTCATATTTGCAAATATAAATAATATATGACCATTACATAAAATTTGTATATATTATATATACATATAGATGCATACACATATATATGTGTATACACAATATATCAATCATATGCATTATACATATCTGTATATAACATATATATAGATATATAATGCTTGAAACAAATTTACCTCTTATTATTTCATTTAAGCCTTCATCAAATGAAGCAGCTATGCGGATAATGCAGAGGCATGTTTTATACAAACTAGAGTTTCTGTGCAGAAGCAGTTTCTGTGTCACTTGCTATTTAAAACCAGGATACTTCATTATTCACATTGCAGTAGAACTTTACCGTACGAGACAAAATTTCTCTCTTTTGCAAAGATGACTTTCATGTCCCTTTAAAATGTGAATGCACATTTAGGGACAGTACTCCTGTCTTAGAAAAGTGCAGTTCAGTTAGGTCTTTGGGATGATTTTATTGACAAGTCGTCAAGAGCCATTTTTAAACATTTCTCATCTTCCCAGCGCACGTCTTTTAATCAAGAAAGGCCAGCTGCATCTTCTGAGGTCGGTATTATTTTACTGTTTGGGGATTGTATACAGAAAGCCCTTGTCTTACATCCTGAGTGTCTGTGAATGTCCTTCAGTTCAGAAGGCACACCTAAAACGAAGAAACAATCCAGTGACTGATATTTTCCCCTGTTCACTTTGACTAAGAGGCAGAGAGCTTTTATTGTCACAATAAGCGGAAATCTCATTTCTTTGTAAGAGATTTCTAGTGTTATCTCTGCTCCCATGGCTTAAGGAGTAATTACAATAGTAAATTTTGTTTAAAAATAAGGATGATTTGATATCGCAAAGAATTGTCTTCTTTTTTTTTTTTTTTAAAGAAAAGCTCTGAGTCAACATTGGGAATAGATTTATTTTAAATAGTAATGTGACCAGCATAGCTTGACTGGTTGTCAGCAATGTGCTCATGGAATGTTTATATAAACTGTTGTCAGTTTCATATGCTCCATTGCAGAGTTACCAATTGTGACTAATTGCTTTCACTAGTCTCTGAATTTACTGACATGATTTTTTTTTCTTTCACAAACTCAAAGCATTTGGAATTATTTGTCTTTCTACAGATTTGAAAGGCAAAAAGAATATGCAGATGTTGGGTGTTTCATAAGTAGCATATGTTCTTGTAAGACACTGGATTCATAGGTTAAAGACACCGTGATACAGGGAAGCAACTTCTCCAGTGAGTGACCTTTATGCCAAAGTTATCACACCTAAGACTTCATATTAAGTACTATTAGAGATAGGTATTAGTTATTATTTTACTATTGCTAATATATTCATAAACATGAAATAAGTAGCACTAACATGCTTGTGGCAACCAACAGTTGTCTGATTGGACACTCAACAGGAGGGAAACCTCTACTGCTGCCACTTTTATAGATACAGTGTGTTCTATGTCCTATATGTATGCCCAAAGAAAAGTCTAATGAGTATCTTTATTGAGGAAACTTTTATCTACATCAAATGAAGACCATCAGGGAAAACCACAACTGGACTCAATACAGAGATCCATAGTGGAGAGAAGAATGTCAGTGTTATCTGTATGTCATAGCAACAACATCCATCTGTAGTCCAGGAGACATCACAAGGGAGAGGACTAGATGCCAGGGTGTCTGCTGTAGAACAGCCTCTCCGGGCTGTGAGAATGAAATACAAACAATTGCAGCACCACTAGATACTCTAATGTATAGGGAGTGAAATCTCATAGGATCTCACACCCAAACAAAATGAAACAAAACAGACAAAATCAAAAAGCAGAGGGCCAAGAGAAAGAATGGAGAACAGCCATCCTCGAGAGGTAGGAGGTTAAGAGGACCCTCCAGAATGCACCAGAGTCCTGGGAGGTGACAGATTCTCAGGACTAAAACGTAGGGACCCCAGAAGAAATGTCCTACAGTGGGGAGAGGGAACATGTAGAGCCCACCTCCAGCAGAAAGACAGGACATCAAGTGAGGGATAGGGTTGCTATCCCATAGTCAAAACTCTGACCCATAATTGTTCCTGATTGAAAGAACTGCAGGGATTGAAATGGAGAAGAGCCGTAGGTCCAGCTACAGGTCCAAAGTGTGATCCAGCTCAAGGGGAAGCCAGATAACTTGACACTATTACTGAGGCTATGGAGTGCTCACAAACAAGGATCTATCATGACTGCCCTCTGAAAAATCTAACTAGCAGTGGAAAGAGTCAGATACAGATATTTGTACCCAACCAATGAGCAGAAACTGCTGACCCCTGTGGTTGAATTAGTGAAAAGCTAGAAAAAAGCCGAGGAGGAGGGTGACCCTGTAGGAGGACCATCAGTCTCAAAAACTAAAACTCTGAGATCTCTCAGATACTGTATCCCAACCAGGCAGCATACACCAGCTGACATGAGGCCCCCAATACATATACAGCAGATGCCCAGTTCAGCCAGAGAAGAACTCAAAAGATTTGAGGCCCCAGAGAGTTTAGGGGTCTGGTGGGGTGGGTAGGAGGGCAGGAAGAAGTATGGGATGTGGAACAGTTGGAAAGTGGGCCAGGAAGGGGACAAAATCTGAATAATATTGAATAAAATTAAAAAAGAAAGGACAAAATAAAAAATAATCTTATATTACTTTTGAATCACAAAAATGAAATATGTATTTTATTTACAGAGAGGATCTTCTTATGTAGGTCAGGTTTACCTGATTAGCATAAAATAAAAGTTTATGACTCTTATTCCAAGAATCAGGTAGTAACTTCAGGCCAAGAAATAGCTCCTATTAATGCCTAGACATTTTTTTGACACCCAAATCACCACCCTATGTCACAGGAGGGATTCCACCAAAGACAGACTTGGGAAGCTCATAAATGAACAAACAAAAACCTACAGACAACTGTCTTCAGGGATAGGAAGATAAGCCTTGGTCAAGGTTGAGTCCTCTAACCGGGTATCTACAATAAATATGGAAGCCCTAGAACTATATACACAAGAAGAACAATAACAGGCTCATCAGGTTTTAACTATATATTTATGTATCCTTATCTATGTATATGCAGCAACAATAAAACAAGAGGATATTACTGTGAGAGTTGAGATGGCGTGGGAAGAGTTAGAAGGAGGGGACTTGAGATGGGCTGGAGAGAAAATGGAAGGAGAGAAGTGATTAATAATAAAATAAGTACATAAATATGATTTATACTCTTTGCCAGCAACATCAGAATATTTTGTCTAGTTCTTTTGAGTTCTAATACACTGAACAATTTGAACCTGACAATTTGATTTCCTTGAGGCTGTTGGGTCTACCAACAATTTTCCTTTTAACAATACTTTTATTGAAGTAGACTTCAAATACTTTGTCCGGTACGCAGCTCATGTTGAGTTTGAACACACTCCTAATCTGTGCCATTGTCACCACTGCTGAAGTAAGGGACGTAGCAACATTCCCTGGTTTCCTATCTGTCTATCTGCATAACAGAAGCATAATATCATGCCAACTTGTTTACGGTTTCAAGTACACAGTGCTGGACCATAACCTGGAGGCTCTGGGTTGAACCACAAGTTTCTGTACTTTATTTATCTTTCAAAAACTGAAATGAACAGTAGCATCTCATTTTCTCTGCCCTGGAAACCATTATTCTTGTCTCTGCTCCTGCAAATCTGGCAGTTACTGGGTTTTCATGTAAATGATATCACACAGTGTTTCTCCTACAACTGACTTCCTTCAGACCATGTAATCACCTTCAATTTCATTCATGTTGTGAAAAATTGGTGAATTTTCTTGTTTCATGAGGCCAAATAATATCCAAGTATCTGAGTTCACAAATACATTCATTTTTTTTAACCCATGAGACATTTGTTCATGTATTTCAGCTACTGTGAAGAGTGCCTAAGTAAAGTGTGTAATCTTAAATATTTTTATTATAATTTTAATAGTTTTGAGTATGTAGAATGGGATTGCTGAGACTTTTAGTAAATTACTTATTTGCTTGTTCATTTATTTAGCAACATGAGGACTTGAACCTGGAGTTTCATGCTTGCTAGACAAGTATTCTACCACTGGACTAAATTCCTAACTCTATTGTTTAGCTTAGAAAATTCCTCACCTCTTTTGCTCTCTTTCTCCACCTCCTTACCCTCTCTTTTCTCATTCCCCTGGACCCTCTCTCCACAAGCTCACGGCCTTTCCTCCACTCCTTCCTTCTTTTCTCCCCTCATCTCCTCTCCCTCTCCTTCTCCCCCTCCCTTTTCCTTCCCCCTTTCTCTCTCTTCCTTTCTCTACCTTTCTCCTTCTACTACAGTCTAAACTCCCTTCTCCATGTTCCGAATTAACTCTACTCTATACCAAAAGAAAAAAGGAATGAAAAAGAAAGAAAGAAAGAAAGAAAGAAAGAAAGAAAGAAAGGAAAATCCCTCACATGAGTATTTCGTATTACATTTCAACCAACAATGGAGAGGGGATTTAATCACCTGACATCCTCATCAGCACTCACATTTTTAAACATCCTTTTCACAATAAACATCTTAACAAGTATAAGATTATATCTCACTGTAGTTTTGATTTGTATTTCCCTGATGAGGTTGAATATCTTTTCATGAATTTGTTGGTCATTTATTTTTGTATGTTGGCACACTTTTATTTTTCTAGCAAGATACTAGCTCAGTTTCCTATAAAGATATATAAAATTTCTTAGCTCAGCACCTATAAAGATCAATGGACAGGGAATTAGCAAATATAAAACACGAAGCTTAAAAACCTAAACTACTGAAAAAGTTGTTCTTGAGAGTAAATTTTGGATATAACACCAAACACAATCTGCCAAAGGAAAGATAACCAAGTGGGACTCTATCAATAAAACACACAAACAAACAAACAAACAAAAAACAACAGTGTGCCAGCAAAATAAACCATCAACTCACAGAATGGTAGAAAAGACAATGTATTTAATAAAGGGAGATTTCAGAAATTATACAAGGAAGTTCCACAACTCAGTAGCCACTAATCTTTGACAGGTGACTGTTTCCAAACGATTTGATCTTAATAATATGCCTCATTTGGAATTAACTATATCAGAACTAATATGGGGGCTAATTTATGGCCATTTACACACTCATATAAACTTAAAAGTTGAAAGCAAAATTTTAAATAGTCCCATGTTCTATTTAATTCAATGTTTATGTAAGTTGTTTTTTTTTTATATTTTGCCTATAAATTTATAATTTATTTCTTAATGACCAAGATATTTTGATTGGCTGATAAAATAGGAAATTATGAATTTTTCACTTCCTTTGTTTACAAGCATTCTCTGTAACATCTCATACAGTACTTATCATAAATCAGTTTGTAATATTGAAGATATCTCCACTATGTTTAATTAATGTCTTTCTTCTAGAGGAAATCTGTTTATGGCCCTGAATACAGATAAATCATATGATAATATAGTCAGCAATCTTCACCAATTATCATAGGACCAGAAAATAAGAAGACATAATGCAGTTTGGATTTTGAATATTATTAATGATGAAAATGGAGCTCTTGTTTTTGGTTGAAAGAAATGCTTCTCCAGACACCACCAGTATTTCTCATTTGCTATAATAACATTATTTACTTTCCTTAATCATGTGACTCAAATACACTGCTGTCAATGACTAACAACTTGAAGTAGAAACTGGGGTTAAGTTTTTCACTGTCACTCCTAGCTTAACCAAGGTGAAGAGTCATATATTATGACTCTTACTGAAAGAGGCTTTCTGTAAATATTAGACCATATATTCTAATATTTAAAACAAAAACATTTAGTATCTCATGTATCTCATCCTGGGAAAATCAGTCTTGAATTATCACCTACTGGGTAGCAATGACTCTTTATCTGAATTCTGTTTTAAGCTATGATCATATTTTAAATTTGAGACCAATAGAACTATTCCCAAACATACCAGAGGGACTCTGTAACCCAGTACATGGTAAGAGCAGAAAAAAGAACAGTTTTTCTCAGATTATAATTTCAGCTATTCCACAATTTCCCTTTCCAGATTGCACACAACACTTTGGCTTTCAGTGTCTCTATTCTATATCACCCTAGACTGTTCTTATGAACAACAGGGATATGCTTGCTCTTTTCTATTTGGTTGAATCAGTGTATAACTCTAGAGACTAATTTTTTAAAATTTTTATTGAATATTATCTGTATTTACATTTTGGATATTATCCCCTTTCACCCCAATCCCATCCCCCCTCCCCTTCCCATTGCCTCCATGAAGGTGCTCCCTCTCCCAACCATCCTTTCCCTTGGCATTCCACTACACTGGGAACATGAACCTTCGCTGGACTAAAGTCCTCTCCTCTCATTGATGCCAGAGAATGCTATCCTTTACTACATATACAACTGGAGCCATGGGTCTCTTCATACTAACTCATTGGTTGGTGTTTTACTCCTTGAGAGCTGTGGTGGGTTTTGTTTGTTGATCTCTTTTTTTTTTTTTTCTTCTCATGAGGTTGCAGAGATTTTCAACTCCTTCAGTCCTTTCTCTAATCTACTTCATTGGTGTTCCCTTATTCAGTCTGATGAATAGCAGCAAGCATCCTCCTCTCTATCAGCATGACTCTGGCAGAGCTTCTGAGGAGGCATCCATATCAGGTTCCTGCCAGTAAGCATTACTTGACTTTAGCAATACTGCTTGGGTTTGGTGGCTTCACATAGAATGGATCCCTAGATGAGGCAGTCTCTGGATGATCTTTTCTCCAATCGTTGCTTCTCTATTTGTCCCTTTCCTCCCATTAATGTTTTGTTCTCCTTTATAAGAAGGACTGAGGTATCTACCCTCTGGCCTTCCTTCTCTTTCAGCTTCATAAGGTTTGTGAATTGTTTCTTGGGTATTCCAAGCATTTTAGGCTAGTATCTGCTTAACAGTGAGAGCATACCATGTATGTTGTTTTGTGACTGGGTTACCTCACTCAGCATGATAGCTTCAAGTTCCATCCATTTGCCTAGGAATTTCATGAAGTCATTGTTTTTAATAGCTGAGTAGTACTCCATTTTATAAATGTACCACAATTTTTATATCCATTCCTCTGTTGACGGACATCTGGGTTCTTTCCAACTTCTGGATATTGTAAATAAGGATGCTATGAACATGGTGGAACATGTGTCCTTGTTAGATATTGGGGTTTCCTTTGGTTATATGCCCAGGAGTGGTATAGTAAAGCTACATACTATGTTCAGTTTTCTGAGGAACCTCCAGACTGATTTCCAGAGTGGTTGTACCAGCTTGTAATCCAACCAACATTGGAGGAGTGTACCTTTTTCGAACATTCTCCCCAGCATCTGCTGTTACCTGAGTTTTTGATCCTAGTCATTCTAACTGGTGTGAGGTGGAATCTCAGGGTTAACTCTAGAGACTATTAAAGAACATTAAACTACAGGTACATAGCCTAAAAATAGATCTGGGTATCTCTCATATATGGCTTCTGCTTCACTTTACACAGATAGCAGACTTGACTCTCCTTGATATTTTCTAGATGTGAACATCTCAGCCATCCTTACTCCTCCTCTAGTCTATCCACAATTTCAACATAAGATCATATATATTAGATGTAAAAACATTTGATTCTCTGAGACAGTAGTTTACAAGTAGATTTAACCATACATATTATACAGTCATTCTCATACCACACACCAATTCATATGAATGTGTTATCTATTATTGATCTGTGTGAATCTACCACATAATTGCATAACCTATTAGTGTAACTTATTACCTATAGTATCGTTTATATATCATGAAAGTTCAAAACATTCATTGATTAAATTGATTGTGGGGTAAATGAGTAAGTTAAACTTTCTTAAGTTTGCTCACTCTTTAAAAACTTAATAACAAAAAAGAAAGGAAAACAAATGGAGAAAAGCTTTATAACTTCCCCCTCTCTGATTTCTTTGGTTGGAAATTAGTATACCCAGTTTTCTATTTATGCATTGCCCTTGTACTTGCATTTCCATTGATATTTGGATTGAATTTTCATTCATTTATATCAGTCTCGGTTATTACAATGCAAATATTCATAAATCACAGTTGATGTCCTATTTGCCATTTGATTATGAAAGCCGCTTTTTTTCTCTCTTTTTTAAAAATGTGAACTGAATTTATTAAAGTTATGGGTAGCTTCATGGCTCTTTATTTCTTTCCAGACCTGAAATTTCAGGAACCAGGGAGGAAGGCCTTAACAGTGATGTGTGCTTTGTCAAAGCTCATTGTAAGCAATGCGCTTTGCCTAAGCAAACTGTCATGCTGTGTCAAATGCCACATTTAATAGAAAAATATCTAAGGGGAAAACATTAAATATGCATTCTGTCTTATGTCTTCAAAATGCAAACCACATGTCATGATTTACCATACCTGGGTTCTATCAGCAACGTTCCATCTTGTGACCTTACAGTGCCCCCTGTTTTGACATTTTAAATGAATTGTTCTTCACATAAATGCCATGACCCTTACTAGTAATTCTGAACATGTTCTCAGTAGTAATTTCAGGGACTTACTTCTGACATCCCCTTGAGCACCAACCCATCTAGACAATCACCAATCAGTTGGGTCTATAGCCTGTGGGTAGAAACCTGAGGTACTAATAAGAGCTCCAGTTCAAGATAGATGCATTGACTGTGTCTTATTTGAATCATGCTCTTACTAGGTTGACCTACCTATACCTAATTGATTCTGCCATCCATGATAAATTCTGTATTAAAAATACTGCTCATCAAAATAGCAAATTTTTTTTACTCAAAACTTTGGAGAAGTATACTTTTTAAAACTGGATTTTAAAATTACACAATTAAGTAACAAATGTGACTCCAAAGAAGAATTCCTCATTGTATTGCTACCCAACTGTACAACCTCAAAAGCATAATATCATTCAATGTTTGCTCTTCAAATATCAGGGATCAAAATCTCATCAGTTCTCCATAATCTACATTATTTCTTTGAGTGTTTCAGAGTTTTAAGAAAGAAGTGTATTGTTTGTCAAGCATGTGACAGAGAAATTTAATCTACTAATTTTCTGGGGACCTATTTTTTTCTTTAAATTTGTATGTTCATCCTCGTGTCTCACAGATGGAAGTCTATTAAACAAGGGAATGAGGCTAATCTCTGAAGTCTATGGGGGTGACCCTATCTGATACCACTGCCATATTTCACTATACTTGCAGAACACCACCAAGCCTTCTTAGAGGCTTCATCCAGCAGCAAATGAAAATAGATGCTGAGGACCATAGCCAAATATCAGATGGAGCTCAGGGAATCTTGAGGAAGAGGGTAGGGAAGAATTGAGCCAGAGGGGTCAAAGACACTACAAGGAGAGACCTACAGAACCAACTAACCTGGGACCATGGGGTCTCATAGAGACTAAACCATTGGATGAAAATGAGAAATACATCTAAATTATCCTTATTTGATTTGTGTGCTTTTGCACATGTGTGAGTGTGAGCAGGCTTGCCAGAGCAGGTGTGTGGAGGTCAGATGTCCAACTGCAGGAGTTATTTATTTTCTTCAAAAGTGTGGGTCCTGGTTTAGGTATTTAGAGTCAGCAAAAACACCCTTAGCAGCTTAGGCATTTTGCTGACCCTCCTTTCTTCTCCTCTAGGCCTTGTTTTCCTTACTGTATGTTGATGTAATCATAAGACTTATCTCAGACAGTTACTTTATGGTAATTATTAGTCTATGTGAAAGAAGTGGTCAGAATCAAAATGAAGTCACTTGTGTCAAATGCAACAACAAGGAGAAAAATAAGAAAGAGAAGCAGAAGGAGGAAGAAGAAAACAAAGATAGAGGGTTTTCTTTTATACCTTTTTTATAGTGATTATCATAAAGGCTATCAGAGACATGAGCTTAAATAAAACCACTGTAGCCTTACACAAAATGTGTAAGAATATTCTACTAGGGCATCTGTCTAGCAACTGATGTTGAGTTTCATAGATTGTCTTGAAGCTGTTTATATTTTAATGTTAATTCCACTTCCTTAAGAAGAGCTGTCTAGTCACATACTCAAGAGGTGACTTTATCTGAACCCTTTACTTTAATTAGTAAAACAAAGGAAAGCCAGTGACTGGTCAAGAGAGAGAAGACCAGGGAGGAGAGGTCAGAGGACAAGGGTGGAGGTCACAACATGGATGTCTGAAAAAACCAGCTAGACCCAGGTGTGATTGAGTGGTGTTAAATTGCTAGGAACATTAAGGATTTTATAGGTCTAGTATCTCACATAGAGGGGCAGTTTATATCTTTGTCTATTAGATGTAATCTTGTTGTGTAGAGGGTTTGTGGATTGAGAATTGAACAAATAGACCCGTATGAAAAGCTATCCTGCTATAGAGTTGTGTTCGTATGGGTTTTGGGGTTAATGAACACCGTGGGAGAGAGGCAGAAGACAGGTGGTAGAAAACTACCAAGAGAAGGGAGTCGCATGGACCAGGCGACAGAGGTGATGGAGATTCCTTACTAAAATCGGGCCTGAGGAGTGAGACCTTGGGCCCGATAAAGAGATAAACCTTTATTTTTTTTTTTTGTTTTGTTTTGTTTTTTGTTTTTTTTAATATTTACTGCAACAAAGTTTAGTCATAGAGAAACAAATAATCAGCCAGGAACTGATGCTATTCTTATTAATTATTGTAGCCGAGGATCATTAGTCCAAAATAAGTAATATAATTCTTATTTTTATCTTTAAAAATACCACAACCTTTTGGAATAGGTTTATTTTACTAGGTCAAGTGTAGTTGTATTCCAAAGCTCTGCTCCAAACAAAAACATATAATCATGCTTTGGAGAACCTTTCTCAGACTGGTCTCTTATTAGGTTGAGATATATATGTACAATATAACAATAATAACAAAAGTTATAATAATAACAATAATAGTAATGACATAAAGATATATATATAGGTAATATTTTAGGTAATTTGGTTTTATGAATCTATTTATCTATCTATTTATCTATCTATCTATTAATTTGATGGTTTTGAAACTCTTATGAGACTATTGTTTTTAGAATTTTCTGCCTATATTTCTCATTTTCTCTTTTTGAAAACAAATAGGCCAAGAAAAACTAAAAGTAAATCTATTTCTTCTTAAACTTTTAAGTAAGCATTCTCTAAACCTTCTGCTTCATTGCCATGTATTCTAATAGAAATGAAATGACTTCTTTGATAAATAACATCATCAGATGACTGCAGACCCTCATCTTTAAAAAATCCACAGCAGAAGAGAAATTTAGTAGAGAATGGAGATTAATGCAGGCAGTAACAATGTAGCACATTCTGTCTTGACTCTGTAATTTGTTTCTCCAGGTGTTTTAAAGGGTGAATAAATACACCCTCCCTTCACTGTGCCTGCAAAACAAATGGTTCAATGACTTTTTCTCACTAGATTTATTTTATTTCAAAATGAGATAATAGATTATTGACTCTAAGCCAGAAAGTCATTGCAAGCTAATCTCAATGCCAGACCTCAAACAACTAAATGTCTCTTTCATAATAAGTGCTCATATTGGCTGATGAATACATTTTCATCTTTTTCATAACTTTATTTGTATTATGCCCTTGATTATGGCTACCTTGCCAGTAATAAGTGACTTCATTAAACTAAGTAGGTAATTAAATAACTACCTAGATACCGATAAACAGCTCAACATAGAAACCAAAGGTGCTTAACTGAACTTAAGAGGTACAGCCCAGAGTCACTGCTTCTAGTTTCTGGCCAAATTTTAATTACTTCTTCTATAAAAGCATCAGAGATTGTCATAATATCATTTTAAAATGATAGGTTAGCAAAATGTTGAGTGGTGATCTTATTAATACAGGTATCAGGGAATCACTGACATTTGTACAGAATCTTCATTCTGAAACCATATGCTACCTTCCCTTTGAATTAGAAAGAAACCCTACTTTCTGGACCACATCTGTGAATCTGCCCTTATGTCCCTGGACTTGCATTGTTGATGAGTTTTATTGAGAGAGAACTCTCCTTCATTGACCATCTGTTTTCTTGTAATAATTGCTACCACTCTAACCTTGATTCCTTCTCATCACGTATAGCTATGTCCGTTTAGTTTCAAGACTAAATCCTTACCTTGACGTCAGAGGGGAGACCTATTTATCAGTTCATTTCATAACTTAGTTCATCTACAAATGAAAGTGGTAGGAGGGGATGAAGAGTAAATTAAAATAATTTAAAATACTAAGCTCCATAATAAACCTCCCTGTTTAATCTTAGAATTTTAAGGAAAGTATAATTTCCAGGTCTATCTCCCTCCCTCCCTTCCTCCCTCCCTCCCTCCCTGCCTCCCTTTCTCCCTCCCTCCTGCTCTCCTGCTTTCCAGCTCTTGCTCTCCCTCTCGACTCTTGCTCCCTCGCTCTCTCTCTTTATCTTGTGTGTGCACGCGTGCGCGCGCGCGCACACACACACACACAGAGCGAGAGAGAGAGAGAGAGAGAGAGAGAGAGAGAGAGAGAGAGAGAGAGAGAGAGAGAGAGAGAGAGAGAGAGAGAGAGAGGAAATAGGTGAGATGAATTTTTGTAGGAGATTTAATGAAAGTTTGTGGCAAGCACGCAGGTAAGGCGGTCACTTCCAGTATGGAGTACGAAGCAGGGTAACAAAAGTATTTGAAATCCAATCCCTCTTCATGGAATTCCCCTGCTGCAAATTAGTACAGTGACAGAAAGGAGTGGAATTTGTTACAAGATTTTCTCCAAGGGCATGATGAAGTGCGCCATTTAGAATAATTCAAAGGCCTCTTCAGTGGATGTTAATGTTGATCCATGATGTGTGGGATCCAACGTTCATATATTTAAGAGGAAGTAGTTGAATGAGTTGACCTTGATCATACTAAGGTTCTCTGGTAAGGAATGTTTTCTCACCTTTATTAGGTGAAGATTTCTATTTCTTCCAGCATTGCTTCATGTTTCTAAATGAACACTGGATACTGGGATATCTTGGGATTCCTTAGTTTCACGTGTTGATTCAGTGTTTCACCATGCAACTGGTGTTTTCTCTCCTCACACAATCTGTAGTTCATGCTCTTCTCTTCCTCTTAATTTATTTCTTTTTTTCATTGTTTCTTTCTGTCATTCCTTTCTCGCATTAACTCTAGCCCCATTTAACCCACCAGCTTCTCTGCCCTTGTATCCAGGTTAATGAAGAAACATGCAATGGCATGTTGATGATGCTTCCACATGCTTGAATTTGTCTTTTCATTACACTCCCATTTCACTGCAGCAGCAGCAGCAGCAGCAGCAACAACAACCAGAACAGCAGCAGCAGCAACAACAGCAACAGCAGTAACAGTAGCAACAACAATAACAACAGCAGCAGCAACAACAACAACAGCAGTAACAGTAGCAACAACAATAACAACAGCAGCAGCAACAGTGACAACAGCCGCAGCAGCAACACCAACAATAACAGCAGCAACAGCAGCAGGGACAATAATAAAAAGAGCAGAAGAAGCATTTACCCAACCTCATCCCTGCTATCGACTTTTTTGACTCTACTTCTGACTACCTGCCATCTCTTCCACTAATTTTTTCTTATCCCTGTCCAACCCTCTTTATTGCAAAGTGTGTTCTTTCACCTCATTCATAGTCAAAGTGATTGCTCCAAACTTTCTTTCCCAAATGGCCTAACTTAAGTTGTCTACCTGCAGAATCTTTCCTTATAGAGATATAGCATCCCTCATATTAAAAACATACCAATGCACAGAACGATCTTGGATTCACTTTGTAATACAAGTCCTACATGCTTCAGTGTACTGAAAAATGTTTTCAAAAGCTGTCTGTACTTGCTTTCTTCTTCCATGTATACTCTCTGGGACATGTACCAGCAAGGAATTTATTAGCCGTGCTATTAAAATTGCTCACGTCAGTGACATAGAATTTATCAAACTCAACTGTGCACTTTTTGGGGGAAAGAAATAATCATGTCTTTTTAAAAATGCTTTTATTGTTGGAAAGTTATGGAATGACAAGGAAGTAATGGGCATAGTTATTATTTTTAGTATTTACATTAGATATAAAATACTGTAACAGTACTTTATAGGTTTTGAGGTAACTAAGTTTAAAAAAATCATTTTTTTTAACTAAAGTGAAATTTTATTTGTTCTTACCTCTTTTGTAGAGAAGGTAAAGACATCTGATATCTTTGATTTTGCTTACATTTCCCCAGCATTGCACTTTTAATTTTTTAGATAATTTTTGGTATATATTTAAAATGGTCTATCTATCTATCTATCTATCTATCTATCTATCTATCTATCTATCTACCTATCTACCTAGTTATCTATCTACCTACCTATCTACCTACTTACTTGTCTACAGATAGATATAAAGAGAGGGATTTATATATTTGTATATATACATTTACATATATATGTACATATATTTAAAACTTTATGGAATTATTGCTTTGTAAATCAGTATCAGTCATCTCACATAAAATTATCATTTGTGTTGACCTGTATTTCTTTTACATTTACTTCTCACTTAGGTTGACTTTTTTTCTGGTGAACTTATTTTACTTTTACTTTCAATTTAACTAATATATTTAATTGTGTTTATGTGGGGCACAGTGTGGATCACGTGCACGCCAGTGCACTTGTGTGTAGGTCAGGAGATATCTCACTGGAAGTGATTCTCTTCTTAGACCATGTGAATTCTAGCAATGTTTGACAACAGCATTCAATATCTTTGCTTCACCGAACCCAATTGGCAATTTTCATTCAATAGGTTTTTTTTTAATTTATTTCTGCCAGTGACAAGTTGCTTTAAAATCTTACCTTAAAGTATATGTACAATTCATTCTTTTTGTGGAAAATTCTAGTCATTGATAAAACTTCATGTTGTCATTTACTTTCAGCGTTGTCTCCTCTAGTGTTTACTGTAGCTTGAGTAGTCAGCTTTCAAATCCTACCCCTCTGAAGGGAAATATCTTTGTTTCTCTTGCTGCCCTGAATATTTTTATATTTTTATATCTTTTAATCACACACGTCAATGCAACACTCTTATTTATAAACTCTACATGCTTTTATAGTTACAGATAGATCTTCTGTCCTCTTTGAATCTTTGAAGAATATATTTTAGCAGTTTAAATATTTTAATGAATATTTTATTTATTTATATTTCAAATGTTATCCCCTTTCTTGGTTTCCCCTCCACAACCCCCCTATCATATACACCTCCTCCTGCCTCTATGTGCTCCCTACACACCCACCTACTTTCTGCCCTAGCATTCCCCTGTACTAGGGCATCAAGTCTTCAAGGAACTTAGGGCTTCTCCTCCCTAATTGATAGGATAAGGTTATCCTATGCTATATATGCAGCTGGAGCCATGGGTCCTTCCATGTGTATTCCTTGGTTGGTATTTTAGTCACTGGGAACTCTGAGGCAGGGGGAGTTCTAGTTGGTTGATAATGTTGTTCTTCCTATGGGGTTGCAAACTACTTCAGCTTCTTCAGTCCTTTCTTTAACTCCTTCATTGGGACCCCGTGCTCAGTCCAATGGTTGGTTACAAGCATCTACATGTATTTGCCAGGCTCTGACGGAGCCTCTCAGGAGACAGCAATATCAGGAGCCTGTCAGAAAGCACTTTTTGATATCTACAATAGTGTCTGGGTTTGGTGTCTGTATAAGGGTCGGGCACCCAGGTGTGGCAGTCTCTGGATGGGCTTTACTTTAGTCTCTGCTCTACAATGTCCATTACTTTGTCTTCTATGTTTCTCATATCCTCCAGTTTTTCCATGCTTTTTATCATTCTGTGTTTTCCTCTAAATATACCCTTCTACTTCAGAGTAAACTGACATTACCACTCACCCATATGACCTACTTTATCTCGCCCTACAGTCCATTGTAAACAAATTACGTTTTATCCTTGCCTCTCTCGACCACGTGTCTCAGCTTTGCAAATTTCCTTGATTGTTCTCATATTTGCTGAGCAGCCTCTGACTTCATGGTCTTAGCACTTGTTTCTATGTTGCGACGTTGTCCTCCTACTAATCAAGTGCATTTTCTTTTGATTCCTCCATTTAAAAGTAATGGATTGACTGCCCCCACACATAGTTACAATAACCCCTTCATGACTTTAATTTTTTTCAGACTACAATTCTCTACAGGACTGAGTACCACCTGACTATTCTTTCTTTCTTTCTTTCTTTCTTTCTTTCTTTCTTTCTTTCTTTCTTTTTTCTTTTTCTTTCTTTCTTTTTTTTTTTTTTTTTTTTTTTTTTTTTTTTTTTTGTATCTTGTGAATCTACAATGCTTTTTGCTATGAAAAAACTTTTAAAAAATTGTTGCATGGGGCTGAAGAGGTGTCCCAGTGGTTTTAGGCACTCACTGGCCGCTCTTCCAGAGGACACCCAGATGACAGTTAACAACTGTCCATAATTCTAGTTCCAGGGAATTCAACACCTTTGTACACATAAGTATGCGAGTAAAACACCAACACATGTAAAGCAAAAATAAATAGAATTAAAAACAATATTGTGCATGTGAATGCAAGAACAACTCAATCATTCAATAATTTATTGTGTAGTACTGAGCAGAAGTGCAGTACCATTTTCCACTACAATCTGTGCCGTAGCAGTGGGAGAAGGTACATATGAGAAGAACATCTAAAATGTTTGGAAGACCCCAATTTTGTCATCAGTGTGCTGTGTTGTTTTGTCTTATAAAGGTTTTAGATCTGGAGGGCTGATGATACAGATAAATTGATAGAATTCTTGCCTAGTATTCGTGAGGCACTAGCTTTGATCATCAGCAAACAAGCAGGTATGTTGGTAGGACTATAATCTAAGCATTCCAGCTAGGGAAGTAGAAGAAATATGGTAAATCCATACTATTTTCATCTACACAGCGAGTTTGAGGTCATCTTGGGCTATATGAGATGGTGTCTCCAAAAAATAAAACACTAAATTTTCTATGCTCGGTCTCCATTTTATTTCCTGTAAAATTATGTATTGGATGAGAGTTTTACTTACGAGCACAATAAATATAGAATTTGAAGAGTTGGTAAGATTGTGCACATGACTGGCAGAAAAATCAAACTGGTGTGCTGCAGTAAGTTCTCAAGCAAGGGTGATGTACTGATCCTGTCTGAGAGCTTCCGTGAAGTGTCTAGAACTGTCACTGTGAGGTGGGGGTGTGTTGCTGACCCCTTATTGGCAGAGGTCAAGGATGCCGCAGAACATCAGCAGTGCATCCTCCAGGACAGAAGGATCCAACCCAGAGTGTCAAAAGTCAACCCAGAGTTGAGAAGCCAAAGTATAGATAGCAAACCACACGGCTTATATGTTAGGATGAGGCAAATCAGGATAGCATACCTTGAACCAAAAACAAGTGAAGATAGAAGCTGCCAATGTAGAGCAGAAAGGGAAGGGCCTGTTCTCATAGTGGAACAAAGATAACTATCTGAGGGACACTGACAATAAAAGAGCATTACAGAAGTGGGTGGCATCGTGCATGAACTTGGAAGACAATGACCACAGATGGACGGGAGCTTATCTCAGCTTGCCTCATAGCCACGTCTCTGGGGGCATTTGTGATTACGCACATCCCAACCTTTTTGTTCCTAATTGCAGTCTGTTATATCACGGAGGTGAGACATCATCAGATTGGAGGGGAAATAAACCTACAAGATGCCCTATCAAGGCAGTCTCTAGCCTTCTGGCACCTAAGCTCATCAAGCATTGATGAGGCAAACAGGAAGCCTAATGAAAATAATACAAGGAAATCTTTTCATCAACACCCATTCCTAATGTCCCAGCTATCAGATCACTGTTATTGCTTCAAGAGGTGGAATCTGCATTGGCAGCCAACATCGGAAGCTCTGCTTTTAAACAAGCTGAGCAGTTATTTTTACCACATGGCTCATATCAGTTAAGTGGTGCTAACTTGACCTCAATTAAGATACAGTGCTTTTTAAATGTGTTTATATTAGATCCTCCCCACTCCCTAATGCACTGCAGACAATAGACACACACACACACACACACACACACACACACACACACACACACACACGTGCACACACAGCCCACTGGAACGCTGTTACATTAGAACTGTTTGCCCATAATTTAGCTATCTAGTTTTCAAAAGAAACATGTACAGAATATTTAAAGGAATCAAAATTATTGTGTTATTGCTCAGTAGAATGATGAAATTAATTTGGTATTTTGTATAGACTCCTATTTTCTCTCAGCTTGGATAAAAGTGTGCATTTTATGACAGTTTCATCAGTTTCATCATCTTATTCCGTCTGTGAAGAGCACAGCAGTTGGAAAGGTGAGGGCTTTCCTCCCACATCCTCCAAAACGTGCGAGTGTAGATGTTAATAGAGATCTGTGGCAGAGGATGAAACTGGGAGGACAAACCCCATCAGGGTGTGTCCCTTGAAGCAGCTGCGTTGCGTGATGGGTGTGTGGAGGCAGGCATGAGGATAGGGTAGGGCAGGATATCCTCTTCATCAAGCATTATACATGGTTTTCCTCATCAGTAGCCCAGTGAGTCACATAAATTGTCCAAGCTCAAACACTTAGGGGATCATAAACTGAACACACCCTTCCATTAGGTTCAAAGTAAAATGATCAGACAAGGAAACTTGTAATGTCCTGTCTCGAGAGTGTGGAGAGATAATGAATTTTTTTTTTACAAAAAGGTCTGATGATGCTTTGAATAACACAAAGGACTTCTGCAAGGTGAAAAAGCATAGCAAGGTTTATGGTGGAAGAGAACATGATGACTTATTGTGATGGTCTATGCTAAAGGTTGTTGTTCCTTTCTAACTTGTAGTTAGCATTTTCTTTTGATACCTTGGGTGGAAAAGAAAGAATATGCAAACATGACCTCAAATCACCACCAGTCATGCCGCTAAGACTTCGGTATTTTCAGGTGTTTGAAATGTAGTTATTTTGTAATATCAATTATCAAGCATGCAATTTCCACCACACTTGTGTGAGACATAGAAAATGAACCTAAAATCGCTTCTCTGCCTTTTGGCTAAGATTAAGTGTAGAAAATGAACCTAAAGAAAACAAGAATATGGTATATGAAATGGAATTAGAGATGCCAGAAAGAAAAGCCATAGTTAACATTGGTTAAATATAACTACCACTAAACCCAAAACAAATATTGGCAGATTATGGTCTATGAACTATATCTGGCCCACATCAATTTATTTTTATAGTTTCTGTGAGTGTTTCTGCATGACCACGGTAGGATTCAGTATTATAACAGTGTTGGCAGTGCCTAGTCTTTATTTAAAAGCTTACCAAACCCTAGCTTGCAGTCATATCTCTTTCTTTCATTCATTCATGTATTATTTTAGGAGCCATGTCATTCTGTGTTAGAAACACTATTCTCAGAATGATGGGTTTAAGTGTTTCTCTTCCTACAGCCTTCCTAGGAGCTGCGAACACACATGTATACTCATACCAAGTTTTCTTTGTTAAATTTTTGTTTTTATTGTAATCTTATAGAAAGTTGGTAATTTGTTTTAGACATTGATCATCACTGTCCTCTGTCCTTGAATATAGAAATTATGTGATGGGAATCACATAATCTAAATGCAGCAGAGTTAGAAAAGGTAGGTGGGTGTCATTAAGGAGTTTCTTAATGAATCAAAAGGATAAGCTCCATATTTAGAGAAAGAATGCATAAGGCTTGGGAGATTGTAGAGTAGGTGAAGGCACTTGCCACCAGCTTGACTACCCTAGTTCCATCCATGACACCAATATTGTGGAAGGAGAAAACCAAATTCTTCAATTTTTTATCAGACCCACTGCCAGGCAATGTATAATGTAGCTGCTTCTGATGAAAAAATAAATAAATAAATAAATATAAAAATACATTAAAAGTAGGAGGAAGAGGGTCAAATGTCAGAAAACAAGACCAATAGTTATAACATGTAACTATTAAGAACATAACCAGAGAAGAGGGAGAGTCTCAGAATCAAAAATATAAGACAAAGTATCAAAATAATTTTCAAAGTGTCAAGAATATAAATATATTAGAAAATAAAAATTCTCTTTAAAGCACTAGTTTGGAACAGGATGTCACTAATTAACAGATAGAAGACTACATCGGATTGATAACTATCTACAATTTGTATCTTCATAGGCATCTTTATGACATCAACAGAAAATCTTAAAATGTTTATTGGAATATTCATTATGAATGCCCTATGTGTTATATCAGAAATATACGTGTAGAAAAACTAAGCAATTTCAGAAGCTAATACACATAATGAGTCCTATGAAAGGAAGTCTCTGCCAAAGTACCTTAAATAATCCTTCTAATCGTTATACTTGTTGGCCTTGTTACTAACTAAGTGAATATTGTAATGGAGACTAACGAAGATGACTAAAACAAATGCAACTTCTCATTCTCATTTTAACAGCTTTAAAGAGTCATGACATATTTTCTTGATAGTTCGGACTATGTATAATATCAAACTAGACTATACCAGTTAGTTTCATTAGGTTAAGACAATTTAACAGTGGGCTTACGGTATTTGATTCTAACCATTTTATTTTTGCAAACATAAACAACTATGAAACTGGAAAGTACATTGTAAAATAATTTTATATGTTATACAGTAAGACCTCTATAAAATCTTCAAGTTTTTGGAAATTAGTCAACATACTTTTATACTGACTGTGACTTAAGTGAGAACAAGGGAAAACTGAGAAATTTGATGGGAATAGACACAAAGACATAGCATGACAAAATATTGGACACACTGACAACATTGTACTTATATAAGAGTTTGCAGCTTCAGAGGTATATATCAGAAAATCAGAATGGCATAAATCAATCACATAGGCTTTTATGTTCAGAAGTTAATGAAACACAAAGTGAGCATAAAAACAGCAGAAGAAAGTAATACCAAGTAGAATCATTGACATAAGCACAGAGAGCCACAGACCATATTAATAAAATTAAAACACAATTCTTTATGAATATTAGTAATTAAAATTCCCGTTAGCTAGACTTAAACAGTGGTGAAAAGCAGAGGGATCGTATTACAAATATTAAAAGTAAACAAGTGAGTATGACTGTGGATTCAGAGGTAGTCTGTTCTGAGACACTCCTATGATCCCTTCGCCAAGTACATGTACCTTTGGCCTTCTGTGCTGACAGAGACAACCAGAAGTATGTAACAGAATGACTAAGAGAAGTATCTGCTGCCAATTTTACTCAAGTTTTTGACCCGTGGAGCATTAGTGAAGTTTTGCCTATTTGTCTTAAATGTTGAGTTTGCGTTCATGAAGCAGTGGATAATACCAAACCGTTGAAAGGAGATACCGTGAAGCACTTTGCTTCAGTAAAATGTACCAACTTGGAAGATAGAGTAAATTTACTTGGGGTAAAAAATCCAACAGAAAGATAGAAATAATAAAGAAGAAATAGAAAAGTTGGAAGAGATTCTACCATTACTAGTTAAACATTCATCTGCTGCTAAGGACATAACACTGGAAGTCTTCTCTCAGTATTTGATATCACACACTCTTGTCTACTGGTTCTCTTTATTGACAAGCATAGTGATCTGATATGACAGACAAGGTCAAGAAAGGGAGCACAACTGAAATGAGAAAAGGGCAGACAAACTGACTTGCCGTGTCGGAAGCCTTGCCTCTCTGCAGCATTAAGTTTAGGCAAGTTGATTGTCAAATTAATTGAAAAGGAACACCATTGCACTGGGAGGTAGGGTTGTATTAACTCCGTGTTTTCATCCTGATGGATGTTAAAATTGATATTTTAAATCCATGCCAAGGGGAGTTGATAGCTCTTTTCATTTTTATTGGATATTCTCTGTATTTACATTTCAAATGTCTACCTTCAATGAATTTTTTCTAAATATAATGGAAGGACTTCAAAGAAGACATAAGTCATGTTCAACATTCTTTTCTGAAGTCATGGACATTTTATTTTTCCAAAAATTTTCTTTGGTTAAAAGTTTAGGACTGTGTTTTGTGTTCAACTGTGCTGAGAGACTCAGTTCTTCCTGATTTGAGAATGTTTCTGGGAATTGCTTGTGTTTAATGTTTGCCTTTTAATTTGCTATGTCTGTCTGTTTATATGAAGAGGGTCACGGATTAAATCAAACTCTCAAATGGCATCCTTAACAAATTCTCTACACAAGCATAAAATGTTAAACACAACACTTGATTAATATTAGAAAATATGGGAAGAACAGGGTTCGACCCATCTGCCACCTGGACCAGCAGTTCGCAAACGTTAAGGCTTATTGAGTAGGACATCCGAGCAGTCAGGAGGTAGAAAGATCTCTGCCAAGTGCACACAGAAAGCGCGCCCTTGCCCTGCCTGATCCAGGGACCAGGAACCCAGCATTGGGACCTCTGTTCCCACCCGGCAGCTTTGGGGCACAGAACAGGGCTCAGCCCATCTGCCACCTGGACCAGCAGTTCAAAAACGCTACGGCCTGGTGAGTAAGAGATCTGAGCAGCCAAAAGGCAGAGAGATCTCTGCCGAGTGCTCATGGAAAGCGTGCCCCTGCCCTGCCTGATCCAGGGACCAGGAACCCAGCATTGGGACCTCTGTTCTCACCTGGTGGCACACAGAAAGTGTGTCCCTGCCCTGCCTGATCCAGAGAACAGGAACCCAGCATTGGAACCTCTGTTCCCACCTGGCAGCTTTGGGGCACAGAACAGAGCTTGGACCATCCACCACCTGGACCAGTGGAGATCCAGGAACACAGACAAGGTACAAGGGAAAGGCAAGAACATATCACTGAAAACAAGATTGCAAGAGGAAAGTGAAAGAGAATATCCCAAGGAAACCAAGACAACCTGGCAACACCAGTACCCAGCTCTCCCAAAACAAACATTGGAATGCCAAACACTCCAACAAAAGAAGACGCAGACCTAAAATCATAACTCAAGACGCTGATAGAGATCCTTAAACAAGAACAAAAGGAAAAGCAAAAAGATTCAGAAGCTTTTAAAGAGGAAACAAGAAAATCACTCAAAGAATTCAAAGAACTAGAGGAAAACAGAACCAAAGAGATGAAGGAATGGAAGAAGGAATTTAAAATGGAAATTGACACAATAAAGAAAACACTAAAAGAGATAACCCTAGAGGTAGAACACCTAAAAAAGAAATCAGGAGTCACAGAAGCAAGCATTTCCAAAAGACTACAAGAGATGGAAGAGAGAATCTTAGGGGCCGAAGACAACATTGTAAACATAGACAAAACAGCCAGAGAAGATGCAAAAAGCAAAAAGCTCCTAACCCAAAATGTCCAGGAGATCCAGGACACAATGAGAAGACCAAACCTAAGGATAATAGGAATAGAAGAGGGAGAAGAATATCAACTAAGAGGCACAGTAAATATCTTCAACAAATTCATAGAAGAAAACTTCCCTACCCTTAAAAATGAGATGGCCACGAGCATAAAAGAAGCCTTCAGAACTCCAAATAGGTTGGACCAGAAAAGAAATACCTCCCGACACATAATAGTCATAACACCAAGTGCCCAAAGGAAATAAAGAAAACTAAAAGCAGTAAGGGAAAAAGGTCAGGTAACATATAAAGGCAGACCAATCAGAATCACACCTGATTTCTCAACAGAGATTATGAAAGCTAGAAGAGCCTGGAAAGACTTCATGCAGACCCTAAGAGAGCACAAGTGCCAGCCCAAGCTGCTATAAACAGCAAAACTATTAATCACAATAGATGGAGAGACGAAGATATTTCAAGACAAATTTAAATTTACACAATATCTGACCACAAACCCAGCACTATGACGAATTATAGGTGGAAAACCCAATATAATGAGGGAAACTACATCCTAGTAAAAACAAGAAAACTCCTAAGCAAGAAAACCAAAAGAACAAAAAGACACAGACACAACTCAACCTACAAAAGCAATAATAGCAGGAAATAGCAACCACTATTCCTTGATATCTATTAACATAAATGGTCTCAACTCCCCAATAAAGAGACACAGGCTATCAGACTGGATACATAAACAAAATCCAGCATTTTGTTGCATATAGAAACTCACCTCAGAAACAAAGACAGACACTATCACAGAGTAAAAGGGTGGGAAAAAAACTTCCAAGCAAACAGCCCCAAGAAGAAAGCTGGAGTGGCTATTCAAATATCGAATAAAGTAAATTTCTAACCAAAAGTTATCAAAAAAGATAAAGAAGGATACTATTTACTCATGACTGGGCAAATCTGTCAAGAGGAACTCTCAATCTAACTTACCATATATGCTCCAAATACAAAAGCATCCACATTCATAGAAGAAATCCCACTAAAGCTCAAAAAATACATTTCACCCCACACAATAATAGTGGGAGACTTTAATACCCCACTCTCTCCAATGGACAGGTCATGGAAAGAGAAACTGAACAAGAACACTGTAAAACTAGCAGACACTATGAACCAACTGGAATTAATAGATATCTACAGAACATATCATCCTAAAGTAAAAGAATATACCTTCTTCTCAGCACCTCATGACACCTTCTCAAAAATTGACCACATAATTGGAAACAGAATGAGCCTCAATCGATATAAAAAGATTGAAATACTCTCATGCATCCTCTCAGATCACCATGGTCTACGGCTGGTCTTTAACAACAACAAAGACAACAAAAAGCCCACATACACATGGAAACTAAACAACGCTCTGTTAAATGATAGCAGGGTCAAAGAAGAAATAAAGAAAGAAATTAAGGATTTTCTAGAATTTAATGAAAACAAAAACACAACATGCCCAAACCTATGAAATGCAATGAAAGCAGTACTGAGAGGAAGCCTCATAGCCCTGAGCGCTTCCAAAAAGAAACTGGAGAGAGCATACATCAGCAACTTGACAGCACAGCTAAAAGCCCTAGAACAAAAGGAAGCAGATACACCCAAGAGGAGTGGACAGCAAGAAATAATCAAAATTAGGGCAGAAATAGACCAAATAGAAACAAAAAGAACCATCGAAAGAATGTACAAAACCAAGAGCTGGTTCTTTAAGAAAATCAACAAGATTGATAAACCCCTAGCCAGATTCACTAGAGGTCAAAGAGAGAGTATACAAATTAACAAAATCAGAAAGGAAAGTTTAGATATAACAACTGAAACTGAGGAAATTCAAGCAATCATCAGATCCTACTATAAAAGTCTATACTCCACAAAGTTGGAAAATCTGGAGGAAATGGACGAATTCCTAGACAGATACAAGATCCTAAAGTTAAACCAGGACCAGGTAAACCATCTAAATAATCCCATAACACCTAACAGAATAGAAGAAGTCATCAAAAACCTCCCAATCAAAAAAAAAAAAAAAAAAAAAAAAAAAACCCAGACGGGTTCAGTGCAGAATTTTATCAGACATTTATTGTGGACATAACACCAATACTCTCCAAACTCTTCTACAAGATAGAATCAGATGGAATACTACCTAACTCATTTTTTGAGGCTACAATAACTGTCAGTCCTAAACCACACAAAGACCCTACAAGGAAAGAGCACTTCAGACCAATCTCACTTATGAACATTGATGCAAAAATACTCAATAAATTTTGCAAACTGAATCCAAGAACACATCCAAATGATCATTCAACACGAACAAGTAGGGTTCATCCCTGGGATGCAGAGATGGTTTAATATATGGAAATCCATCAACATAATCCACCATATAAACAAACTCAAAGAAAAAAACCACATGGTCATCTCACAAGATGTTTAAAGTCTTGGAAACAACAGAAATCCAAGGTCCATACCTAAACAAAATAAATATACAGCAAACCAATAGCCAACATAAAACTTAACAGTGAGAAACTTGAAGCAATCCCACTTAAATCAGGGACTAGACAAGGCTGCCCAATCTCCCCCTACCTATTCAACATAGTACATTAAGTCCTGGCCGGAACAATTAGACAGCAAAAGAAATCAAAGGGATACAAATTGGAAAGGAAGAAGTAAAAACATCATTGTTTGCAAATGACATGATAGTATACATACGTGACCCCAAAAATTCCACCAGAGAACTTTCACAGCTAAGAAACAAGTTCAGCAAAGTGGCTGGGTATAAAATTAACTCAAACAAATCAGTAGCCTTTCTATACTCAAAGGACAAACATGTGGAGAAAGAAATTAGAGAAAAGATACCCTTCACAATAGTCACAAACAATATGAAATACCTTGGTGTGACTCTAACTAAGCAAGTGAAGGACCTCTATGACAAGAACTTCAAAACTCTGAAGAAGGAAATTGAGGAAGATTTCAGAAAACGAAAGATCTCCCATGCTCATGGATTGGAAGGATCAACATTGTAAAACTGGCCATCGTACCAAAAGCAATCTACAAATTCAATGCAATCCCCATCAAAATTTCAACCCAATTCTTCATCGAGTTGGAAAGAGCAATGTGTAATTTCATCTGGAATAACAAAAAACCTAGAATACCAAAATCCATCCTCAACAACAAGAAAACATCTGCCGGAAACACCATCCGTGACCTCAAGCTATATTACAAGGCAATTGTGTTAAAAACTGCATGGTACTGGTACAGAGATAGGCGCATGGATCAATGGGATAGAATAGAAGATCTAACAATGAACCCTCACATATATGGTCACCTGTTTTTTGACAAAGGAGCTGTAAACATTCAATGGGAAAAGGACAGTCTCTTCAACAAATGGTGTTGGTTCCACTGGCACTCAGCATGCAGAATGAAAATAGACCCGTTCTTATCTCCTTGTACAAAGCTCAAATACAAGTGGGTCAAAGATCTCCATATTAAATCAGATACTCTAAAACTATTAGAAGAGAAAGTATAGAAAACCTTACAACACATAGGCACAGGTGAAAATTTCCTGAGCAGAACACCAAAGGCTCATGCTCTTAGGTCAAAGATCGACAGATGGAACTTAATAAGATTGCAAAGTTTCTCTAAGGCTAAGGTCACTGCCAAGAGATTGAGAAAAGATCTTTACCAATCTCACATCTGATAGAGGCCTAATATCCAAGGTATACAAAGAACTCAAGAAGTTAGACTCCAGAGAATCAAACAATCCTATTAAAAATGGGGTACAGAGCTAAACAAAACATTCTCAATTCAGGAATATTGAATGTCTGAGAAGCATCTAATGAAGTGCTGGACATCCTTAGTTATCAGAGAAATGCAAATCAAAAAAACCCCTGAGATTCTACCTCACACCAGTCAGAATGGCTAAGATCAAAAATTAACATGACAGCAGATACTGGCATGGATGCCGAGAAAGAGGAACACTTCTCCACTGTTGTTGGGGTTGTAAATTGGTAAACAACTCTGGAAATCAGTCTGGCAGTTTCCCCGAAAAAATTGGACATAGTACTACCTGAAGACCCCGTTATTCCACTTCTGGGCATATACCCCAGAGAAGCCCCAACATACAATAAAGACACATGCACCACAATGTTCATAGCAGCCCTATTTATAATAGCTAGAAGCTGGAAAGAACCCAGATGTCCTTCAGTAGATGAATGGATACAAATATTGTGGTATATTTACACAATGGAGTACTACTCAGCTATCAGAAACAACGACTTTATGAAATTTCTAAAAAAAATAGATGCATCTAGAGAATATCATACTGAGTGAGATAACCCAGTCACAAAAGAACAGACATAATATGCAGTCACTGATAATTGGATACTAACCCCAGAAAGCTCTGAACAGCCCAGAAACAACTCACAGATTATATGAAGGTCAAAAAAAAAAAAAAAAAAAAAAAAAGAAAGAAAGAAAGAAAAAAAAACAAAACAAAAAGAAAGCCTCAGTCCTTCTTATGGGAAAAATGTATAGCACCCTCTCAGAGTGTAGTACACCTGGATCTCAAATTATTAATAATCCAAGAGCTAAGATAATAGCCGTGTGTCAATTTTTGGTTTCCACAGATCACTATGCTTAATCTATTCCCAACAAGAAATGTTTCCATGTTATGTTCTGTCTATATGTGCTTCATGCTTATGGTAACCAGTGGGATTTCTGTACATGCTATAAAACCTCTAAAAGAATTAAGTACTGACAAAATTATTCATATAATGTTATGCCAAAATGCCTTTAAAAATCTGTAAATGTATCCTTCTTTTTTCTTTTTACATAAAGCCATAAGAAAAATAAATAAATAAATACTATTACAACCAAAAAAAAAAAAAAAAAAAAAAAAGGAATTATGCTCGTTTAGCAAAGTGGTAGTTACAGGTTCTCCTTCAAGATCCATGACTTTCATAGTCTGGGTGCTACATTTCCAGCTAAGCACTATTTCCCTATTACTCTGGGTTTTAAGTCCAATTAGAGAATTTTTTGCATTCAAGTTATGTGTGCTTCTGTGAGCCCTTAGGCACATTGTGTCATGATGGTGGTATTGTAATTTGCCAAGACTATTGCTTGTTTTCTTTCCTTAGAATCTTGCATGTATCTTTGATTGTTTGCTGTCTTTTTAAGGTATTTTTGTGGTGCCATTAACCCTCAGGGAGGGCATGTGACAGTAAAAATAAATAAAGCAACAAAATGAAGTAGTGGGCAAAACTTAAGAGTGTTTTTTAGCCTTTTAACAAACTAATTGTTAGACGGATTTGCATGCTATTTAATCTCAGTGTATTTAATGGGAAGCAGTCTGAAATGTGAGTTTTCTTATGGGAGCCTATCAAACCTACAGCCTTCTATTTCCTGCTACTTTCCTTGAAGCTATACTTAGGACAAAGTGTATAAAAACAAAATATGATAAGAAACTGGATCTTCAAACTCTGTCCTACAAGCTTCCCTGAACAATTCTGTCAGCAGAGTTTTCATTACATCTGAGAAACTTGAGTTTGCTTCTCAATGGCTGTTAGGAGGCAAGCAGCCTTTCCACATCTGTGCTGTAATAATTGTTATTTAATGCTTGTTGGCTCTCTGATGCCTCTAGCCTACCACCAATGATACATCTTTCTCAGGATTTATTATCCAGTGAGGAATATCACACAGAGTCTTGGTTACCTTTCTGTACTAAGTTTACTTTTGCACTTCCCCACTCAGGATGGGCCCTGTGAGACTCCTCATGAAATACCTGCATTGAATCATGAAATATCCCCTCTAGGTGTAAAAAGATCATTATCATAGATAAATTGCAAACTGCATGCATTCTATGCAAATTATGGTTTACTCTTTAAAATAAGTTGCCTAGAACTGGCAGGAAATTAACAAAATGTGCTATATTTACAGATTATTCCTTGCAGCAATATTTTTAATAGCAAATACCAGAAACAGCTCAAATGTACCTACTGGGAAATATATGGGGTAAATTACGATGCATCCACAAAGCTATGAAAATGAAATGAAGTTTCTCTCTTTATACAGTGTCATGCACAATCAAAGGACGTGTGAAATACAACATTTCCAAGTTTTCACAAAATAATCGTGTTGTATGTGTGAATATATACACATCTCTCTGTGTTTATACATATAACAAATAATGGAAGGCTAATCAAAAAGCTAATAAAGTTCTCACTTTGTGGAGAGGAAGTGAACAGAAAACAGAGATTGGGCTAACAGCAAAAATATTCTAAACATAATCAACATAATCATTTTTGTGTTTTGACTTCAGAACCATGTAATATTTTACAAAATAATAAAGACAAAAAATGGAATATAGAAGCCATTTCCTATGCCAAGGAAACCTAACTAAAATAAATGTAAAATGATTATAATACTGAGGTGCTAAGCAATGTGGACAGTTAGATAGATGAGTCAATTTAGTTTTATTGAGAAGAATCATCAAGAAGAGAAAAGTTAGCTTCTTCTCCACACATCATTAGTTCGAAAATGTGATTACCGAGGTTTTGATATTTTCTGTGAATGAAATATAATATTTTAAAATGTTTTCTTTTTCTCTAGGTATAGTACAAAACCAAACAGCATATGAAGCTTAGGCCACAATAATTGCAGGATGATCAAAGTGAACAAGGGAGTGATCTTTCTTCCCAGCTGCCTCCCTTCTTGCGTTCTTACTTGGAAGGGTTATGAAACCCATCATGTTATCAGATTTCACTTCCCTTTGTCCACTGGCCCATGAATTCACCCATGGCTATCAAATACCATGTCTAGATACACTGATAAACATTCTCTGGCTTTGCTTGCTGATCATCTTGGGATTTACAGAGTTAGTTGTTCTTGGTGATTCTAAATCTTTGAAACTATATCTTCCTTCTAAAAACTGTTGTTACTAGAATTTTCAATGTTTTTTATTATTTTAAATATCATAACATATACCAATAGGTGGTAAAATTGAAATGGAAAATTGAAGATACTTTTTATAAATAGATCAAAAGATGGCAGGGTGTGATGGTTCATGCCTATAATCTCAACATTGGGAAAGTAAAGTCAGGAAGATTAGAAATTTTAGCCAGTCTTTGCTATGTAGTGAGTTTTGAAGATATGTTAAATGAAACATCATATGTATGTATACACACATGCACACAAACACACATGAAGAGAGACAGTGACATTGTATACATTACAAATGATAATATATAGCTTGTAACTGGTGAATAGTTCAAGAATTGCTGGCAATTACAAAAGGCTGAATAATGCTAAAGACAGTTGTAAAAATGAATACTGCCATACACTTATCTGACAGGTATTTGTAGCTGGAAAAGTGGTCACATAACATGAAACTTTCTTGTATTTGTCTCACCAAATTATATTGAAGACTAAAACATTTCTGAGATGATCTCTAAAGGAAATAAAAATTAGACTACAAATATTAAGTTTTGCTATATTTAACGATTTTTACCTCATTTTCCCAAGAAAATTTTACTAGTGATTTCAGGGAAATAATCTTTTTAATGCATCAGACTTTGAATCTAGTGGCTAGATAGAAAAAGATTGCAGATCTTCTGGTTTCACCAGTACCTGGAACAGAGCCTCTCCTCTGGATTCAAACCCATACAACCCACACCCCAGTTACAGCTTGACACTTCAGGTATTCTGACACATTCAAGATCACAGGTCCACAGAATCACAGGATAATAGGAAAGGATTCAGTCTGAGACATCGAGGCCAGTTTTTACCAGAGATAACGAGACTGTAAGAGGTAAACTCAAGGACATAAGCAACATATGACTTTGCCATATCAGAACCCAGTTCTTCCACCACAGCAAGTTCTGGAAACCTGAACACACCCATATGGCAAGATTTAGATCTAAATTTTCATTTCATGAAGATGATAGAGGACTTTAAGAAAGACATGGATAACTCACTTAAAGAAATACAGGAGAACACAGTAAGCAAGTGGAAACCTTTAAAGAGGAAACACAGAAATTCATTAGAGAAATATAGGATAACACAATCAAATAGTTCAAGGAATTGAGCAGAACTATTCAGGATCTAAAATCTGAAATCAAACCATTAAAAAAAGACAATGGGAGATAGCCATGGAGATGGGAAACCTAGGAAGAGAGAGTATGCATCACAAATACAAGTATCACCACCGGAATACAAGAGATAGAAGAGAGAAGTTCAGGTATAGAAATACTATAGAAGACATTGACACGACAGTCTAGGAAAGAACAAAACGAAGAGTTCCTAACTCAAAACATTCAAGAAATGCAGGACACCATGAAAAGATAGAACCTATGAGAATAAATATTCTCAACTCAAAGAGCCAGCAAACATCTTCAACCAAATTATAGAGAAAAACTTGGCTAAACTAAAGAGATGACCACAAACATACAAGAAGCCTACAGAACACCAAACAGATGGGACCAGAAAAGAAATTGTTCTTGTCACATACTAATTAAAGCACCGAGTACACAGAACAGAGAATAAATATTGAAAGTGGTAAGGGCAAAATATATAACATATAAAACCAGATGTATCAAAATCACAGAAGATCTCTCAACAGAGACTCTAAGAGTCAAAAGATGTTGGGCAGATATCATACAGACCCTATAAGAACAAAAATGCCAGTTCAGGCTACTGTATCCAGCAAAACTATCAATTAACATAGGGAGAGAAACCAAGGTATTACTAGACACAACCAAATTTAAACAATATCTTTCCACTAATCAGCCCTGGAGAGGATATTAGAAGAAAAAGTACAACACAAGGAAGGAATCTACACACAAGAAAAAGCAAGAGATTAATCTTTTCACAACAAACCCAAAAGAACATAGCCAAACAAACATAATTCTACCTCTAACAACAAAAATAACAGTAAGCAACAATCATTGCTAACATCAATGGACCGGATTCCCCGATAAAAAGACATAGGATAACAGATTGAATATGTAAATAGGATCTAGCAGTTTTTTACATACAGGAACAGTGACAAAGACAGACACTATCCAAAAATAAAAGGCTTGAAAAAAAATTTAAGCAAATGTTCTCAAGAAAGAAGCTGGAGTAGCAATTCTAGCAATCAATAAAATAGACTTTCAATGACAAATTATCAAAAGAGATGGAGAAGAACACTTTATACATTAAAGGAAAAATATACCAAAATTATCTCTTAATTCTGAACATCTATGCCACAAATTTAAGGGCACCCATGTTTGTGAAAGATACATTACTGAGACTCAAAGCACACAATGAACCTCGTACAAAAATAGTGGGTGAGTTCAACACCCAGTCTCACTAACTGATAGATCACCAAAAAAGAAAGTAAACAGAGAAACAATGATACTATCAGATGTTATGAACCAAGTGGATTTAACAGATATCTATAGAACTTTCACCCCCAAACAAAATAATATAATTTCTTCTCAGCATCTCATGCAACCTTCTCCAAAGCTGACTACATAATCAGTTATAAAACAAGCTTCAACAGGTACGGGATGATTGATATAACCCCAGTATGTCCTGTCAGAATGCCAAGGATTAAGACTGATCTTCAACAGCAATAAACACAACAGAAAGCCTACAGAGTTGTGAAAGCTGAACATTTCTCTATTGAACAATAATGGTTAAGGAAGAAATGAAGAAAGAAATTAAAGACTTTCTCGAGTTCAATGAAAATAAAGACACAACATACCCAAAGGTAGAGGACACAATGAAAGCAGTGTAAAGAGTAAAATTCATAGCAGTATATGCTTTCACAAAGAAATTTGAAAGATCTCATACTAACAACTTAGCTGATGATCTGAAAACTCTAGAACAAAAGGGAGCAACCGTACCTAAGAGGAGAAAAGATCAGGACACTGCCAAACTCAGAACTGAAATCAGTCAATTAGAAAGAAAGAGTATAATACAAAGAATTAACAAAACCAAGAGCTGTTTATTTTTTTTTTTGAGAAAATTAACAGAATATACAACTGATCCCCAAATTCTACCAAAGAACTCCTAAAGCTGATAAACAACTTTAGCAATGTAACTGGATATAAAATTAACTGAAAGAAATCAGTAGTCCTCCATCATACAAACAATAAATGAGCAGAGACAGAAATTAGGGGCAATATAGTAGCTACATATAACCACATGTAATGTAAAATATCTAAGTGTAACTCTACCCAAGCAAGAAAAGATACAGATTACAAGAACTTAAAGTCTCCAAAGAAAAAATTTGAAGATGATATCAGAAGATGCAAAGATCTCCCATGCTCATGAATCAACTTAGTTAAAATGACCATCATACTAAAGCATACAACGGATTTAATGCAATCCCCGTCAAACTCAAACACGATTTTTTTGTTTTTTGTTTTTTTAAAATTATTAATATATTTTATTTTAAATTATACAATCATAATAATTTGTGAATGCATTACAAATCATCATTATATTCCAAGATGAGAGTATTTATTTTTTGTATTAAAATTATCATTTTTGTAAAGTAAATAAAAAAAATAAATACTTAAATATTTTCAGTGTTCATCCTTTTTTAGAGAGACATTTTTATACCAATACAACAAAGCTACAGTTAATTATTAGAACAGTCTTGGCAGGTTAGTATATAATTCTTTATTACATTTCCTATGGCATTAGAACATTTATATAAAGGTGAAAAACAAAATACGCTGCTGTTATAATAATTAAAATATATAAAAATAATTTTTATAAAATATAATGATCTTCTTATTATGCATTTTAGTGCCTGGTTTTATTCTAACTTCTAGAGTAAATCTTGTGGCACCTAGAATAACATGTAAATATTAAATTAAAGGAAAATATATAATTCATACTTATTATATTATATATCGGATTTCAATTTTAATTTTATTTTTTATTTTTTTATTTTTTATTTTTTTAATGTTTTTTATTATAACTTCTTATTTTTTAACTTTATTTTAAAAAACAAAGATAAAAGAAAAAAATTTAAACATTTTTGCATAAATGTATACAAATACATTTTTGTCAGTCCTTGGCTTTTTGTTTCCTTTTTTTTTTTTTTTCAAAGTCATGGCTTTTTTATTCATTGTTTATATATGAATGAATATATATATATACATTATGAGTATATATTCATAAATATAATCATCATAGTCCTCATAATGCTATTTGCATGAATGGAATTAGATGTTGAATATTTGATATTTATTTGATAATTATTGGTGTGTTCTATTTTTTCCCAAGCAGACAATTTCTTCTGCTCTTAGAATTCTTTTTTTTTTGTTTCAAGTGGCTCACTACTTTATTTTTTTTAAAACAACTTTATTTTACAAAACAAAGATAAATGTACAGATTTTAAACATTTTTTGCTTAAAATTATACATTTTTGTCAGTACTTTTTTTTAGATTTTAACATAATTTTTACATAAAACTATATGAATATATTTTTTAGTCAGTACTTGATTTTTTTAAAGGTTTGATAGTATGCCTTGAAAACTTAATAGTTACAATGAGCATAAAGTACATGTAAAACAAAATGTAACATGGAAATAGTTAAAGTTTTCTTGTTTTCTAAATATTTTTTTGTTTTGTTTTGTTTTCTTTATTTCTTGGACTTCATACAGTCTGTGAGTTGTTTCTGGGGCAGTCCGAGCCTCTGGGGTTAGCATCCCACTATAGTGACTACATATTATGTCTGTTCTTTTGTGACTGGGTTATCTCACTCAGAATGATATTCTCTAGATGCAACCATTTTCTTAAGAATTTGGTTAAGTCATTGTTTTTGATGGCTGAGTAGTATTCCATTGTGTAAATGTACCACAATTTTTGTATCCATTCATCTACTAAAAAATATTTGGGTTCTTTCCAGCTTCTGGCTATTATAAACAGAGCTGCTATGAACACTGTGGTGCAAATATCTTTGTTGTATGTCTCTGGGGTATATGCCCAGAAGTGGAATAGCTGGATCTTCAGGTAGTACTATGTCCAATTTTCTGAGGAATTGTGGCGATTTCTCAGGGTTGTTTTGATTTGCATTTCCCTGATGGCTACGGTTGTTGAGCACTTCCTTAGATACTTCACAGCCATTCCATATTCCTCAATTGAGAACTTTTTGTTTAGTTCTGTACCCCATTTTTAAATAGGGTTGTTTGATTCTCTGGTGTCTAGTTTTTGAGTTCTTTGTATACCTTGGATATTAGGCCTCTATCTGATATGGGATTGGTAAAGATCTTTTTCCACTCTGTTGGCTGCCATTTTGTTTTCTTGACAGTGTCCTTAGCCTTACAGAAACTTTGCCATCTCATTAAGTCCCATTTGTCAATCTTTGACTTTAGAGCACGAGCCATTGCTGTTCTGTTCAGGAAATTTTCTCCTGTGCCTATGTGTTCTAAGGTTTTCCCTACTTTCTCTTCTAATAGTTTCAGTATACCTGGATTAATGTGGAGATCTTTGATCCATGTGCACTTGAGTTTGGTACAAGGATTTACGAAAAGGTCTATTTTCATTCTTCTGCATGCTGAGTGCCAGTTGGACCAATACCATTTGTTGAATAGGCTGTCATTTTTCCACTGAATGTTTACAGCTCCTTTCTCAAAAATCAGGTGACTATATATGTGAGGGCTCATTCCTACATCTTCTATTGTATTCCATTGATCTGGGTGCCTATTTCTGTACAAGTAACATGCAGTGTTTAGCACAATTGCCTTGTAATATAGCTTGAGGTCAGGGTGAGTGATTCCTGTAGATGTTTTCTTTTTGTTGAGGATGGATTTTGCTATTCTAGGTCTTTTTTTTATTCCAGATGGAATTGCACATTGGTCTTTCCAACTCAATGAAGAATTGTGTTGGCATTTTGATGGGGATTGCATTGAATCTGTAGATTCCTTTTGGTAAAATGGCCATTTTTAAAATGTTGATTCTTCCAATCCATGAGCATGGGAGATCTTTCCATTTTCTGAGATCTTCCTCTATTTCCTTCTTCAGAGTTTTGAAGTTCTTTTCATATAGGTCCCTCACTTGCTTAGTTAGAGTCACACCAAGGTATTTCATAGTTTTGTTTTGTCTATTGTAAAGGGTATCTTTTCCCTAATTTCTTTCTCTGCATGTTTGTCCTTTGAGTAGTGGAAGGCTCCTGATTTGTTTGAGTTAATTTATATCCAGCCACTTTATTGAACTTATTTATCAACTGTAGGAGTTCTCTGTTGGAATTTGTGCGGTCACTAAAATTCACTATCATGTCATCTGCAAATAGTGATGTTTTTACTTCTTCCTTTACAATT
The DNA here is from genome assembly GCF_963924665.1 of Micromys minutus. Taxonomy (NCBI): domain Eukaryota; kingdom Metazoa; phylum Chordata; class Mammalia; order Rodentia; family Muridae; genus Micromys; species Micromys minutus. Next base: position 16,470,348 of record NC_137983.1, read on the forward strand.
TATATCTCTTTGATTTCCTTTTTCTGTCTAATTGCTCTGGCCAGGACTTACAGTTAGTTAGAATTCCATCTGATTCTATTTCGTGGAATAGTTTGGAGAGTATTGGTGTTAGATCATCAACAAGTGTTTGATAAAATTCTGCACTGATCTTCAACATCTTTAGACATCATGGAAATGAAAATCATAAGGACTCTGCGATTCTACCTTATATTAGTCAGGTTGGTTAAATTTTAATAATTCAAGTGACAGTATATGATAGCAAGAATGTGGAGAAAGAGGAACACTTTTCCATTGTTGGTAGGAGTACAAACTTGTACAACCACTTTGGAAATAAATTTAGTTGTTCCTTAGAAAGTTGGATATATTATTATCAGAAGACTCAGATACAATGCTCCTGAGCATATTCCCAAAAGATAGATGCCTCTCCATACCACATGGAACACACTCCATTATGTTCACAGCTGCTTTATCATAATAGCCAAAAAATGGAAACAACTCAACTGACAAATGTTCCTCACCTGACAAATAAAATAATGTGGTTCATTCACACAATGAATTGCTATACAGCCATTAAAAACAAAGACATCATGCATTTTGCAGGCAAATGAATGGAACTAGAAAATATCATACTGAGGGAGGTAACCCAGACCCAAAAGACTGGCATGGTATGTACTCACCATTAAGTAGATATTAGCCATAAAGTGAAGAACACCCATGATATACCCCATAGACCCAAAAAAGTTAAACAAGAAGGAAGGTCCAAATAAGGGTACTTGAATCACACTTAAAGGGGGGATCAAAATAGTCATTGGAGGAAGAGGAAGTGAGGAAACTTGGCTATTAGGGGAGGAAGTAAGGAATGGGAAGGTATCATCAGTTCAGGAGAGAGACAGGAAAGATGCCTAACAGTACATGAAACTCCAAGATGCCATGCCCTGAAGCCAGGCAGGATATAGTAGAAGTAGAAGTAGGGACACCTACCCACCTACAAACTTTCTTTCCCAAATTCGCCTAGAAGAAATGCAGGGATGAAGGAACTGAAGAAAAGGGCAATTGACCCAACTTGAAACCCATCCCAAGGGCAAGCACCAATCCATGATATTATTAATGATACTCTGTTATACTTGCAGACATGAGCCTAGCATACCTGTCTTTTGAGAGGCTCTATCCAGCAGGGGGCTGAAACAGAAGCAGATACCCACACTCAAGTATTAAACAGAGGTCAGGGACACTTAAAAAATAGTTGGGGGAAAGACTGAAGTCCCAGAAGTAGTTAAGAACCCCCCAGGAAGACCAATCAAGTCAGCATATCTGAACCACTGGGAGCTCTCAGAATCTGAGCCACCAACCAAGGAACATACATGGTCTGTGATGAGGCCCTTACAGCACAGATGTAGCAGACTGGCAGCTCAGTCTTCATGGCTACTCTGTGTGGCCTCCGTAGGAAAGGATGTGTTTAATCTGGCAGATACTTGGTGTGCCATGGTTGTGGGGTACTCAGGAAGCATCATACTCTCTAAGCGGAGAAGAGGAGGGGGGTGAACATGGTGCAGGATGAAATGGGAAGGGAAACAGCATTTTATATATAAACAAATAAAGAAATTAATAAAAATGTATAGAAATATATTAATGCATAGGATTTTATGTATTTTTAATTATGCCTTATTTTGTAAGCTTCCAACTTTGCTTTTAGATATTGTACAGGTAGTTTAGATGAAGTAAAAAATTTAAATATATAAATACAACTTGATTTCTGATAAGTAATTCTATGTATGTTACTGATGATATTTTTAAGCCAGACAACAGTTCATAAGTGTTTTATATCAGGTAATCATTTCTTTCACTGATTATTTTTATTTGGAGATAAGGATTTCTAATATTTACATTCCCCATGAATCCTCTAAAGCAGCCACAATCCTGAGAATTAATTCATCAGAAACAGCAATTTGGTAAATGCTCTACCCCCTTATTATCTAAATGCAATGAACTAAGATATCAGCAGCATGCATTTTAAGATCAGTTAGAGGACGAGACTCATCTTTTGTTGACTTTTTTTTATCATTACCACAGAACAGAAAGACCCAGCTTGGACCATGTTTAAACAACAACTAAAGTGGGCTAAAAGATTTTGGGTGCAGACAACATCATCTGATAAAAAGAAACTGCAATAGAAAGGGGCAAATGAGAAAAGAATATCCAGTCCACATAAATGTAGTCATAAAAGGTTGTCTTCCTTCCTTCCTTCCTTCCTTCCTTCCTTCCTTCCTTGCTTCCTTCCTTCCTTCCTTCCTTCCTCTCCCTCCCTCCCTCCCTCTCTCCCTCCCCCTCTCTCTTTCTTTCTTATTGTATATTCTCTTTATTTGCATTTCAAATGTTATCCTCTTTCCCCCACACTCCCACCCCCCTCTCCCTCCCATGGCTTCCATGAATGTGCTCCCACTCCAAACCACCCTCTCCCACCTCAAGGCTGGCTTTTCTCAGTTACAGATAAAAGTCTCTGTAGCTTATGCTTAAAAGAATTCTGCACACATGCCTGAGCATATGCATGTATGTCTTTCCCATATTTTCTTCTCTGAATAATAATAATAATAATAATAATAATAATAATAATAATAATAGTAATAATAATAATAATAAAATAATAATAATAACAATATTAATGTTGATTTGACAATATTATTTTTAAAATTTGGTGATTTTAAACATTTACACACTTAAAACAATGCTTGAGACCTAATTAACTTTCAATAAATATCATTTAATGCTCCCTTTTCAGGAAAGGGGAATGAAATATTGCAGAATGCCAACCTGCCAACACAACAATATCAGTGTAAAACAAGCACAGTCTCCATTGTTGCCCTTTGAAATGTCTCCAGGAAGGGTGAGGGCAGACCTTACAATGTTTAAGAACAATATATAAAGCAACTGTGCTATTTCTATGATGTAGATTAAAATATAACATTTATGATCTTTCAATGATACTAGATATTTCATAAAAGTTCTTAAAGAGGACTGGTTAGTTATTAAGGTGATATTCTCTTGGATAAGGGTATTAGTTAATCCACAAAAACTTTACAAAAAGTTTATAATTGTGTGGCAGGAATTCCTGGCGCTCTTATCTAGCTCTCAACCTTCCTTATAACTGTCTAAGCCTTCTAAATATGGTCTTCTGAAGTCCCAGTACAGTGGCTTTTCCTAGTATTATTCAGTATGAGAAGCTAATGCCTCCTGGGGATATTCAATGGTGAGTTATGGTGAGGACAATAATGTCTCACCTCTGCGGTAGAATAACTTTCTACATTACTAATATTTCCAGGAGGTTTTCATCTAAAGTCTTCTGGAAAGACTTTCCATATTAGGATCCTGTCTTTCTAACTCACATCTTTGTTTGCCGTACCATTTCTCTTTGAGATTTCAAATCAACAGCTAGTTCTTCAGTCTTAACCTTAGCATGTCTTTCTAAAGTAAGGCATTATCTTCTTCCAAAAAGCCCTAGTCACTTATAAATGACATTAATTTTTAAAGTGATTTCAGGAGTGTTTTCATCAGAAGGCAGAGAAAAGAACTGTGTGCATTTAACCTTTCTATTAAGACTTGATATTGAACTTCAAGTATGTCACCATGTTTTATATGCACTTCACAGGGAATTTATGTCTCCTGTTCACATGTGTCCAAATGTATAAGAAAACAGTGATAAATCCTGAATCCCAAATTTCCCACATCCTTTCTCATTTGAGGATATACAGTGATGTGGATGGCAGACACTTTCAAAAACATATAAGGCTAATTATTTTAAGTCTCTGGCTTCCAATCCTTAGAATGGAAATTATGGATCTTGTTAGTTGAGCTGTGCTGGATCTGGAGAGAGAAAAATCACCCCCCCACACTCCTTTTCTGAGGGAAGGCAAGTAAGGTTTGAAATTGTTTGGATTCCAGGGCTGTAATTGAAGTCACATTCTCCAGGGCTGAAGCAGGAGCTAACCGGGGAGAAAATAGCCTCTGTGTATCTGGTCTGTGTAAGTGGGGCTTTGCACTTTCCTGTTGGGTCACTTGGAGATTTTAGTTTAAGGTTTGAATAAAAAGGTAGAAGGCCTTAGAGGTTTGTTCGCTCAGGAGTATTAGATCATGGCAAATGTGGGGAAGAATCAAGTACATGATTCAACCTAGCTCATTGGAGTTTAACTTTGGCAGGAAGTTCAGCTAAGAAAGCACAGCACTTACTACTCTGCCAGAGGTATGCATACTGGGCATTAGGAGGAAGATGTATGGCTGGCCAGGCCAGAATCAGAATATGTGTATTTTTAGAGCTTCCATTTTAATTGGTCTCCTGTATACAATCAACTTCTTTGCTGAAAATATCCCAGAGAGAGTGACTTCGCTTATTCAGAGTAAGCAGCGTTGGAACATTTAGATTAAAAAGAAAATTATATTTTCCTTTGTCATCCATATCCAAGCCTTGGCCACTAAGAAGACTATTGAACTATAAGATGAAAAGAAAAAATAAGCCTAGCAAAATTGTGCCAGGGGATAGTTAACTTGGATGATGATTTCCCAAGAACATTTTGCGTTGTAAGATTGAAAGTTTTCCACTGAGGTAGATCGTTCAGACTATTTCCAATTTTTTCTTGCAACCATGCATATTTCTAAGTAGTACCTTTTCCCCCTCACTTTTCCCATAGATCTTGAATACCAGGGAATACTAGGGAGACCACAGTAGAGAGTTGTTAACCTACATGCCTACCTTAAAGGAACTTATCTTAATCCAGCCAAAGTGATGCAAATGACTGTTGTGGTAAATTTTAAAATGAAGGGTGACCAGTTCCAGCATGGCACCAATGCCACACTGCCCCCAGGTACTCTCTGAACCTGATGGTCTCTCCTACATTAGTTCTGGCACCAGCAGGCCATATAGAACTAACATTATATTCATCTCACTGGAAGCCTCCCTTTGATTAGTCTCTCTCCTGGCAGAGGGCCAGCTGTGAACTCTGCCCATACTCTAACCAGTTCAACAAATTTAAAACTCCAGAAACTTGTAACTTAGCAATGGCTTTATCTCAGATTTTCTCAGTCAATTTTATGGTGTGGACACTCCAAAAATCATCCACACCATAAACTCAGAGCCAAATGATATGATATAATTTGCCCACCTAGACGAGACAAATCATCCTATACAAATACATCCCTTATAAAATATTCATAACAACCAGTAGCCATTCAGAGACACATAGAGATGGTTTATCCTTGTCTTCCTCCATCTTGCCTTTGCTCCTCTCCTGCTTCCCTCCCCCTTTCTAAAGCTCTGTCCCTGCCTAGATAAGACAAACAATCCTTTCACAGGCCTTGCACCTGACCTCCTTGCATAAAGACAACATCCTACAAAGGACCAGAGACATAGCATAAATCTCTACTTCAGAGTGATGGTGCAAAGACAAAAGAAAAAAAACCCGTGGTTCTTGATGCATACTCTCTCACTCAGCCACATGGCTTAAAGAGGTTGAGGAGAGAAACTTTATTTCTCCCACTTTACCTGTGTTTGGTATGTTGATAGCTTTTCCCTAGAGCCTTAGAATATAGACAATGTAGTATGTGGCATTCCTGTTTTGTGTGATTAAATAATTCTGAGAGATTCATGTTTCTATATATGTATGAAATTGTGTGAACTAGGTTTTTTCAGATTTTTGCTTCTTACACACACACACACACACACACACACACACACACACACACACATACACACGGCCAATTTGCACAACACTTGAATTTGTAGATTTAACAAAATTGCTGTGGGACTATTAGGTCAATAGCTAATAGTGATGGAACTTCTAACTAGACTTGAAAAGGGAATTATCTAGAGATAAAAGCAACTCAGGTATCCTAACCCCAGTGAACTTTCCCTATTAGTTAAAAGAACCCATTTCCACTTTGTAAGAGGCTCTTATCTCTTGCTTAAAGACTCAGAATCCCACTGGCTGCAGGAGATTTTATTTCAATAGGAAGCAGTTAACCCCACCAAGGTGAGCTGAATAGAGACCTACAACTAAATTGTATCCAGTCCTTGCCTAGGAGTAGGAGTAAAGATGTCGCAGAGGAATTACAGTAAAGACCAGAAAAATGGGACCTACCCACTAAAGGCACTGGAACAATTTTCTAATTCATACCAGAAAAAGTTTGGGAAATTTCTCTGGACTTGAGGGGAAATTATCAGGCAAAGAGGGAAAAGCATAGATTTAGACTGAGTTAAATTTATCTATACCAGTGCCAGAATTCTAGATCTCATATGACCTCGGCAGCTGCAAGTAATTATAATTGTTTGGTGACAACTGGATCTTGCTAGATCACACTGAGACAAACCTCTTTAGAGTTATGTCAGTAAAAAAAAAAAAAAAAGCCCCCCCCATCAGTATGTAAAACAGTGTAAACTTAATATGGGTGTCTGGCTTCTCTTCACTGCACTTTGATCCAGAGAAAGTTATGAAGGAAGAGCACGCATCCATCACTGCTGTATTGCTAAGATCAGTGACCTCTTCTGAGTGACTGTGGCTGAAGTTGCAGGAAAAATATTGCAAGTGAAAGTAGTCCCTCATTGCAATGAGTAAAGGAAGTTCCTGGGGTGACAGAATCCAAGCAATCACACTCAATCATCAGAAGTAGTAAGGCCATGATTAGGATGAGTGACATCAGGTACTACATGATAATCAAAGAGGCCTGTGCTGATCTGTAAGGCTATTGGTGCTAGTTAAATAACTTGGGATTCCTGTGGTGAAAACAAATGATGAATCCATTACTGCCTGACTTGATTTGTACATCTGAGAAAGGACAGGTCAGGTGATATGGGTGCTTGAGACACAATAATCTTGCAACCTCTCATTATATTCCCAGTGCCTTTTGCAGGGAAGGAGACTATATGTATATATTAAGAGCAATAGCTTCTTAATAATGCTCTGAGAATCTTATTAAAAGAGAGTCTCAAAGACCCTATGGTTACTTTTAAGAATAAACTTGCACAAAGTGTTAACAAAGCCCTATGGTAAAAGGGTAACTTTAATATCCACAAAACCGATTCCTGATAGCTAGCGTACTGCAACTCATCATTTAATATTTTAGATAGTTACTTTATGTATTCTCTCTCTCTCTCTCTCTCTCTCTCTCTCTCTCTCTCTCTCTCTCTCTCTCTCTCTCTAATGTGTGTGTGTGTGTGTGTGTGTGTGTGTGTGTGTGTGTGAAGGTCAGAAGAACAGAGAACTATTCATAGGAGCTGATTCTGTTCTTTAACTATGAGAGTTCTGGCTGTTGAACTCTGATGATCAGGATTAGCAGCAAGCATAGTGAAATACTAAACCATATTTCGGCATCCTCACCGTCACGTCAAATTTCTACATAAGTGTGTATAGGCACATATTTATAGCAATCGAAGCAGGGAGACTGCCACAATTGAAGATTCCAGGAGATCATTTTCTGCCTTGGTTATTTCGTGGAGTGCCTGAAACACCAAGAGAGTAGTGTGGAGGCCAAGAATTTGCCTTAATTTTCTACAAGACATTTGTGTTCAGCCTTTGATTGTGTCATAATATGAACACATTATAATAAGAACACATATTCTCCAGTTCTCTATATATTTTGGATATTAGCCCTCTATTGTATATAGGATTATTAATACTCTTTTCCCAAATGTGAGTTGCCCTTTTGTCCTATTTCAACAGAAGCTTTTCCATTTCAAAAGGTCCTATTTGTCAATTGTTGATCTTAGAGCCTGAGTCATTGGTGTTCTGTTCAGAAAATTTCCTGCTGTACCAATGTGTTCAAGGCTATTTCCCTCTTTCTTTTTTATTAGACCCAGTGTATCTGGTTGTATGTAAAAGTCTTTGATCCACTTGGACCTGAATTTTATCTAGGTTGATAAATATGGATCAATTTTCATTCTTCTATATGCAGATAGCCAGTGAGACCAGTACCATTTGTTGAAGCTGATTTCTTTTTCTATTGTAGGGTTTTGGCATATTTGTTAAAAATGCAGTATCCGTAGGTGTGTGGTATTATTTCTGGGTCTTTGATTCTAGGTATGAGGGAATGCAGGAAAGAAGTCCAAAGGGCCAGGAAAATGAATGGAAATATGCAGCTGCCTAGAACTGGGAGTGGAGGAAACCTCTATAAAATTCCAGAGACTTGGATTGGGGGCTGCTTCCAGGACTCAGTGTAGGTGACCTTAGCTGAAATTCCCAACAACAGGGATATAGAACATGAAGAGACACCTCCAGTAGTAAGACAGGGCCCCAGTGGATGAATGGGACTAAGCCACGTTCAAAAGTTTCAACCTCAAATGGTTCCTGTCTAAGATAGTTGCAGGGACAAAAATGAGACAGAGACTGAAGGATAAAGCTGTCCAGTGACAGGCCCAATTTGAGATCCATCCCATGGGCTGGCACCAAACCCTAACACTATTACTGTGCTTGCAGACAGGAGCCTGGCATGGCTGACCTTTGAGAGGCTGTATTAGCAGTTACAGCAGATGCAGATAATCACAGCCAAGCATTGGAATGGGGTTGGGGACCGCTATAGGAGGGGTTGGGAGAAGAACTGAAGGAATTAAAGGGGATGGCAACCACATAGCAAAACCAACAACGCCAACTAACCTGTACCACTTGGAGCTCACAGAGACTAAGCCAACAAGTACAAAGCATACTTGGGGTGGTTCAAGGCCCCAGGCACACATGTAGCTGAGGATTGCATTGTCTGGCCTCAGTGGGAAAGGATGTGTCTAAGCTGTAGAGATTTGATGCCCCAGAGACAAGGACTGCCAGGGGATGGCACCTTCGTAGAAGTGACGGGGAAAGAGGGAACAAGGGAAAAAGCTCACTGAGGGGGATTTGGAGGCGTCAACATTTTAGATGTAAATAAATAAAATTTTATATATATATATATATATATATATATATATATATGCACTCTCATATCTCTCACATATACATATACACATATTCATACACATACACACATACATATGCATATACACACCACACACACACACACACACACACACACACACACACACACACACTGTTGACATTTTAGATATCCTTGGACTTGCCTTTCTGCTTCAGCAATGTGTATCTGTAAAACCCAATGACAAAATCAAACTCAGTTTTTACCACTAAGCATCCACAACACAGTTTGTTGTTCTCTTACTCAGTTTTTGACATTATCCACCCAGGAACAGCGTTGGATACTAAAATGTCTAGTTCCATTCTGTCATAATTGCTTCTGCTGCTCAAATGCCAGTCCCAAGCTTTGCATTACCAATAGTTCTGAATAGCAATTATAAATTATGATCACCACAGTTCCTACCACGTATTTGGTTACTTTTCTCAAGTGGCTCATGGAACTCAAAGACAGACATTTACTGGTTATTATAAATGATATTACAGCATAGGATAAAGTTCCCAAGTCCATGATATGAAGTACCAAGTACCAAAGGCAGAGCTGACTGGCCTTTCTTGTGCTCCATTTTCTAGGCACTGCCATGTATGTAGCTCTCTGGATGCTCGTGGAACATTGCCCCTAGAAATTTTTATGAAGAACTCATTGAAAAGTAGATTTCATGAGGAAAACTCATAAACATCAAGGCCATTCTAACCAGGTTCTTCTTGGTCTCTCTGAACAGCACACCTTCCTACGATGTGTGGGGAAGGAGTTCCTGGCATGAGGAAGGGCTTTTCTTTACTCTTAGACATAAGTAGACTAACATTTGTATAACTAATCTTGAGAAAATGATATTCTAGTTTCTGTGGCCTTGATTGGGAAGAGAATTAGGAAATCTAGAACACATGTGTTGTAATATCACAGTTCTTACATGAGTAGACAGTGGACAGAGATGGCAGGAGACAATCTAGTTTTATTTAAGACACCCCAACACTGGGAAAAGTTGTGTTGTCTTTAAACCACAAGTCTGTAGACTGAAGATGGGCAGCCTCAGTCAAGGAACTTAAAAATTAAAAAAAAAAAATGTGTGTGTGTGTGTATGTGTGTGTGTGTGTGTGTGTGTGTGTGTGTGTGTATGTGTGTGTGTGTGTGTGTGTGTGTGTGTGTATGTGTGTGTGTGTGTGTGTGTGTGTGTGTGTGTATGTGTGTGTGTGTGTGTGTTATACACATGCATGTACAAGCATGTATCAGGGGTAGATGTAGCTGTGGGTGTGGAAGATAGACAATGATACCAGATGGCTTCCTATGTTTCTCTGAAGCTTGTGTTTTGAGGCTGGAGTTCACTGATTAGGCTTTATGCCTTTGCCAGGGCTGCTCCAGGATCCTCCTTTCTCTAACAGAGCTGAGATTACAGGGGCTTACTGACACTCCAGATTTTTATTTGGATGCTGATATCCAACTTCACTCTTTTGGCTTGGGCAGCAATCTCTTTGTCCTCTGAAAACTCTCCCAATCCCTCACTTAACATTTGAACAATTTTGTTTGTATGTTTTTTCTTTCTTTTATGAACAAAGAAAATAGACACTACCATGATGCCTGAAATATTATATTAATACTATAATCTATATAAGGTATTTACAAGTATGTTCATATTTATTCAAGAATGGTTCTGTATTCATTGAATCAATGTTAAGTCAACTTTGCAAGACATACCTACCGGAAGTACCATAAGTGATGATGGTGATGGTGATGATGATGGTGATGGTGATGAGAATGATGATGATAAACCACAATTGATTTTTAAAACAAAAGATAAGGACATTTGCCCCTCGAATGTTCTGTAGGAAAGGTAAATGCAGAATTTGGAAAATGCTCAAGCAAGTCTCTGTTCAGTATAAAACTCTGTGCAAAGTTTTGCTATTATTAGCATCATTGTTAGGAATATAGAAATAAAAACTCTGGATTTTTTTTCTTTTATTATTTTGTACTTGTTCTTTCTCCTTTATTTAATTTTTTAAATACAATATGTTTTGATCATGACCTCAGTTCTTCTCAGATTCTCTCCACATAACTACTCACTCAATTTCATGTTCTCTCTTACTATAAGGACCACCCCAAATATCAAATCAAATAAACAATAGAACCAGATGATAAAACATAACGGAAGACTACACACAGAAAAATGCCAAACCAAACATGAAGTTTGTTTTGTGCTGGAAAACTAGTCCTCAGCATGGAATCTGCTTTGGACTCCGATGGTGAAAATTGCATTTTTCCTTCATCAGCAGGAATCAATTAAAAATAGCTCCTTAGTTAAGACTATTACACCATGTCTCTTTCTCCTTACAGTACTAAGAATCCATATGGCCTGAACTTGTGCACACATTGTGTTGTGCTGACACACTTTTTATAAGCTCATTTCTACATTAGTCCCTTTTGTCTGGAAGACACCATTTCTTTGAATTCACCTATTATCTCTGCCTCTTACAATCTTTCTGTTTCTTTTTCCACAAAGATACCTGAGCCTTGAAGGAAGGCTTTGATGAGACACACTGTTTACGACTGAGCGTTCGAAACTCTCTCACTCTGCAAATTGTCCAATTGTAGGCCTCTGTGTTAATTTTTATCTACTTAAAGAAAAAGCTTCTCTGATAAGAGTTGAATGAGGAACACGTCTTTGTTATGTTTTATTGTGCTTTGTTTTGTTTCTGTAACAAGTTCATGCTATATAGCCTGGCTGGCCCTGTGTTCTCTACCTTTCTGGTGTTGCCCTCTGGATGCTGGTATTACAAGAATGGACCTCCACATCTGGTCATGCTAAAGCTCCAGAAAAACAGTATCATATGCCTGTTCATGTCAGAAAAATATCCTTGTCATTAAAGGTTTAAAAGATTTAAGAGTTAAAAACCTCCCACCATGTTAATAGACAGTTATTCAGCTAGGCACTATCAAAATTCAAGTAAGCATACAGAATAAAATATACTATTAAAAGTCTAATCAGATGGAAACTCAATGTTGCAATTATGTAGAGAAGTTAGTCTCTTCATTGGTGTTAAATGTACAACTTGGTGAACAGGTACTTTGACAACTTTGATTTCTATTTCCCAAAGATCACAATAGAAGTTTATTCTTCATTTGAGAGAAAAAAAAAATAGCTCACCTTAATTGTTGAGCCATAGGTTAGATCAGCTCTCCAGTTAGTTCTTTTACGTAGCTCTTTAAAGAAAAGTTTGTCTCCTGAATGCTCAGGACATCATGTCACAGTGACCTCTATGCTAAGAGTATCATGAAACATGTGGGAGTTCTTACTAGGTTTAAATTATACATCAGTGACACTGCCTAGCTAAATATTTCCTCAGGTGTAGGGGCTTCTCACTCTAAGGCAGATTTTAACTGTCTGAAGTATCTTTTCTCAACAATGGATTAAAAGTTTTTTTTTAATGTCCTGTTAGTGTGTCTTGTGTTCTATAAGCTCAGGAACACTGTGTTTACACGTTTTCTTTGCTCACATTGCCAAGTTTCCCATGATGATATCGGCAGAGCAGGTGAGCAGTCTAAATCTCTTCAAATTATTACAGAGTGGAGTATTTCTCCAGGTGTAAACATGCATTGGTTTTCTTTTCAAATGAAAGGGAATTATTTTTGTCTCTTTTGAATTAATTTTGTCTCTTTTGTTGATTGGGGAAAATGCTCATTAAGTATATTCTTAGCCATGTTCCATGTAAACCAAGCCATGTTTACCATCTCTTGCAGTGACTGAATGTCCATCATGTCATTCAGTCATCAGCCATGTAGTCAGAGAGGACTATAAGCATCCTCCAAGATTTATTCATTTTCTTCAGGGGCCAGATTGACAAGTAAAATGAAACTAAGGTAGACCTCAGCATTTGTTTCATATGTATCTGTTTAAGAATATTTGTGATCTATGCTATTCTTTTTAACCTATGCTATGTTTTATTTCTTATTTAGACTTCGAGGTAATTACCAAATCGGCCAAACGCCCACTGTGAAGATTGCATCTGTATTTCTTAGCTACTGTAAGAAAAGCAACAGTAGCAGAAGCAGCGGCAATGACTGATAGCAGGCTATTTACAAAGGAAATGGAGTCAGGTAGCTCAAGCTCACGTTGCACATGAAACCTGCAATACATCTGACGATCAGAAACTAGGACAACTTGAGTGGAAAAACGTTCAGGCTTTTATAAGCCTCCCAGCAGAGCTCCTTTCTGAAGGCCTGGCTGGAGCTCTCTGGAGGTAGACACTGGTATGGAGATATGATTGAAAATAATTGTTGTGAATGAACAGGAAGTAAGAACACAGGACTAGGCAAGGTGGACCAGGATGTGTGTTTGTTAGAGTCACTTCTAGTCTGATGGAAGCTCTAAGCCACTGTCCATTTGAGAACGAAACCCTACCGTGGTGAGAGAAGATGACCAGAGATTTGTCAGTCATCACTGGAGACTTTAGTTCAAGAGAAATCCCTAAGACACTGAGTTATACATAGTTTACAGTCTATTCAGGTGTTAAATATACAGTGATAAGGTTGATCGGTAGCATTTATAACAGGCAGAAAATTTGTTGTCTAGAAGAAAAATATTCACATATATGTAATTTTCTACTTTGCCCTTTTTGTTATTTAATTCATGATTACCGGCTTAACACACCATCCAAAGAAACTTGGAAGATGATAAGGAATTTGTAGATCCAAAGACCACCATGTGTGTTGTCATACATCTTTAAAGCCAGCATTCAAGAGGCAGGGGCAGGTGGGATCTCTCTGAGTCCAGCTTGGTCTAAATAGCAAGCTGCAGGCCAGCCAAGGCTCCTGTGAGAACTCTTCTCAATACCAACCAATCAAACAAAAGACCTGCAGTGTGCACACAAAAAGTCATAGACACTAAGAAGAGATGGAGTGAAGGGGAATCCTCCCGACCTACAGATGGTTAAGATGGGGGATCTCATCCAGCCAGCTTTTTGAGAACTTGTCATCTTACAAAAAGAGTTCAAGATAATAATCATACAGGCAGCAACACTATAACCTTAAGTGATTATATTATATTAGACTTCATATTTTCATCCTGGTTCAAATAGACATTTTACAAATAAATTTAGTGATAAAGTAGGCATCTGATAATAAAGTTAAAGTGACCATTTTTTTTTGCAAAGTGACCAAAACCATGAGGATAAACATCATGTGCCACATGGTTTTTCTCTTTGAGGCTTTACACCCTCACTGACCTTTCTGCCTGAATGCAAAAATAGAAGACTTTATCAGAGCCTGAGCCTATTTTTAGATATACAGCGCCATGACCTCAACTTAGTAAAAATCAAACACAAAGAGATGAAAGTGGGAAACTTCTTTACAGAAATTCCTTTAGGGTTATATCCTGCCCTCACTCTCCATGAAGAATTCCCACAGAAATCAATAGAAGATTAAAATAAATATCAATGGCAGGATATGGTCCAAATTCTGAATGAGAAGGCCTATGCTTGACAATTTAATTGTTTTTCCCAAGATTGGAATTGGGGCAGAGAGTTTAAGAGGGAAAACTGATGTTAGGGCTCTAGACAATTAGTAGCTAGTATTTTGTGTAGCTTGCCTTATCCGTGGGAGTTATGTCCACCTTTTGTTTCAAAATATTCACTTATGGGAAAGTTCCAGAATAAGCAGCAATAGTTTAGTCAACTTGGACTCTGCATTGTTATTCTTTTATTTAGGATCAACAACAGATAAAGAGAAATGTATTCATTGCCATTACTCCTTGCTTAGCCACATTAATCAAAACAAAACAAAACAAAACAAAAATCAAGAAAAAAATAAAAAAAAACAAAAAATAAACAAAAACAACAAAAAACCTCAAAAAACAAAAAAACAAAAAAGAAGGAAATTAAAATCATGCAATGAAAAAGACTATTGCCTACAAATATGACAATATAGGACTGTTTTCTGTTACCAAAATTATCAACCTGAACACTAAATGGAGTCTTGAATAAAATCAGACTTTGTTGTTGTTTCACCACGGTGCCAGGTAGCATATTTCTTCCTGTGGGGACACCAGCTTCTCAGAGTCACTTTGGCTTTTCTTACATGAGCGAGGGTAACAATGCCTTCTGGTGACAGAGAAATACAACTCTCCAAAGATCAGCTAAAGCCTTTAAGGTTATAATATAACTACAAGTCCAGAGTTGGGCAGCCACAAGCAATGTCCAGCTTCCCTGAAAATTTTACCTGCTTCGTCATCATTACAAAATATCTGTGACACACACATGCAAAGCTAGATTTGAGGGCATTAGATTTGAATAAGCAGGCAAACTTTAATCCAACCAACTATAATACTAGACCCTATACACTTAGAGCAAAATTGGAAACTTAAATAATCTTCCCAGAAATATAAAGTGAAATCAATTAGTTTCCACTGTGATACTGAAATAAAAAATGTGGTAGAAGATTATAGAAGAAAGCATCTATGTCTATATCATTAAAAGCTTACAATGATAGCTGAGTATTATATGAAGTAATTACGTGTATTAACAAGTAAGAGAACAGGCAGGTGAAGGAGTCTTCTGGGAGCAGTGACAAGAGTGGTGTTTTCAGTGTGAAACAATTAAACAAAAAACTATACAGAAAAAGCATCTTCTATGAAGTTAAATTATTCTTGTCTGAAGAGATAAGAAATGCTGAAATTCAAACGAGATGCCAGGTCTTCATGGGAGAAAGAAAGCAGACTCGGAATAAACGGGCAAAAGAAAAAATCTCATGGGGCTCAAGATCTTGCAAAGTAAAACACAATAATAAAGAAGTTTTAAAATACTGGCAGAAAAAAATGATAGAGCCTTTGATTGACTTCAGAAGCTGAGCACAGGTTGCATTTGTATTCGGAGTCTGGAGAATCTGTTAAAGGAACTTAGCAATAAGTCAACATCCTTCTGAATTTACCTTTGTTTGAAAATGGTCTGATAAAATATATGTCCCCTCACTGTGTGAAATGAAAACCTCGATCTCTGAAGTATGTTTGTGTCGCTACATTAGCTTTTTGTTGTTATCAAACTTGTCTAAACTAATATATTAGGTTGCTTGAAGCATGAAAATCTGAGATTAAAGACCTGATGTCTTGGCCACAGTATACAGCAGGAAATGAAGTATTAGGAAGGATATCAAATGTACATGCTAGATCTTTCCAAATAGATGTATGGTACATGTAAATAAAACCAGGAAAACTGTGACCAGGCATAATGAATTAGACAGTCAATGTCATTTCTTTTTTAGTGTGCTCATTAGACACTCTTACTGAGTAAGGATTCGTTTCCTTCTATGACGTGGAGTGATGTTTCTTGAGCAATTACTATATGTCAGCTCCTGTGCCAATGGCATCATGCATTTTCTTCCTTAGTTTTCCAATAGCTCAGTGGTTACAAATGAAATCTTTATATATATACTATTAGAGAAAATAAAAGGAAAATTTGCTGTCGGCTTGTAACCTCACAGTAAGAAGAACAGTAAGATCAGACGGGGGACTCTTTCTTGACTCTTTCTTACTGCGAGCTGTGCTCTCTAAGCAGTCTCCTATTGGTGGATTTTAGGTGACTGAGTTGTTAAGAAAAAGAGAACTTAAGTATTAGTTTACCTCTTTTATTGCTACCTATGGCATTATATTCATTTTTTTATTTAGGCAACTTTTAATTTAATTTTATTATTTTAAATATGAACTAAAAGTTCCCATTCTCTAGAAGAAATCATCAATTACTAGTGATTCCCCAGTTCCTGGTTGGACTTTGTAAGTAACTTCCTATTCTTTTCAGGATTTTGGTTGGCCTTATTCTATGAACATCTTGGGGAAGTGGTCATAGCCACCATGAGTTCAAATGCCCTGTGTTACCTGGAAAACATTTTCCACAGTAGTCTTCTTCTACCTCTGGCTCTTATGATCTCCCCAACTCCCAAGATGATCACTAAACATAAGGAGAAAAAAAGAAGTAAAGATGACCCACTTTGGTTTAAATTCTCCACAGTTCTTTGTTTTCTACACATTTATTACTTCTGTGTCTCTTTATTAATATATATTTACTACAAAAGGAAGCTTTGTTGATGAAGACTCAGATCCAAAGTAATCTATGGTGTGTATTTAGGGGGTATTTTAATACTATGTCCATTTAGCAGGAGATTCTCTACTAGATCCACTAGATCACAATATGAGTTGCCTATTTTTAGAAAAGATCTTTAATTCAATCAGAATGTGATTGGTTATTCCAAGAACACTTGTGCCATTAGTGTACCAGTGGGAATTACTGTTGCTCACAGAGTTATTAGATAGTTATTATTTTTCCCAAGTAGTACATACAGTACCTTCTAGCACTATAAAAGAGCCAGTGGGGTGAGATTTTGGGTCAGTATCATCTTGATTCTCCATGTATTTTAGCTCAAGTATCTTCATTAATAAGGTCATTATAGAGGGAAACAAAAGTTATTAGAATAGTAATACTTGTGGGTCTTTGGGACTATTGGCTAGCAATTGAAGAACAGATTATTTGTTTCAGGTACTGGGAATAACAATTAAAATTATGCTAGCATGTCATATATAGTTAGGGTATTGTTCCTTTGTTGCAGGATACATCTAGTAAAACTTTCTCGTCACCTGTCTTTCATTCTTTCTTCCCCACCCCCCCCCCCACACACACATATTCAAGAGTTGTTCATAGCTACTGTCTATGTGTGAAATGGCCTTGGCCCTGTCATATCTGAAACACAATATCTACAGTATTCCTCCACTATTTTTTGCTCTTACAATCTTCTCCCCATTCCATGATGATTTTTAAACATTAGAGAACAAAAAGATTTCTTACTGTGGTATCTATACCAAATATATATCTTCCAATCTCCACACCACATAATAATTCTTGCCTCATTATTCAAACTTTATTTTTTCATATAATTTATGCTCTACTAGTTTATTTTTCTTGAAGCTAGAACAATGGTTTCCTTTTAATTTTCTTAAGAATGTCCATTTGTGAATCAGGTATTTATAGTTGTATTCTATGCAATAATAGCTGTTGAATGCAAAATAATGCTCAATTAAAATATTGTCTGTGTTTGAATATTATTTATATGTCTCTTTTAATAGAGTTTTACTGTATGTACAATGTTCTATCACTTAGTAACTTCTTAGATAGTTTCTACAAGAAATTCTGTTTACATTTGGGAACTTGCAAAGTTGTATAACATGAACTAGTTTTGGGAGTTATTTTGTGCTGCATAAAGATTTGTGGTTCAAAGCAGAAAGAAATATAGATCTGAGAAAGGAGGGTAATAGGTGTGAAGGCAGGAACAATCTGAAAATTGCAGTCTGCAACATTGGAAAATGAAAACATCAACCCAGCAAAGGTTCTTACTGAGCACCTGTGAGCCATGTAGAAAAGCTGAGCCTATAAGAATCCTCATTAGAAGAAGATATTTACTAGGATTCCTCTTCACTTTGACAAAACAGATCTCAATTATAGAAGAGTAAGATCAACTTTAGAAGTTAAAAATTGTAGACCTTTGTTTTCAAAGCAGGTTTCATAATGATCTACAATTTAGTTACCAAGATAATTTAACCAAAAAATTTCCTCTCCATATCTTTAGAGATTAAAATAGTAAGTTCTCCCTAAGAAAACAAACTAGAATTCATTACATTGTACTGTGGGCATCTCATCCTATAAGCATAATATGAAACACAATGCAATGAGGAGCTAGAGGAAAAACTGAAAGAACTGAAAGGGTCTGCACCCCTATGGGAAAAACAAAATTATTAACTAACCAAACCCACCACAGCTCCCATGGACTAAAACACCAACCAATGAGTTCTTAAGGAGAGACCCCCCCCCCCATGGCTCCAGGCGCATACTCAGCAGAAGATAGCATTTTCTGTTATCAATGGGAGAAGAGGCCTTTAGTCCAGTGAAGACTTATTTTCCCAGTGTAGGGGAATGCCAAGGCACTGAGGTGAAAGAGAAGGGTTGGGAGACAGAGCACCTTTATGGACTCAATGGAGAGGGAGGGGAAATGGGATTGTGGAAAAGAGATAACATTTAAAATGTAAATGCAGAGAATATCCAATAATGAAAAATCTTTGTATGATGACATTTATAAAGTCTTTTATTCCTTGACACCATTGGCCTCCTAGATCCAAAACTGTACACATTAAGTGTTGAAGACTGACTGAATGTTTGCACTAGCTTGAAATGGCACATTATAAATTTTAAGTAGAAGAAAAGAACATGCCCTGACACCTGCTTAAAGTAACATACTCACCAATCATAAGCTAAATAGAAAAGAAATTTTCCATGAGAGTAGAAATATCTTAAGAAAATTATAGCTTCAAGAAATTTATAATGTAAAACCTAGGTAAAAGCTGGTATAAAGTTTTGTGACTAATGAATTATACAATGTAGTAAAATAAACCTCACTTTCTAATAATATCAGCTGCCTTCAGTTGGAGGCTCATTGATATTAGACACTGGGCTTAACTTTGCTTGTATTACTTTATTTATTTACATATTAACCATTGTTCTTCTCATTATGCAGATAAAGTTGGGGAAACAAGAATGAGGCTTCAATGAGATTAACCAGTTTTCTAAACTTGAGATTAAAAGCTATATATGCCTCGGTTTCGAGCACAGGATAGACATTGTTATCAATTACTTTCCCCAGCATTATTTCTGCTACTAAGCAATGAAAAACAATGCTTGAGGAACCAGTCTCTTAATGTTTGAATCACTTATCATGCTGATCATGATAAAAGTGTCCAACTAAAAAGGATATTTTTGCATCAATTACCTTTAAATATTTCAAAGCTAATCATTTCAGTTATTTGGATTTTGATGGAAGCATACATTTCCTTAAGGGGATACAATTCGTTTCCTCTTTTCTAGATTCTAAATCAATTCAAAGGTAAGCTAGAGAGTAATATAGCTAGGAAATAAAAACATAGGGTATTCAGTTTGATGAGACTACACTGTAAAATCCACATGGGTTTAGTAAATAGATCACAGAATAAGATGTACCTAACTTGGTATAGGACACAAGTGTTGAGAGAAGAATGTTTTCTCTCCAGGATCAGGTGTCAATCTCTATAAAAGGGTGCCACTGGGTTTAAGCACTCATTCCTCAGTAGCTGTTACTACAGCTACTTTAAAAGGTGGAGCCTAGCTGTGGAAGGGATTATTAAAGTGAGCTCTCAAAGATTATAGTTACTAACTCCAGAATGCTCTGAACAGCCCAGAAACAACTCTCAGGCCATATGAAGCCCTAAAAAAGCAAAAGCCAAAGAATGAAAGCCCCAGTCCTTCTTAGGAAAAAATAAATGTATAGCACCCTCTCAGAGTGTGGACCTTAAATCATTAATAATCCAAGAGCTAAGAATATAGCCTTGCAGCCATTTTTGGTATTCAAAGATCATTATGCTTAATTTATACTCACCAAGAAATCTGTTTCCATGTTAGATTCTGTCCTACATATACTTTATGCTTATGGTAAATAGTGGGATTTCAATACATGCTATCAAACCTCTAAAAGAATTAAGTACTGACAAAAATATTCATATAGTGTTATGGCAAAATGCCCTTGAAAATCTGTATATGTACCCCTCTTTTATAAAATAAAGTTGTAAGAGAGAAAAAAACAACCCCCCCCAAAAAAAACGATTATAGTTCAACCCCTGGTTGTTTAAAGTGACTTTCTCCTCCTGACCCTACACCTCTACAAACCTATAAACCATGTTCTCCCCATCGCAATAGATTGAGACATTGTAAAGTTGTAAAGCAGTGAGCCTGAATGAATCTTTCTTCTCCAAACTTGTTTCTGTTAGATATTTTGTCAAGACAGTATAAAAGTAGCTATACAGTAGTACTTCCTTTTGAAATTTGTTAACCAGGTAAGTCACTGAATCTCCAATGAGAAAAGAGGCAGAGAATCTGTTTGGCAGGAATAACATATATGTGTGGTAAGACAGTTTCAGCATCCCCTCTCACAGTCTCTCTTGTCTTACTGAGATTGGCCTCTAACCCTAAAGTTAGGGCTCCTTAATAATAGATCTAGAACCTAGAACAGCTGGCTCCCAGCTTCTAGGTTTATTGCTCATTTGAAGGTGGACCATTGTTTTTCTTTCCTATTCTCTTGGCTCAGGTTATGAAGAAGATGAATTTTGTTCCTAGTAAGGTTCTATTGTGAGGGTTCTTGTCCACTAATTAAATCTACTGCAGGGCTACTTTATTTTAGATTGGAAATGTATTATTTCTCTCAACATTATTGGGACTATTCTTGCTTTCTAAAGTAAAATATCAAGAGTTCCAAAATGAGATTTAATTATGCTGTTATTATTATAATAAAATTCTATAAACCTTATAATCCTACACAGCAGTCAACAACAGTAGAGGTCCTATTTTTGCTTTTGGATATACAAGGAAAGTTTAGAAGCTACACATGTTAAGCTTTAAGAGCCTATGTGTATAAAATTAAACATTTTTGACAAAGTGTGCTAGAAGTTAGAAATGAAGAGAATTTTCAGTTTTCTGTTCAGTTATTCTCCATTTATGCTAGAAGATTTCTCCATTATCTGGACCTGCAAGACTAGGCTTTGAATCTTCAGAACCCCAGGCTTTTATTATTTTTCAGCAGTAGGTGTTCATTATGTTTATTATAACTCTATCTCTCATGTACAACTTTTAAAAATGTCTTCCTATTATCATAGTTTAGGACACGTTTTCCAATTAAGTAGCCCAAAGCCTGTGTTTTACAGTAGCTAAATCTATAGCTATGCCATGGCAATTAATTGTATTACTGCAGAGAGGTGGTAGGAGAGAAAGCAAGAAAATAAAACCATATTATCATTTATTTCCCAGTCCCTTAATACCAGTTTCGTCTGCCTTAGCCCATTTTTTATGAGTGAGCAACTCTGGGAATATCTATATTGGTAGGTATAAGTAGGAATCCTTGAAAATTGTTTTGAGGATGGGCTTGTTTAAAAAGCAAAATGAAAATATTTGTTGATTTCTTTTTATTCTCACTAGGATACTGCTGATTACTCTGTACAATAAAAGCATAATTTATAACCAGTTAATTTTAGTTTATAAAAGAAATCTTTAATGTAAGTTTTAATAAAATTTACCTGCTGTCCACTTATAGATGAAGCAGGAAAACTTAGTTGTCATTTTTTGAGTTATAAGTTATGGATGCTTCAGTGATATATACCCAACAGGGTCTGGCCATGTATGAGCCATATAAATCATTGAAAACAATCAGGTGAAATAGTACTTAATAACACTATACTTCCCATAGGATTGCTTTGCCCTAAGAAATCTGCTTTGGGATGATGGTTTTCATCCTGCCCCATCTTTGTTTTAACTGGAAAAGAATTTGTGGCATGTTCCTGAGTTGATCTCAGGAAGGATTTCCTTGAAGTCAGTTCTCCTTCAGTTATGGTGAACTCTGTATGAAGAACTCAAGTGTTCTTCAGCACACTGACTTTACTCTTCTCAGTCATTTCCTTCTGTCCAGAGAACCAATGAAATCCCATTACTGGAAGCGAGGAGTTAGATATGAGGTAATGGAGGAAAAAGTGCAGCTGTACTTTGGCAGCTACCTTTCCTGGCAAGGCAGGGTGTTAAACACAAAGGAACCAGGGTAACTGCAGCTATGCTTCCATACCTGGTGCCCAAAATGCTCCTTTATGCTTAAATACACTTGAAGCTAGACCCTTTCTACTTTCTGAGAAATGTAAGGCACCAGGATACCTATCCACATTACACACACGCACACAGAGTTTGCACTTTGAAGCAATCTTGGCATCACTGCATTGCTTGTCTTTAACACTCTTTAATTCCCACCATAGCCTTTATGATCTTTGCAAATGATCATAGGAAGACATACTCTGAAAAGGAGATCTAGTCTGCCATACTTGGCAGTGTAAGATGGGGAACTAATCCTCATGAATATGATGCATGCTTCTTGAACATTGAAACTCTCCTTAAAGCTCTTCCGTGGAGAGTCTTCCACGCTGCTATGCCTTCTCCTTGATGGCCCAATTCAGTGTTTTGCTGTGCTTTGTTAAATAAACCTCTTCTCAGTGTTTTTATATCCCTCCACTGAATTCTTCTCTCAGAGAAGGCTTCTTATTCAAGTACCAAGAAGAAAACTTTGTCCATTCACACTACAATAGTTAGATACCCTTAAGATCCATGCAGTATTTCTCTGGGGAGTTTCCATTCAGGACTGGGGAAAAGCCTCATAAAACTACAGCCTTTTATTTGGTCTTGGATGTAAAGAAAAATTTGAAGCATGTTAAACTCTTTCTGAAGCCTGGTGTTAACAAATTAAAGACAGAATGTGAGCTTCACTCCATAGCACATAGGGAACTCCAAGCCTGCAGACTTACAGAGAAAGTCTTTTTTCAAATATTGTATATTTTTTAAATTTATATTTAAAATGTTACCCCTTTTCTCATTTTTCTTCTCTAAAAATCCCCTATCCCACCCCCCTCCCCCTCCCTCCATGAGGATGTTAAGCCTCCCACCCACCCACTCCCACCTCAACACCCTGACATTCCTCTACACTGGGGCCTTCACAGGACTAATGGCCTCTCCTAGCATTGATGCCCAATAAAGCCATCCTCTGCTACACATGCTGCTGGAGTCATGAGTCCATCCATTCTTGTTCTTCTTAAAATTTAATTCTTACCTTAGCTGCCATGGAATTCTTAGACCTGTGAGGTCATCTGCATCTGTTGTGATTTTCCTCTCCACATGCCCTATGCAAGGGTAGTTTTAGGTTAAGGGGCAACAAGTTAGCTATGCCCTGTTATCTGGAGGGTTTTTATGTGTCAAGATTCTTTGTCCAGCCTCTTCTGCAGTTACCCTACTCTACTGAAGCATGCTTCTCTACAGAGAAACACACCATAACGTATGCCATAGATGCAGATGAAAATACTAAGCACCATATCATAAAGGTATGGTTGCCTATCATACTTGTTTAAGTGCAAGGTTGGGTATAATTCAGTAACTCAAACAAACAAAACTATGACCAAGTTCCAGCTAAAAGTTTGCACATTGCTACAACTCTAACATTGCATTGCATTTCTCAATGTTGGTAACAAATGTCCTTTCCAAAGCTGTACCTCAAACTGTGCATCTTCTCAAGAGGAAAGATGCCTGCTGTGATGCCTACTCTTGATTGTCCATGTGATTTGATTGGGAAATTCCCAAAGGTAAGAAGACACTCCTCTGTGTGTGAGTTTGGGAGTATTTAGGGACAATTAGATGCCGAGGGCTGGGATCTCGCTAACAATTTGATGCAGTGATGGATTACACATTGGAACAGATGATTGGGAAACACTAGGAAATAAAAGGTGCCATCTGGAGCATATCTCAGTGTGCTTTTTGTTTTCTTTAATTTTATTTAATTTCTTCTTTACACTCCAGATTTTATCCACCGCCCCCATCCACATTCTGACTGTTCCATATCCCATACACCCTCCCTCCCCTAGTCTCCACAAGGAGTAAGTTATCAGAACTGAACACTCTCCACAAAAACCAAAAATACAAGCAAGGAGAAAGAATTTTCTTCTCTATTGAGTGGAGAGTTTCTCTTAGGCTAGGAACAGACACTTACCCAGGAGCACTTAAGGTGACTTTTGTGTAAGTATAACCTATGCTATGGCCCAGTGACATTCTCCTGTGGGACTCAGAAAAGAGATAAACAGGAGAAAGAAACCTTTGTCAGAGAATCTCCTTTTTCCTCTCTGGCCCTCTAAGCTGCACATCACAGTGATATGGTTTCAAACTCCTCTCTTTGACTGAACCATTTTTCCTAAATGTCAACAATGGTCTCTTGAAAGCCAAATCCAACAAACAACCCTCATTCTCTTCTAACATGGTCTCTCTTTGATATTTGAAACTATGTTTTTTTGAAATACTTTTCCCCCTTTCTTCATATTTTTTTTTTTCAAAAAAGTTCTTTTTTCCTTGCCTTTCTTAACCCTCCACGTTCTAGTCTTTTCTAAATCGTGCTTCTGTTTTGTCTTCTCAGGGACATTATCTTTTGACAAAAGTCATTTCTTAGAAAATAGTTTCCCGCTCTGTTGGGTGGAAGGATATGCCCTCCAATGTAGCTATACGCCGTGTCCCTGACAATAACTCAGTGCTGCATCGTCATCATAACTTATCCCCCAACTTCCTGTTGAGCATATAGATGCCTTTTAATATTTCAAATGATTATCTCCAACATTAATTTTTTTCTTTACTCTCATTTTTTTTTTCTTCCCCCGCCATAACCAGATTTCCTCATGCTGGTTTACCTGCACAGACTTATGTTTCTGAGTCACTTAGGCAGAAATAAACTGGTGATCTTTAGTTTATGCTTTTCCTCAGGTCTTCTGATCATTTAGGTAAATCTTGGCTATTTGTCTGAAGGATTTGTCACACTCTGGGATCAGACCTAGGTTTCTTCCCAGTTCTACAATTACTGACAAAGTGATAGCAAGCTGTTTAACCTCTTACTATTCCTTTCAGCGTCCAGGAATGACAAATAGAATGTATCTTCTTATTTCTGATTTCTCAATCCTTAATCTGCCATTCATACTGTCTTAAGATCTACCTCACTGAAGCACAGGCCCCTGGATGCCAACCTCAAATTTTGGTGCTTCACTAAGCTCTCTGCATCTACATAATAATGCTCACTTTCTAATGCGGCATACTTCACTTTCAATAATCTTCTTACAGCTTCCTTTAGCTTCCTTCCCACACCTTTAGGCTATAGAAACACTGTTCTGACCAGTATTTGTTGTTCTGAATGCACTTTCATAAGCCTGTGACCTTTTAATGTGTTGTTAACTTTTGCGATTACAATTTAATTACAAACTTTTCCCTCCATTTCCTCTTTCCAAACCCTCCCATATACCCCTTTTTACTCTCCAAATTCAAAACTTCTTTTTCATTGTTATTGTAAGTGTATATGTATTTGTGTGTGTGTATATATATATATATATATATATATATATATATATATATATATATATATATATATATATGTCTATGTGTGTGTGTGTGTGTGTGTGTGTGTGTGTATAGATACATATGCCTAAACAATGGCTAGAAAAAACTCATAGTAATGAATTTATAGCCCTAATAGAGATTCTAAGTTAGAGCTTTAAAATATGTACTCATTTTGCCAAAATAGTTTGTGTTTTAGTTATCATATAAATTAGGATGTTTCTTGTACATGTTTTCAGGGCTAATTGCTTGACACTGGACATCCAATTGGGGCGTTCTCACCTGGGAAGTCTCTCTCCAGCTCCCAGCTTTACATTGCATGACTGTAATTCTATGTGTAGGGTTGACGCCTCACAGGCTTTCTCCCTGTTTAGTTTGCTGTGTTGGTTTTAGTCACCGTGTTGGTGCTATGTCATCAACATAGTTTCTGATGTTACGATCCCAAAGAAAGTGCCCTGATCCTCTGGCACTTATAATGATTTTGCCATGACTCTTTGTTTTGTTTGTTTTTTTCTAACAAAAATGAGCTCTAAATCTGTAATTCTCAAAGCCTTGTGTACTTCAGATAGAATGTAAAGTCCCTATTTTCTACTTGACTTGCAAATTTTTATGTTATGTTTGATACACACACACACATATGGAAAAATTTGTATATATCTATATCTATTTATATCTCTCTATCTCTTTATCTTTATCTCTTTATCTATATATCTGTCTGTCTGTCTGTCTATCTATCTACCTTCCTACCTACCTACCTACGTGTATTCTACAGTAGTGGCTTATATGCCTATTTCTGTAACTGCATTGTAAGTGACTTAAGAGCTGCCTGTGCTTCTTTTTTCAATTCCATTATCACGTCCACCTGATAAAAATATATGATTGGAAGCACTCATAGAAATGAATTGACAGCTGTAACAGAAAATTCTAAGTTAGAAACTTAAAATATAAGTTCTTCACTGCCAAATTGGTACATGATTTAGTCATCATTGTTTGCCTTGTTACAACTCCAATAACATTGTACAAGGAAACACATAGTCTCCCACAGCATGTCTAGTTGGCTTGCTGTGAATTACCGAGAAAAAGCAGGAGGCAGCATCTTCACAGCTGAACAACTGAAACGCTAGAAATCAAATCCGAACTGTAACGGCTACTTAGAGTAAATGAAGAAACCAATGTAAATACTTGAAATTAAAACACCAAGACTAGTTCCAGCAAGGACCCAGATTGGCATAGTTTCAGGCATTTATTATAGATATTTCACATTCAGAGAATCCTCAGCTCTGACTTTCTGTAAAAACAAAGGATCTTAAGAAAATGTGAGTTTGAGGCTGGGAAGATGGCTGAGCAATAGTGTCTCCCCTTTCAAGATAACCGGACTCAAATTCAAGCACCCACATAGCAGTTGTCTTTAATTTCACAATTATTTTTAATTCTCGTTTTAGGGAGATCTGACACCCTTACGTGGAGACAGAACACCAATGTTGAGAGAGAGAGAGAGAATTCAATTTTGTGCCATCTAACCGACAAATTCATGTTCAGTTTTATTTCATAGTCATACTTATTTTTTTTTTAAGTTCCAAGCCAACAAAAAGCCATGCTGAGTTAACAAGTAAAACCTCTTCTCTCTAGTTCTATTAAAACCTGACTAAAAGCTATTTGTCAAATAGCACATTTTGGATCCTTATATAATATGCCAACACATTCTGAATAACTTAAAAAAACTGATGTAAGAAACACCTGTAAATGCAATTTATCGAACATATCTTAAGTCTTTCAGTGCCTGATAATATTTTATTTTCCAAAATAACACAAGTTTCTTAGCACAAGGCCTTCAAATGACCTAACTGTCTTTCCATAAAGTTCTTCTTGAAGCTCATGCAACCTGTTATCATCACAATGGGAAGCAAAATCACAACAAAATAACCTTTAGGTGACAAAAGGTTGGAAGAATTTATATTTTAAAAATGCTCATTCCATTGGAAGCAGACTACAAAGGCAATAGAATTCTAGTATA
Source organism: Micromys minutus (assembly GCF_963924665.1). Classification (NCBI taxonomy): domain Eukaryota; kingdom Metazoa; phylum Chordata; class Mammalia; order Rodentia; family Muridae; genus Micromys; species Micromys minutus. The sequence goes on from NC_137983.1 coordinate 16,498,299, forward strand.
ATCCCAATAGTATTTTTATGGAAATAGAAAAACTATCATTAAAATTTACATGGAATGACAAAGAACCCAGTAAATGTTGAGAGTCTCAACAAAGAGCAAAGCTGGATGCCTCATGTTTCTTAATGTGGAAATCTAGTATGAGCTACAGTAATCAAAACAATAAAATACAATCATGAACACAAACACACAGTGTGATTATTTGTATGTTTGTTCCAGAGAGTGGCAGTGTTAGGAGGTGTGGCCTTGTTGGAATAAGTGTGTCTTAGCTGCCTGGGAGCCAGTCTTCTCCTGTTTACCTTCAGATGAAGATGTTGAACTCCCAGCTCTTTCTACCTCACACCTGCCTGGATGCTGCCATGCTCCTGCCTTGATGATAATGGACTGAACCTCTGAACCTGTAAGCTAGGCCCAATTAAATGTTGCCCTTATAAGAGTTGCCTTGGTAATGGTGTCTGTTCACAGAAGTAAAACCCTAAAACATACAGATTAAGGCAAACATAGGAAAAGAAAATATAAGGTCATACATATGCAGTCATTTGACCCTTAATAAGGATGACAAGCATATGAAATAGGGGAAGGCCAAATTGTTCTGCAAAAAGTGTTAGGAAAGCAAGATAACCACATATGAAAGAATAAATTTGAACCTATACATTATAACATGTGCAACTCAATGTGCTTTAAAGATGTAATCATCATATGTGATACTGTAGAGTATATGAAAGGTTAACAGGAAATAATTTTGATTTCGGCCTCGGCAGTAATTTTTCTTTTCAGATATGAGAGCAAAATGTAGGCAGCAAAATGAAGATTTATATGAAATGAACATTAATACAAGAAAGGACTAAAAAGATACTAAATAAGAAAAAATCTAATCATAATTTTATTTCCATATACAAATTTTAAAAGATTACCAGACAATCTTATAGAAATAAAGTTGATAGAATGACTGAAGAGATGAATAAATATTTATCATACTTTCTATTCTGTTGATGTGATAAACACCCAAGACAAAAGCAACATAAAGAAGGAAGTGACTATTCCAGCTCAGAATTTAAGGTTCTGTCCATCACAAGGGTGAAGTTCTAGCAGCAGGAGCTGAGGCAGCTGTCACATCACATTCATAGTTGGAAAAACAGAGGGAAGACACATGCATGAATGTGTGAATTTTCTTAACTTGCCTTTTCCAGTTTAGAGAGTTCTTGGCTGGGAGGGGAGACAAGATGGTCAGGGCTTCAAAGTCAATTTCGTAAAAACGAGGCTTTTTCTTTGTTAACTAACCTACATCCATCCACATTATTTATTTTTCTCTCTTTGTTTATTGTTCTATATCTTGGGGTGTTTTGCCTGTACTATGGCTGTTCACCATGTGCACGCAGTGCCCTCAGAGAGCAGAAGAGGAACTGAAATTGTAAATGGTAATAACCTGCTTATATGGGTGCTGGGAATTGAACCTGGATTCTCTGGATGAGTAGTCAGTGCTTTTAATGTCTGATCCCTCTTTTCAGTTTCTTGACAAACAGCTTAAATAGTCTTGTATATATAACATCTCTGGCTTACTGGCTCTGCGTTATATTTTAATGTTGTTGTTGTTGTAAGTTGGTTTAAATTGTACCATATGAGATACAAATGAGAATAATTATCTGCCAAAGAGCTATTCATAACATTGTAACTGATGTTTGTAGAAGGATGTATTTTATCATATGTGGATATGTTTTAGAAAGTGGCCCCATTAATCCTCACTTAAAGATAATTGTTTCTAAGAAAATAAAAGAAGATAAAGAATGAAAGTTTAGGTTTACATGGGCAATGTTTCCCATATTGGGCTGAAGAGCTTCATTATATAATGTTCTTGGAAACTGAGAGTTAGGGAGTTGTAAATAACCTAGGATCAGAAGCTGGGGACAGATTCTTGACTCTGAGCCTAAAATTGCTGTCATATAATTGGGAAGGTCAACTTCTTTAAAGGATATACATGCTTTTTAATCCCAGAGTGTGACAGATGCCTGATAATTTAAAATGGATCGTATGCTAGGCTGCCTTTCAAAGTTTAGCTCCTCTGTCTTTCCTTGATGCATTCTTAGAGCACACATTGCATACCCACAAATATTTTATCTTGCCTTAAATAGTGGAGTCACACCCAGTTGTGATTATAAGGCTGTCAGAGGATATTTTGCTTAAACTAAATTTGATAGGTTTATTTTTTCACAATTACTGATAATTAGAAATGACTAAATTAAAAATTATCCTAACTACATGAATAATATATGTATTCTTTGTTATTGTAAACTATGTATGTTCTAAGGTAATTTTATGTGTGTGTCACACAGCTGACAGCTTCCCTCTCCTGCCTCTTTATCACCACAGTAACAATCCTCCTCTCCACAAATCTTCCTTATGCTCATGAACCTTCATTTTGTTTGGTGACCCATGATAAATAACTGTTGAGATTTGGTCTGTTGCTATGTACTGTAATGCTAAGTGCAGGCCCCTAAGACCTGACTGCCCCAGATGGTCATGAATTTGAGGAACAGGAAGAGGTATGGGAAAGATTGGAGAGATGAAGTAGCAGAGAGACATGTTGTAATTATATCCTCAAAATTGAAATAAAAACATCCAGCTCAACCATGACTGTTAAGAATAAAAATGTGTGACTTCCACTAGTGAAGGTAGCATAATTTTCTCTATTATAATATATATATATGTGGGAGTCAGGCCTTCATTTTAGATATGCAGTTTTATTTTTGTCATTAGATGATACATATCATATATATATATATATATATATATATATATATATATATATATATCTTCAAGAGTAAAACATCAGCTTCATATGTCTTAGCTATAGTTAATTCTACTCTTCTGCTCAGCAGAATTGAACTTAGAGTCTTGAAATATGACCCACTAATATAGACAGATACCATACTGTTACAAGGTCATACCTTATCTAGATAGTGTTTCATAATTCTTATATCTTACATTAAGAGTGTCCATGTTACTTTGTAAACAGAAGTTTTACCTATGATAATCTATAAACAACCATGTGTTCCCTCTGATTTGTAAGGGTTTTTTAATAATGTTTAGTCAAAGATTGTAAGAGATCCATCTTCACTTTCATTAGTATTATAACTTTATTTAACAAAACCCTTCATATAAAAGATATGCAAGTCACTGTACTGGGATTTTATTTGGGGTTCCGGCTATAACTTCAGAGAGTGCTTGCTGCATTTTAGAATTACTTCTATTTATTTTAAGGTGTTTTTACTTGAAATAGAATTGAGTTACTTTTTTTGTCCTTTTCCTCCTCCAGTCCCTCCCAGTTACCTTCCCTCAGCATCTTCCATGTCCACTTTCAAGTTGATAACCTCAGACTCATTATTATTATTACATATAATGCTATGCATATGTGTGTGTTTGTACAAATATACATAAACACAACTCACCGAGTTGACCATTTTCTTTGTGTGTATATTATTTCAGGAATGGTACCTTTGTTTGAATAAGCAATAAGGGGGTTCATTCTTGGAAAAGATTAATTCCTCTTCTCCCAAGAGTCCTTAGTTGCCAGTAATTCTTTATCTAGGGATGGAATCACACAAATGTCCTCCTTTCACACTAAGATTGTAAACTGAAATCATCACTTATCCAATCTTATGTATGTAGTAACTGGTTGGGGGAACTTTCATAGCAGCTGTTTCTTATTCTAAGGAATGCTGAATAACACTGAATATTACTGCCTGGAAAATGATTAAATGCTATTTGATACATTTTCATATTTTCCAGTATCAACAATTCTGTATTTTTTGTTATTTAACAATGACAAAAAATAAAGCCTTTCAAAAGACCATAGAGGAATATTGACACACATCTTAATAGATTTATAACTGCTTCCCCGAGTTTTCTATTACTCCACACATGTTTTTATTATGTCAACATAATAAAATATCCTTTTTGAGTGAAAACTGAAAATCAAGAAATTATTTTCAAATAACAATGTCAAATAATGACTTTTCTCAAAACTTTTTTTCAAAATATTTGAAACCTTTTCCCCCCAGCACTTTAGTACACTCCATATGCCAAAAAAACAAGTATTTGGCATAGGTTACTGATTAAATCTCTAAACTAGCATTGATGTCATATGTTTTTGATGAACTGTAAGGTGGAACACAATTTGTCTTCCTTTACACAGTTTACCATGTGGCTGAAAGACATATGCATGCCATTATTTAATATTGCACATGCTGTGTTGTACATAGAACATAAAGGGATGGTTGGACATATAAGTGGCTTACTTCTTCAATGAGATAAGAAAGAGAATCATGACAAAAATGACAGTTTTTTAAAATTTACATTTAAATGTTTTCACCCTTCCTGACAGCACTTCTATGAGCCCCCCACACTATCCCCCATTCCCTAAGCCTCTAAGATGGTGCTCACAAACTCAGCCACCCACTCCCACCTCACCCCTCTAGTATCCCTCTTCCCTGGGACATCAAGCCTCTACTGGACCAAGGGCATCCCTTCCCAATGAGGCCAGAAAAGGCAATCTTCTGCTACATATGTAGCAGGAGCCACAGACCAGCCTATGTATGCTTTTTGGTTGGTATCTTAGTCCCTAGAGACAGTTGAATCCAAGAGCTAAGATAATAGCCTTGTGGCAATTTTTGATATTCACAGATCATTGTGCTCAATCTATACCCAACAAGAAATCTGGTTCCATGTTAAGTTCTGTCCTACATGTACTTCATGCTTATGGTAACTAGTGGGATTTCAGTGCATGATATCAAACCTCTAAAAGAATTAAGTACTGACAAAATATTCATATAATATTGTGCCAAAATGCCTTTAAAACTCTGTATGTGTATCCCTCTTTTTAAAAATAAAGTGGTAAGAAAAAAATAAACTACAAAACAAACAAAAAGAAAAGTATATTGAAGTTTTCTATAAAATTAAGGTTGAAGGCATAATTTCTCTAATAAAATATAGAACCAGATGTGAAAAAGCTATTGCGATCGGCTGAATTGCTTGTAACAAGTGGAGAATAGCAAGAAGAGAGAGCAGAGGATAGAAGATGTCATGGTTTGAAGAAAATGGCCCCCATGGGTTCATATGAAGTGGCATTATTAAGAAGTATGACCTTGTTTGAGTCAGTGGAGCTTTGATGAAGGACGTGCATCACAAGGAGGTGAACATGGAGGTGTCAAATGCTCAAGCCAGGTCAGTGTGGCATTCACTTCCTGCTCCCTGATAATCCAGATGTAGAACTCTCCACTCCTGCAACTGTCGCTACTGTCTCCGACCAGCAGAAAAGGAACGATGACACAGCAGTTCTTCACAAATCAGTTTATTCAGGAACCTTACAGCATGCCAGTGAAAATCTTTCTCTCTCCTTGTCTGTCTCTCTTTCTGTTTCTCTTTCTCCCTCTTCCATTCCCAAGTGCAGTCCCTTTATCCTCTCTCAACTCCACCTCCTCAGTCCATGTAGCGAGGCTGCAGTTCATAGGTCTGCATCATCTGGCCTAATCTCGAGTCATGGGTGCGCCTGCGCAGCTCGCACAGTAGGAGTGGCTAATCTCGGGGTCAGGAGGAAGTCAGGTTCTAGTCACAAGACTAGGCCGGAGTCCCAAGTGCCATCTTTGGACTGCGGCCACACCTGCTCTCCACATGCAATGCCATTTCTGCCTGCATGGAGCCATGCTTCGTGCCATGTAACCGTGGACTCAACCTCTGAAAGTGGTTGACAGTCTCAATTAAATGCTTTCCTATATAGGAGTGCTGTGGGCAAACTGTCTCTTCATAGCCATAAAATTCTAAGACAGGAGTACATAGAAAGATAGAACAATGAACATTTTATAGGCATATTCAATAGATTCGGTATGCAGTTTGATATCTTTGTTAAAATAAGGCGTGGAGGGTATTTTTTGTCCAGTTGTTTTGTTTTTTAAACACAATATGCCTTTAGCATTTTGAGTGATCAGTTCTTAGGTTTTGAGACTTTGAACTTTTAACCACACAAACCTTGCCACAAAATAAAAAGAACAATTTTGATAAAACTTTCCTTAGTTTTTCTCCTTGTAGTGTATTATCTCCACACATTCTCATTAATATTCTGCCCGTCCAACCAGACCACGAAGAATAATGTTATGAACAGACGTGACTTCCTTAACCATCTATTCTAGTTTTATTTTTATTTTTTTAAATTGTACTGACAAATGTCTTCTATTGGGCAAGGAAGGAAAAAAGAAAAATTGTGTTGCTTTTATAGAACAATTTCAATGATTTATATCAAAATCCCCTGATGTATTAATTTTTGACAGAGCTGATTTTGATTCCACAGTTTGAAAATAAATCTCTAGACCAACCTTTCTAATATCTTTTTTGATACTGTCACAGAATCTTGAGAAGCAAAACCCTTTATAGTGAACTATGCTTAATAGTAGTTTTTAATGCATATTTCAGAATTTTAAGAACATTTCATTATAAGAGTAGAAATTCTCTCCCATTTGACTCAGCCTATAAGAGAACATGTTAAAAGACATAATCTAACACAGCTGTCGACTCTGAAGTGACAAGCTAGCTCGGCACACTGGTGCGTTCTTGTCTGTGGCAGTGATCTGAGAGCAGAAACACAGAAACCATGAGAAACAGCTCCAGTACCTGCTTCATTAACATCCAACCCTGTAATTACTACATGATACATTCCAATCAGGGTATCATACATTTTCTTTCTCATGAGCTGGTATCTGCTCATTTACAATATATCAACAGACAAAAGGTTAAAGAGCAGTATCTTAATTTTCATGAACCTAAAAAGTAAGCCACATTCATTTTGAAAATTGCTTTCCTGGTCCTTTTAGAAGGAATTCATATGAGAGCTTTAGGCATAGTCTCTGTCAATATTATTTCTTTAGGTATATTCTATTTGCATATTGTGTTATATTTCTAACCACGATGAGAAATAATGGTTATAATAATAAATATTAATATATAAAAACTGTTTCCTAGAGTATTGCAAGTTTGTTACTGGAGTATAAAAATTTGAAGGATAAAAATTAGACAATGCAAATTAGAGATTTTTTTCCTGGTTTTCATTGTCTAGGTTCTTTTTTGTCCTGCACTCCTATCCTCTTGAAGGATTTAATCATCCTTTTCCCATAATTCCTTCTTCTTTATAACTATACAGACACCAGGACAAACAAGACTGAGATTCTCTTACAGGTTTTTCTGTTTCCAGATCTGAATACTTTTTGGAATTATATTCATTATATGCCTGCAATGTTACCTCTTCAAATTCTAATTACTGGGAGAAATGTTCCTTATATATTTAAACTCTATCATATAGTCAAGTGGAATAGTTGATGTTTAATATGTAGAATGTGTGTTTTTTGATTTGCATGTTAAATGTGTCTAAAATATAATTTTTTTAACTTTTATGTCATTATTTTTTTTACATTCAGAATTCTAAAATCTTCATATTTTAAAGATAAACCAGACGTGAGTTTTTCTATCTTTCTTACTCTATCCTCTTTTCCCTATTTGTAACTTTATGATGCTGCCTAATAGATGTAGAAACAGATAAGGAGTGCTTGGGCTTAACACGGGACTGGAACACACTAGATGGTGCTGTTATCCAAACGGCAGCCATGCACTGACATTCATGTAGTGGAGGGCAGGAGCTTGAGTGGAGGGAGAAGCGTGTGTATTGTATAGCAGAGGACAGACCAAGATCAGATTGCACAGTTTACGTCCGCAGGGTTCGTATTTTCCTCAGATATAACTTGCTGAAGTCGATTAGAGCAGACGGCATGCTTGGAAAGCCACTCACCATACAAAGCAATGACTCAGGATGGCAGCAGAGGAGGACACATACATAAGAAAGATGTAAAATCCCACACTTTCCATTTATTCGTCTAATAAATAAATGGACCACAAATATGCACAGATCTAGGTCCACGGATACAAGTAGGAAGAGACTGGGAGCAAGCATTCTGGTTAGATCTGGTTGACTTCTTCCATTTCCTGGCTTCTTGGAGCAGCACTGTCACTAAATTGCAAGCTAGGCTTTTGGCTCAGCTACTCTCACCTCTGCGTCTCTCCCATATGGCGTGCTCCAACCGGGCTATCACCACCACACATCTCCAGCTCTGTCTTACCCATTCCGCAAGGACAAGCTCATGTTCTCTACCTGGAAGGATGAATTAGCTACAAATGCAAGAATTCTTTCAAACCGTATGATCAGGATTTGGCTCTAAAGGGGCTTTTAATGAAAATGTGATTTCTTACTTTATCCTTAAGCCAGGACACTGTCAAATTTGCAGAAGTTTTTTGAAATAAGCATCTTGGTTATTTTATCTATTGCCAGGGAAAGTGATAATTTACAATATCAATGACAGCTTTCTATGTGTTTCGTCTGTGTTTTCTATGTGTTTCGTCTGTGTACCAAGAAGACATCCCATTGATTATTTTACTGCTAATACAGAAATCACTGGCTCAGAGAACTAAACCTGGACTGGAACCATTTCTCACACACTAAGAAACCCAATTTAAAGTTTACATTCAATATGATGAGCAAAACACATGGACATTTCTTAGATTTTTTTTCTGAGAATCTGATCTATATGGTCATAAGATATTGAAGAATGTGAAAGTGACATTATTAAGAACACATTGTGTATTATATTCAGTTTAAACATAATATGCTCACCAAAATTTGCTTAAATGGTTAAAAGAACTGTTGGTTGCTTATTTTTAAAAAGAGAGAACTGTCATGTGTATTTTCTGAATTTTTTTCTATAGCCATAAAATATGGCAACTTAAGTAATCCATGTTTCAGGAGAATTAAATGAGGTAACTTTCAGAAATTCTTCTGCAAAAGACTAGATGTCTATGGTACTTACATACTGGCTTATTTGTCTTAGTTGGTGCACTTGTTAGAAAGAGTTCAAAGTTTAAAAAAATGCTTACAGGAAAAATATTGAAAAACATATACTGAGAACAACTGTCACATGTATGTACTGTATTCTATTGTTGAGTTTCCACTTTCTTTCCACTTTCCTGAAAGATTGTGGTAACACTCTGTGGTCAAGATGTTGAGAGTTCCTCTGCGCAGGCCTTCTTACCTCGTCCCAAATCTTCCACTGGTTACTGTATTCCACAATGATATATTATCCTGCTAGTATCCAGTGTCCTTACAACTATTTTCAGATTCACTATATCTCTTGATGCATTTCCTCAAAGATTGCCTGAAATATTAAACCTTTATTACTAACATTTTATACATATTTAAAGTGCTCTGGAGAGCTCTGGATGCCAAATTGGAGATTTTTATCATGGGAATGGCTGTGTTCCAAGGTCTCCGCCTCTCTGAGTTATATTCTCAGCTCTCTCTGAACTGTCTGCTTTACTAAAAGTAGGGACAAAGATTATATCCTGCCTTTTCTCATGGGAAGTGTTCCTTTTCTGGCCCAAAATTACAATATAGAATGAATAAATCCAACCACGTTAGGATGCCTTTTTCCTATACATTTTAATATCTCTCATGGTGACAATGGTTTAATGCAATCTTCTTGTACATTCATTTTCTTTCCTGGTTTTTGGCAGCTACTCTATGGTAAGGGTTATAATAATAATTTAAGCAATCACCTGCATTTAGTTGTAAAACCAGTATTTGACGATGGATTCATATTAATTTAGTACATATTCTCCACACTTTCAAGCTTTAAATAAATAACTTCTTTGGTTTATTTTACATTTATAACTTGGAACAACATATATATGTTTTTAGACATACACTAAAGGAATTATCTAACAAATATTATTATCTAATTCTTATCCACATTTTACTGTATAACAAGTTTACATTCCTTCGTGGGATGGAATATAATTTTAAAAACTAGAATATATTAATTATCAAAATTTCTTGAGGAAACTTTAGAATCTGTAATGTTAATAGTTCATATCCAAGAAAATAATAATTAAAAAAAAGATTTTACAAGAGACATGAGACTAAAATATATCATCGATGGTGTGTTAATATTGTCTCACAGTCCAGATTGAAAAAAACACCATGAACTTCAAAAGACTTTGTCATTTCTTGGTTTTCGGGTCTCTATTTCTCATACTACCAAATGTTTATTAAAAATTAAGCATGTAAAAATATTATTATGTGACTTCATAGTTTTGACTGAATAAAATCTAATTAAACCAATTTTGGGTTGGTTAATTTTTTTTGTTTGGCAGTAATGAATGAATTTATATTGCATTAAAAGGCAAGACAACCCAAGTATCACTAAAGTCAATATTGCCAAATTATTTCTGATTAGGCAGGGCATCTGCAGAAAGGGTTGGTAGTTAGTTGTTTTGAAGCATATGTCTGGATTTGATAACTTATCAGTGAGCTTGTCCCTCAAGAAGACAGAATCTCCTTTCAGTCATTAATTGCCTGTGTTTTTTCATCTAAGGGTTGGCCCATCTAAGAGTATCCCATCTTTATAGCTTGTTAACTGGTGTCAATGCACTGGTTTTGTTTAGATAACCATGTGTAGCTCTGACTCATCATCAAGGAAACCTATTTTTGCAGCTGATGGAGACCATTACAGAAATCCTCAACTAGTTAAAATGTCATTGACCCTGGAGTGCTCAAAACCATACCTTACATCCACAACACAACCCCTATACCTAAAGCTCTGGAAGAAGAGGCAGAAAGATTGTAAGAGATAGAGGAGAAGAATGTCTCTTACAAGACTCTGTCTTCTGTATATGACCAGAAAATAGTACCCATGAAATATCCATTTTCTTCTACCAAGCTTATAGAGTATGCAAGTCGATGTTAATGAAAACAATAGAACAAAATAGGATGTGATGGAAATACCCCGTTTACTTATTCATAATGACATTTGGTATGCCAATGCTAAAAACATTTTAAAATTTAGAAGTGCTTATAACTAACAATCTGGGGACAGAAGATGCACAGAGTGGCTTCCTAATGCTCTCATGTTAGCCTTCTGAGACCCCTGTGCTGTCTTCATACATCATAGAGTAAATCAATACTGTGAGTTGAAGATGTAGATTCAGAACAGTATCTGTCTTATTCTCATGCTCAGACTGAATTTTATTTTCCTCATCCTCCCCTATCCTCTCTTCTGCTTAAGTCTGAACCTTAGCATCATTCCACTAATGCAGTTTGGTTTTACCAATAACGTTCTTGTCAGGAGACATCTGTTCTGCTATGAAGAAGCTCTCCTAGTAAAGCATCAATCATGTCACACTTGCAAAGCCAAATACATATTTCGGTCCCTAGAAAGCAAAATACTGCTGAGAAAACAAACTGTGCAGAAATATTAACTGTGGCATATTAATACGAGTGTGCTGAGCATCCTTTATTTGTCTACCCAGGGTACCATGTGATTCTGACAGCACTTACTGCTGACCTCTCGTCTCTGAAGCCACAGAGGACTCATCAATGTCATCCTTAAAAGCACAATATTGGGATGAGTGCCATGGAGATCCATATGATAAGAATATGATGCTGCATTTCAAGCACTTTGCTTTCATGTGCTAAAAGCATGGGTGCTAAAAATGGTTTCAGTTGTCTGACTGGTTCCCCAAGCTTTGGCCACACAATGTCAAGCTACTTGAAAGCTGGTAGTCAATCATCCATATGTTTCAAATGCTAAGATGTTTTGTATCCTGGATGTATCTGATTGGTGAACCTACACTTCTATCAGATGTCTTGATTTTTTCCTATCATATTGACATGCTCACCACATCATTCAGAAATCAGGAATTTTCAACGCTGGGGCCCAGATAAAAGTCTTCTATGTTCAACTAAGCCTCATGAATTATTTATAAGGTATACTGAGCGAATTGAGAGTGCATTGCTCCTTAACTAAGGCAAGGCTTGATATTTGGTAAAACATAAATTTTTTGAGTGACTATGTCTGTACCAACAATGACCTTGGACATTGTTAGAGTGAAAACTAATGTATCTGACAGTGTGCACTTAGGAAAACAAAACTATCTAAATAATTCAAATAACAGAGAATTGAATATAGAAGACTTACAAAGATTATAAGGGAACATGAGATAAAAGATTCAAGGGGAACAAAAGGAAAGAGCTATCTAAAAGAAGAAGGAATTTGCTAATGTTTCTAAGCTAACCCTTCAGCAATAACCAACTGATAGCAATGGACACCCAGGTGGGAACTAGGAACCGGAAATTTTCTTGTTTCTTCTACTTTCGGATTACCTGAGACCATTTTAAATGACAAATTTGAACAGGAAGCAGAAGGGAAAAAGGCTTTCGAAGCAGAGCCCACACATTAGCAATTCCAGAAAGTAAAAGTCAAGATATAGGAAGGCGAATATGGAAGTAGAGATAACAGGTATAATAGCAGGAGTAAAGGCAATGGTGTTTGCATAGCTAATGTTTGAATACAAATATAAGAGTCTAGTTAATATAAAGAACAAATATGATTTCGGGGCAAGAGAGGGTTGTACAAAAAACGAAAAGTTGACATAAACCATTCAAATGAACTATGTAGTGTATAAGGAGGAATGGCACGTTCTAACATAGTATTTTGGCACACCTTTTAATGTAAACAAAGACATTAGAACTCTTCTAACCTTTCTTTTAAGGTTCTTAAGTAATGTGTGATTATATTCTTCCTATAAATTATTAGAATTTTTGGATGCTGATTAATCTCCTTGTGGGTGGGAAGAAGGTCATTGTGTCTTTCTCAGAAATAAGTGTGGTCAGTTTGATATGTACTTCAAGAAATTGAAGCATGTTTCATTGGGAAAATGAGTAAGTAAAATTCATGTAGCATTTTAATATTATGTGTGTCTGTGTGTGTGTTTGTGTGTGTGTAGGGGTGTATGCTCACATGTGTATGCAATGCTTCTAGGGATCAGAAGGGAGAGAGAGAGCTATAATGAACCTTGGAAAGTAATAATGTAAATACAAGCAATTTCTTCTAAGACAATGAAATAAATATTCAATGATTTTATTAAAATGGACTTTAAAGATATATACTATATTTTATCTTTATGCATTCATAACAGCACAGAGTAAAGTGGTATATTTTCATTAGCATGTCCCCTAAGCATCTTTTACTTGCAATTCACTTTAGCTTATATCTCATCACAGATTAGCTGACTCTAATCTTTTTCATTTCCTATGTACTGCTCTATTTACCACATTTGCCAGGAATAGCAAGACTTGGGAAAAGAGACAGTAAACATCCAAGTGAAACCAATTGAACAGACTTACAAGTAATAACTTGCAGTTCTTTATTGCAAGAAACAGTTACACTTAATTGTTTCTAGGTTATCACATTCTTCCAAGGAGTGTGTTCCTGCCTTCCTGTTTTCTTCCTTCCTGTTACTCCTGTTCATATTTGGATACACCTTCATAGAACCAAAAACTACCAACTAAATGTGAAGATGTGAAAAAGATAGTTATCTTTATGTGAAATGGTCACTGGACCTCTAAAATTATATCTAAAGAAGGAATCATTGGAAAATATTTTTAAAATAATGTAAATGGAATATAATTAAATAATTTAGGTATTAAAGCTCATTTCAAGTTGTTTCTGGTTGTTATGGGCTTCACAAAAAAAATCACAAATGTGCATGTTTATGGAAATTATGTTTATAGAGAGCAGAAGTGAGGGCTAACTGAAATGGAACCAGGAAGAAATTAATTTCAACATAAGAAATGTTACAAAATTGACTGTCCACCTGTGCCTGCAACAAATGTTTGATTACTCTATGACTTTCTGATAATCTTTATAAAGCATGTCAGAACACCGATGAAGTAAAGGATGAAATAAAATAACCTCTTTCAGTTTCCAAGGACCTGAAATCATCTGAACATTTAAATAGTGACTCACAGGGATTAGTATTTCTGTAACTTTGAGTTATGATTTAGGAATACAAAAGGTCATGCATAGTCCTATGTTCCGGAGGTAGAAAAGATGCTATTAAGGAAGTTGGGAGAGGGGTATCAAGTGCTACAGATCAAGAATGGTTGAGTTGTGACTGTAAAAGATGACAGCAGTTTTCATGAAACTCATCACTGCTACTGTAGCTGACAATGGAGCTAGGATACCTTGAGATAGGACAGAAATCATTGGATCTATAATCTGAAAAACTGTCATAATTTCATAGCATTGGCCATTTATTTGTAGGTGCCATGAATACTCTAACAATATAAATTTTATCTACCTAATTCTACTATTTGCCATTAAATAAAGAAGATAAAATTGCTATATGTATCCTGAATTGAATTCTATATGGATATATAAATGCACTATTTGAGAGCCTGACCAGTCTTTGTATTTTATTATCATTCAATGCATAGAGGGGGGCAATCCATAAAAGAAATCAGTAAATATTCAGTAATAGAAGTGCACTGAAGAAGACCTAATAGGACAGCTGCAGTGAAATGAAATCCAGCCCACTGTTTTCCTTGAATACCACAGAGATGAGGAGTTAACCTTATGTGTTCAATATCTCCTTTCTATTTTCTTCTACTAAGTAAGAAGACTTAAAGGAAGAGAGGAAGCTGGGAGGAATGGGGAGTGAGACTGTGGAGGAGTGAGTGAGAATGGAATACTTAGCCAAATACACCAGATACATTATAAATCACGTTTCTTGATTCGCAATATGTAATGTTAACTCATGTTCAGTCTTTGATTTTTCTACTTCCACCATATTATTTCAAAATCTGTGAAGTCTTGGCCATTGGTTATCTTCATGCCCTTGTAACTCCCAGTTTAAATTATATTAACATAGTTGTTTCCTTCTAAAACGCAGTGAGCAGGAGACATTACAGATAAGTTTCTAGAGTCTGCTACAGGTCTTCCCTGAGTTCCTTCTTATGCTTTTACTAGCTTCTTAGCAAATGAGCCAAACTTTAGGAAACAGTACTAACTTAAGTGGGGACAGTCCGATGTGAGACACAATCTGTGAATAATGTGTCTCTGCTTATCCACAAAGTCCAGTCTGGGAGTGATGCTTTCCTGTTGTTGCTTTTTGGGTTTTGGTTTTTTTTTTTTTTTGCTATTGCTCTGTTTACATGGAACTCATTTGACATTTTCATCTGTTTACAAAGTAGTGCAAAGTGTTTACTCATCAGTGATCTGGTCTTTCTTGATCTAGGAGTGTTGTTTGTAGGAGAATGTTTTCTAATCTGCTGTGGAACCTTGGTCATTTGGAGGCCTCAGTTCCAGCTGAAGGGAGTTGTTTGGAGAACGGCTGGCTGTACTTTAACTTCCATCTTGTTTTCTTTGGTCTTTGGAAGAGTGGTTTCAGGAGCCTTTCTCATACACTAGACTGTTTGCCAGAATAGATTCAGTTCAACTCTTAGAATTCCTGAAAATGAGTACTTTTTAATTACATTAAAATTTTTTATGAAATCATAATATATTATGTCAACTGCCCTTCTGTTTCCTTCATCCAAACTTTCCCCTCTATAACAGCATTCTCTTTAAAATCCATGGCTCTTTTCTCTATTTTTTTTACATAAATACACGGATGTATAAATTCTTCTGAGTCTGTATAATGTCACACACACACACACACACACACACACACACACACACACACACACACACACACACACATTTCAAAGGCTTACTATTTGCCCTTTGGCACTTGATAATCAATAGGGATACTCTTCCCTGGGGAAGACTATGCTTTCTTATTTGCCTGTAGTTCCATGGGAATAAGGCCACTTGATTTTTTTTTCTCCATCCATGCTTGCATATCCTTTGACACTACCTTGGTTCAGGTCATGATTAAGAAATTCAAATTTCATTCATCTTATGTAGCAGTAAAACAGCATTGTCATTATCAACAGCATCAGAGATTTGAGCATAGAGTCTGGCTAGTCGAAATTTTCTCCTCTCTGTATCTCTCACTAAAGTGTATAAAATTTATCTTTGATCTTATTCAACCATTTATAGATTTATATTCATAAAAATATAACCAAGTTGAGTTATTTTATTACGACGTCTACTTACAGGGACAGAGATCTTTTGACTTAAGGTTAAGCTGTAAATCTTGGCAATGAAGAAGGCAGGGGAGGTTCATTTCACCTCATAAGGCTGATGACTGTCAAATGTGGCAATGAATATAGCAGCATCTTGTAAGCATCATGGAATTGAATGTATATCAGGTAATATTAACGTGCACTATGTTTGATTCCAACTCTGAGCACTGTTCTGGGACTTAAATTCATTATCCAAAAATGAAGTGTGAAGGCTGCAGAAAATTAGAAATCCTAAGCCTTATGTTTTCAGCTTAAGTATTCTTGTAAAGTCTGATTTTGCACATCTTCTTTGGGTCTCTAGCTCTCTTAGGCAAAAGTAAGCAGCCAAGTTTAGTGCTTTTATAACTCCCTTTCAGAGCTGTGGTTCTTTGGAGATGTACCATACATTTTTCATGAAATAGAGAAGCTTATGTTATACTGCCTAATTAGAATGAAAGGGGATTTTGGGCTTTTTAGTTTCTATCCACTTTAAGAAAAAAATATTTTATAATTATATCTCTTTGCACACACACACACACACACACACACACACGCGTGTGTGTATAACATATACACACATAAATATGGAATTGTATATAGGAAAGTAGTTTTCTATATTTAGAAAATAACTGTAGGAAGTAGTTCCATTATTTTCAAAATTATATGCAGTTTGAAACAAATTAAGATGACACTATCTTAAAGTGGGTTTTACTTGGAATTTTGAAGTGAATATGCAAATATTTGTCCCATATTCTCAGTCTCGCCACCCTATCCCTGAGCCAGTAGAACAGAGTGGTGTATTTAGAGGTGGGGTGAAGATTAGTTGCTACTCCTCCTTCTGACCAATGTTTTTCAAAGCTTGGTTCTTAGATTGGTAGTTCCATAAGTTCTTATAGAAAAAGCATGTAGAAAGTTTCCATGGTTAAATGGGTGTTTGGGATAGTAATTCATGATCATAAGCAGATCTCTGTGACATACAATTTTTCAGAGACTTTATAATGAGGTATTCTGTGTCTCCAGTTGATATGAAAAATACATTATGTAACTCTGAATTACCATAGTTCTTTTATTTGAATATTAATGTCAAATTCCCAGGAAAATGTGAAGAATGTGTTTTTGTGATTTTATTTTTAATTTCATAATTTATTTCATGTCTGTAATTTGCATGTGTTTATGTATGTATGCATATATGTATGTATGTATGTGTGAGAGCAGATACATGCCATAGAGGATACATATGTGGTGGTCAGATGATAACTTGCAGAATTTGTATATGTCCTGGGAATTAAATTTAGATTTTTCAGGCTTAATAGAAAACAACACTACTTACTGAGATATCTCACTTTTAAAATTAACAAGGTAAAATACCTATGTAATAAGACACTAACACTGAAAACTTTATGGGTGGGATTGACCACAAAATGACACATGATATAATTATATAACATAATTATGTAACATAATTATATAACATAATTATATATATGGAATCATAGAGATTTATATTTAGCTACATATTTACCGGAAGTCATATTTGCCACTGATGAAATGTGGCTTGCGTGTCTCTTGCACATCTTGCTATATTATATGAATCCTTAATAGAAGGTAGTAAGGGAAAATGAATTTCTAGGTTAAAAATGGGCCTTTGGGAGGTGATTAGGATTAAATAAGGTTATTAGAGTGGCAGTCCCATGATTGAATCTAGTGGTTTTATACAAAGAGCATGGAGGACTATCAAAGACTCACATGTACATTCTTTATCTCATGCTAAGTAATGTCCTGTGCCTCCCAAGGATTCTGCCAGGAAGAAAGAAATAACCAGATGTGGACCTTGGAACTTGGACCTCTAAAGAATGAGCCAAAAGAAACCTCTTTTCATAAAAAACTTACCATGTCATGTGTGTCGTGTTATTAGCAACAGAAAATGTCTAATATAATATTCCACTAGTTAAATTAGTTTTGGATGTTTTCAGATCATACAAGTATTTTATAAATGGTTTTGCATTCTGTTAAAATCTTCATATGGTGTTATGTAGCTGGTTAATGAAGGTTTTACTGACCCCTATCTAACTCTTCTTTATTTTAGCAAATTGTATATACATTCCTAAGCCTTTTCTCAGATTCTGAGGCTATATCATTGATCACTTAGAGAAGAGCCTTACTAAATAAGTCATGACTAAGTAGGAGAAGTATTCATGAATTTGAAAGTGTATCATCTGACAAATACATAGCATAAAAGCAAAGAGAAAGAAAGAGAACAGCCAGTTCTTTAAATATGCCAATAAATGTTTTCCAGAGAGACATCTACCTGATTCTTGAAAGTGAAATAGTAGTTTCATAGACAGAATACAGCAGTTGATTTGCTCATCAGTGTTAAGTATATCAGAGTCAAGGACATACGCAACAGCTTGCTGGAGGACATCGTCTAGTAATTCGACATTAATGAGACATGAAGACAAGAGAGCAAAGAAGAAATCTATAAGGCTTAGAGTTTGGGAACAGTCCCATTGTTTAAAGTTTCTGTACTTTGTAAAGAAACTCTAAGTCTAACCTGGTGAATGAAGAACATGAAGTACTTACAGAGTTTATAGATAGGCAGGAGGTAGGGTGGCCCACTGGCAGGTACTGCAGCTTTCAAAGTGAAGAATGACAGATGGGAGCCTAGGCTAGGGCTACATTTGGATTCAGCTGAGTGAATATGAAGAGTTGACAATGTAAATTTAATATTTGGAGAGAATCGTGGCTTCCGGGATGAGAAAATGGATGAGAAATGATGTTTGAAATATGTACAGATGTGTCTTAGTCAGTGTTTCTATCCCTGCACAAAACATCATGGCCAAGAAGCAAGTTGGGGAGGAAAGGGTTTATTCATCCTACACTTCCACATTGCAGTTCATCACCAGAGGAAGTCAGGACTGGAACTCAAGCAGGTTAGGAAGCAGGAGCTGATGCAGAGGCCATGGAGGGATGTTACTTACTGACTTGCTTCCCCTGGCTTGCTCTGCTTGCTTTCTTATAGAACTCAGGTCTACCAGCCCAGGGATGGCACCACCCACAATGAGCTGGGCCCTCCCCCCTTGATCACTAGTTGAGAAAATGCCTTACAGCTGGATCTCATGGAGGCATTTCTTCAACTGAGGCTCCTTTTTCTGTGATTAACTCCAGCTTCTGTCAAGTTGACACAAAACCAGCCAGTACATGGTGCTATTATAAAATGTAAATTTCTTTTCTTTCTTCATGTATATGTGTATGTGTATATTTTTGACTAAAGAAAGACAGTGAGAGTAGCTGCAAAGTGAGGAGGATCAAAGAAAATGTAATTTAAAATTAGTATTTATTTATTTTTACATCTCAAACACTGACCCAGTTCTTGGTCCCCCTTCTCTGCACAAAATTCCTCCTTCCTTCCATCTCCCCTTCTCCTCTGACAGAGTCCTTCTACTCCCATAGCCCCCACTACAGCCTATCATGTCTGCCAGATTAGGCATACCCTCTCTGACTAAGGTCAGACAAAGCAACCCTGATGGAGAACTGAAACCACAGTCAGGCTATAGGCTTAGGGAAAGCTTCTGTTCCAGTTGTTGGGAGACCTATATGGAAACTGAGCTGCATGTCTTTGACATATGTGTCAGGGGTCTCACTCAAGCCAGTGAATGGTCTTTGGTTGGTAGTTCAGTCTGTGAGCACTCCCAGTGGTCCTTAGTTGAGTCTGTGGGTTCTCCTGTACAATTCCCATCCCCTTCTTGTCCTTCATTCCACCCCCAAGAGTCCTGTACTGTCCAAAATTGACTGTGGATATCTGCAACTGTTTCTGTCAGCTGCTGGGTAGAACCTCTCAGAGGACAGTTACATAGGCTACAATCTGCAAGAATACAGAGTATCGGGTCAGGGAATTGGTGCTTGTCCATGGATGGGTTTCTGGTTGGTCTGGTTATTGGTTGGCCATTCATTCAATCTCTGTTGCATCTTTTTCCTACATGTCTTTTAGATAAGACATGTTTAGCATTAAAAGTTTTGTAGGTGGGCTAGGGTCTTTTCCCCTCTACTGGGAGTCCTGCCTGGTTATAGGAGGTGGCCTCTTCAGGTTCCATGTTCCTACTGACAGGTTATTCAGCAAAGGCCATCTACATTCATTCTTGGGAGCCTCCCCCAAACCAGATCTCTGGGACTACCTAAAGACTTTCCCTACTCACCTACCCCTGGCAGCTGAGGATTTCTCCCAACCACTTCCCTCCCTTCCTCTGCTTCCTATGACTATTTTGTTCTTTCTTCTAAGTGTGATTCCAGCATGCTTACATTGTCTTTCTTTCTTGTTTTACTTCCTTGCATCTATAGGGGTATATCATGTGTATTCTATACTTTATGGCTAATATCCACTTGTTGGCGAGTAGATACCATACATGTTCTTTTGGTTGTTGGTTACCTCACTCAAGGTGGTATTTTCTAGTTCCATCTATTTTCATGAAAAACTTATGAACTTCTTATTTTTAATAGTTGAATAGCATTTCATTGTGTAAATGAACCACATCATTTTCTTTATTCATTCTTTGTTTGAGGGATGTCTAGGTTGTTTCCAGTTTCTAGCTATTACATATATAGCTACTGCAAACTCAATAGAGCAGGTGTCCTTGGGGTACTGTAGAGCATCTTTTGGGTATATGCCCAGGAGTGGTATAGCTGTGTCTTAGGTAGAACTATTTTCAGTGTCTAACACACTGCCAGATTGATTTCCAGACTGCTTTTGCAGCCCCACTAGCAATGGAGGAGTCTCCACATCCTCACTACCATCTGCTGTCTCTTGAGTTTTCATCTTAGCCATTCTGAGTGGTTTGAGGTAGAACCTCAGGATCAGTTTGATTTGTGTTTTCCTGATGACTAAGGATGTTAAACATTTTTAAAGTGTGTCTCAGTTATTTGAGATTCCTTGATTAAAAATTCTCTGTATAGCTCTGTAAGTTGTTTTTTAATAGGTTATTTGGTTTGTTGGTGTCTAACTTTTGATTTCATTATAATTTTGGATATTATTGGATGTAGGATTGGTAAAGATCTTTTTCCAATTTGTAGGCTGATATTTTGTCCTATTGACAGTCTTCTTTGCCTTACAGAAGCTTTTCAGTTTCATGAGGTTTTATTGATTGCTGATTTTAGAGCCTGACCCACTGGTGTTCTCTTCAGGAAATTATTTTGCATATTGATATGTTCAGGCTATTTCTCACTTTTTTTCCTTTATTACATTCAGTGTGTCTGGTTAAATATTGAGGTCTTTGATCCACTTGGTGTGGAGTATTGTGTTGGCTGATATGTATGTAGCTATTTGCATTCTTCAACAATTATTGAAGATGTGTTGCTTTCTCTTTTTTTCCCTTGTGTGGTTTTGGCTTCTTTGTCAAAATTAAGTGTCCATAGGTTTACTTCTGGGTACTCGATTCTATTCCATTGAGCAATCTCTGTTTCTATATCATTATCTTGCAGTTTTTATCACTATTGCCTTGTAGTACAGCTTGCTGTCAATGGTGACTCCTCCAAAAGTTTATTTATTTTTCATTATTGTTTTAGCTATTCTGGTTTCATGTTTATTTATATTTGTTCATTTGTTTTCTTTTTCCATATGAAGTTGAGAATTGCTCTTTCCATGTCTGTAAAAATGTGTTGAAAATTTCATAAGTATTACATTAAATCTGTAGATTGCTTTTGGCAAATTGCCAATTTTTATTACATTAATCTTACTGACTCATGACCATGGGAGATCTTTTGATCTTCAAATGTCTTCTTCAATTTCTTTTATCAAGGACTCAAAGATCTTCTCATATAGATCTTTTGCTTTTTTGTGAGTGTTTTTTTTGGTTTTTTTTTTGTTTTTGTTTTTTTTAGAGAATTCAATAATCCTATTTTATTTTGTTTTGTTTTACAGATTTCAAGCATTTTTTTTGCATAAAATTATACAATACATTTTTGTCAGTACTTTTTCTCAGATTTTAAAATAATTTTTACATAAATCTATATGAATAGTCAGTACTTGATCTTTTTAAAGGTTTGACAGTATGCATCGAAAGCCCAATAGTTACAATGAGCACAAAGTACATGCAAAACAAAATGTAACATGAAAATAGTCAAAGTTTTCTTGTTGTGTAAAGATTTTTTTTTTTGTTTTGTTTTGTTTTGTTTTCTTTATTTCTTGGACTTCATACAGTCTGTGAGTTGTTTCTGGGGCAGTGCGAGCCTCTGGGGTTAGCATTCCAATATCAGTGACTGCATATTATGTCTGTTCTTTTGTGACTGGGTTATCTCACTCAGAATGATATTCTCTAGATGCAGCCATTTTCTTAAGAATTTGGTTAAGTCATTGTTTCTGGTGGCTGAGTAGTATTCCATTGTGTAAATGTACCACAATTTTTGTATCCATTCATCTTCTGAAGGGCATCTGGGTTCTTTCCAGCTTCTGGCTATTATAAATAGAGCTGCTATGAACATTATGGTGCATATGTCTTTGTTGTGTACTAAGGTGTCTCTGGGGTATATGCCCAGAAGTGGAATAGCTGGGTCTTCAGGTAGTATTATGTCCAATTTTCTGAGGTATCGCCAGACTGATTTCCAGAGTGGTTGTATTAGTTTGCAACCCCACCAACAGTGGAGAAGTGTTCCTCTTTCTCCGCAACCTCACCAGCATATGTCATCATCTGAGTTTTGGATCTTGGCCAATCTGACTGGTGTGAGGTGGAATTGTGAGTGTTACACCAAGATATTTTATATCATTTTTAGCAACACCACATGGTTTTAGTGAGGAATACTCCCAGTCTTTCAAAGAGCTAATACTAATACTCCTCAAACTATTCTACAAAACGAAAACAACAACAACAACAACAACAACAACAAAACCTGCCGAATTTATTCTCTGAGACCACAGTTACTTTGATACCTTAATTATACAAAGGCTCAAAAAAAGACAGAGAACTTCAAACCAATTTTGCTTATGAACATGGATGTAAAGATACTCAATAGAGCTCTCCCAAACTTAATCTAAGAACACATCTAAAACATTATTCTCTATGATCAAGTAGGCTTTATCCCAGGAAGACAGGAATGGTTTAATGTACAAAAGACCATCAATGCAATCCACTATATAAACTATTAGAAAAAAGATAAAGAGAGTGGGAGGGGATATGGCCCATGGAGGTGTGGCCAGGCATGGGGACAAGAGGGATGCCTCTGATGAACCCATGTTAGGAATCTCTTCCCCCTTAGGGACCAGCCACACTTGCATTGCATGGAAAAACTAGGTGATCATGAATCAGAAATAAGTACTCTCAGACAGTATCAAGTTCAGAGATTTTCAAATGAGAACAAATCAGTATTTTCTTAAAATATTTTAAATTAATTTTTAAATAATAAATGTATGCCCCTCCTCCAAATCACTTTGGAATCCTTATAATAGTCTCCCTTATATCTTTACCTCCCCTTTTTGTTTAGTAACACAATAAGCTCAGCTAGTACTGCCCATATTTTAATAAATGTAAATCCATCCACTGGGCTTGGGTATTATAGCAATGGTCACAACCCTAAAGAAAAGTGAGTCACCCTCATACCAATAAAACTTCTATTTGAGGCACAGCCTTAGTAGCCCTTCTGCAATTATGATTAAAATATTTTAATACATTTTTAAAATTGTAAAACATAAATTATATAATTTCCCCCTTCCCTTTTGTTCCTAAACAATCCTATTCTTGCTCTCTTTTAAATTCATGGCCTCATTTTCATTAATCACACACACTCATACACACACACATATGCATGTATATAAATATTTAATTATTAAATAAATAATTAATATAACAAATACATTTCTATATAATATACAATAAATATTATAAATAATATAATAAAATAATATCTATAAAAACAATATAAAATAAGTACATTAAATATGTGTTCCACATAATGTTTCATGTGTGTAAATGATTTTAATAATGGCCACTCGATACTGATAACCAGTTGTTTCTTTTGATCACAGAATTCCTTGCTTGCCTGTAGTTCTTTTTCTGTAGAGTTCAAGCTATCAAGTTCCCTTGTTAGCATATCAGTGTCATCATTGTTCAGATCATGTTTAGGCAGCCTAGTTGGTGGAATTCTATGGCCGTGGCTTCTAGCAGTTTAGGACACACACTCTCATAGCTAATGTTCTGTTCCCCTGGATCTTACAATATTTTTGCCTCTCCTTGTTTAATGATCCCTGGGCCATAGGTGCAAGAGTTGTCCTTTAAATACATCAGTTGAGACTGGGTTCCTCCAATTTCCATTTTGATGGGCTATGGTTTTCTGTAATGGTCTCCAGATTTGGAAAAGAGAATATTTCTGGCTGGGAGTGGGGTGAGGACTACATTTACCTGTGGCTAGAAGGACAAATATTTAGAATGTAGTTTTGGTTTAATTGTTATAGTAAAGTAAGGTTGTAGTTTCTCCTCTAAAACCCATGATGTCTCTAGCCCTGAGTAATTGTTTTTGACTCTAGTGCTAGACATAATTTTCCTTTTGTTATGTTGGTTTTATATCCATTTAGAAAACTGGAGGCTATCACAAATATATGTGTACCACTACTGCATCTTTAGAGTTGGCCTGCCATGCTCCCTGTTACTGTTCATAGGTATTATACCCAGGTAAGTCTTTCATTGCTTTCTTCCCTTGGAAGCTTTATGGCTCCTTCTGATACCATGAAAGCTAGTAATCTTGCAGGAAACTATCAGGGAAGATTCAAATTGAGGGTTTTTGTTCCCTGTCCCCAAAGTACATGCTGTCTTCAGCAATAGGAACTTGCATTTAAACTCTGAGGAGAAATGAAAGGGAATAGCAATAGTCAATAAAGTTTTTGGAGTGTCTTGAACAATGTCTTCCAATGGCCCAAACAGGAAATTCTCCTGTTGATGTGTGGATTTGTCTATAGCATATAAAGGGGATATTGTCAGCCCAATGAGAAAATTTCACTTAAAACTATATATGGATTGTTATATATCAACTTTCATGTACTAGTACAGATATGTCTAGGTAGGTGCTAGCATGATTCCTTGTGACTGTTTGTCCAAGTCACTACAGCTTCTCTGAGTTCTTGTACAATAGCCAAGAACCTTCAGAGACAGCCTTTCACCTCCTTCCAGCTTCTGGTTCTTAACAATCTTTCAGAAACTCTCCACTATAATAGTCCTATAGCTTTACTTTGAAAAAAGGTTGAGATAAATGACCCATTTAACACAATTTTACAAAAATAAATGATAATACATCAATATTTAAATCATTTTGAACATCAGGTGAGATTGAGAATATCCTATATTTTTAAATATAATGACATGTTTCTATCAATGTATTTGACCACATAAAAATGAGATATTTTCTTTTAATGATGGGCTTGTCAGATCTCTTAACATATTACATAAATGAACTTGATGTACTGAAAAGATTTATCACACTTTAATCTGTTTTTATCTTCTCATATTATCTTTGATTTTATTCATGTCTGGAATAGCCTTATAGTAAAGTATTTCATATATCAATATGTTCTATTAAATCATAGAAAGTTTGGATTTCTTTGTAAAATGATTTTTTTGTGCAGATCCAAAAAATTACACTCTTATATTTTGTCCTGTAGTTTCATAGCTTTAATTTGTTATATGTTTGCATTTGTGGGCCATTTGGAAATTTGTTTTGGCATAGGAAGCAAGCTAGAAGTATAATTTAATTTTTTCCAGAGTACACAAATTCCATCAATACAACTTTTCAAATACCATCTTTCCCCCACTGTTAAGCAATACTAATTCTTTCTAAAACCAAGTTCATATGAATATCTGAGTCTTCCCATATATGCTGTTGACATGATTCTGTATGGATAAGCTACTACTTAGGGTAAAGTCCTCTTTTTATCATGTCGCCTAAAGGATGTAAGAGGTTTTCATAAATATTTCAGGTAAAGACAAGAAACTAATATTCATGCATTTCTATTTAGTAAGAGCCAAGGTCACATCCTATTATCTTGCTTTGAACAGTGATTTTTTTATTGTTAATAATCATTGACTATTCCCAGAGTCAATCGTGCTGTTTGGTCATTTGGTGATAGGCTAAGGGAGTGTCACGGAAGGTTGCCGGGAAGAGTTCTGTGAACCTGAAAGCTCCCCTTTCTTCATGTCATGTCGTGGCTGAATGTAGAAGATTGTGAACACTTTTTGGTACAGGGGAGATTGTGTGGAGATTGTGTGTTTCTGAAATGGTAACTTCAGGATAAAATTGAAGACATCAAAAACAAGGACAGACGAAGTCTTGAGAGAAGAATGGACATATATTTAACTTGGTTCATCAACAATTTTTTGATAGCTTGTCTAGCAAATGTTTCCATTAAAATTATGTGTTTGTTTCAGGTTGATTTTCCCCAAAATCTCATAAAGATTGTGATAGAAAGAAGAGTCCATGAATTAGCTCCCTGTGTGACTTTTACTTTAATTTTTCCCATTTAATTTTAAACTTTTCAGTCACAGGGTGAATTGATATTATTATTGTTGTTGGGCTGTTTTACTTTGTAATTACTGTAAGTTTCTGAAGCAAATTGGCTATATAAATTTTATAACCATGATCAGAGGATAGAGAAATCAGTTAATTAACCACTTAAAAATGGTATATGTTTTTAAAAGTACCTTCCTGGTTCTTGAAAGTATAAAAGGTAGGTTATAAGCCAATAGTATCAAATATGAAATAAATAAAGACTACTCAACTTCTACAAACCCAGTATATAGACACATTCTATGGTTGAATAGTGTCCCTTAACCAGAAGGTAAAAATATCATTATTGTTAAAATTTAGTATAGATTCAATGAGAATGGCATCTTCAGGAATGTTTTATTGAATTCATACTACCTTGCTTTCTACAATTAACATAATGCAAACATGGTAAAAAACCAAACAACAAATCTTTTAGAAAATCCCGAACCTAAACTCCATTAACCAAATCTGGCAAACACTGACCAGTGTGAAATTTTAGCCAGCTTTATTATTCAATGCCTTCTGATTTGCAAATTGCTTTTTTGTTTCCATATGAAGTGTGAAGAAAATGGGCCCAGAGCCACAGGCAGAGCCTGCACACAGCCATCAGGACTAACGGCCTGCCTGCCTGAGCACCCAGAGGAGACCCATGAGCTCTCTCCATGGGTGAGCGCACACTCTCCACACTGCCTATTTGGGGAGACTTTGGGAACTCTCAGGGAGCAGGCATACTTTATAGCTTAAAGCTGTACACTTCAGGCCTCCATCTGCACCCAGAGCTAGAGTCAGGCCATTGCCATTAGAACTCAATGCCAGCCCATAGAGGGCTGAACATCCAGGACCAATCTCCCTCCATAGCCTAGAGCCCAAAGACACAGGGAATATAAAAGCTCCATTCAGAGACAACAAGGTCAACTAACATCAAAGATAAGAATATGACAAAAGGCAAGCATAAGAATCTAAGCAACAGAAACCAATACAACCTGGCAACATCAGAACCCAGCTTTCCCATTACAACAGGTAGTATATATCCCAACACACCAACAATTCCCCAGGATTTGAACTTAAAATCTTGCTTCATGTTGATGATAGAAGGCCTGAAGAAGTGCAAGAATAACTCACTTAAGAAATACAGAACAGA
This sequence comes from Micromys minutus, assembly GCF_963924665.1. Lineage (NCBI taxonomy): Eukaryota > Metazoa > Chordata > Mammalia > Rodentia > Muridae > Micromys > Micromys minutus. Next base: position 16,525,988 of record NC_137983.1, read on the forward strand.
AAGTTGGACATAGTACTATCTGAAGTCCCAGTTATTCCACTTCTGGGCATATACACAAATGATGCTCCAACATATAATAAGGACACATGCTCCACCATGTTCATAGCAACTTTATGTTTAATTGCCAGAAGCTGGAAAGAAACCAGATGTCCTTCAGTAGATGGATGGATACAGAAATTGTGGTACATTTACACAATAAAGTACTACTCAGTTTTTAGAAACAATGACTTTACAAAATCCCTAGGCAAATAGATGTATCTAGAGAATATCATCCTAAGTGAAGTAACCCAGTCACAAAAGAACTCTCATGGTATGTACTCACTGAGAAACCGATACTAGTCCAAAAGGCACAGAATATCCAGGAAACAACTCACAGAAATTATTAAGTTCAAACAGTCCTTCTTAAAAGGGAGAACAAAACACTCATGGGAGTAAATAAAGGAAAAAATTAGAGGAGCTGGGATTGTAGAAAAGATCATCCAGAGACTGCCTCACCTGGGGATCCATCCCATATGCAGCCACTAAAACCAAGCACTATTACTGATGCCAAGTAGTGCTCACTGGCAAGAATCTGATGTGGATGCCTCCTTAGAGACTCTGCCAGAGACGTATTGAATCGGAAGAGGATGCTTGCAACTGACCATCGGACTGAACATGGCGACCCCAGTGAATGAGTTGGAGAAAGGACTGAAGGATCTGAAAGGGTCTGCAATGCAATGGGAAGAACAAAAAGATCAACTAACCAAACATACTATAGCTCCCAGGAACTAAAACACCAACCAATGAGTACACATGGAGAAACCCATGGCTCCAGGTGCATATGCAACAAAGGATAGTATTCTGTGGCATCAGTGGGAGGAGAGGCCTTTGGTCCAGCACAGACTTGTTTTCCCAGTGTAGGGGAATGTCAAGGCCAAGTTGAGGGGCAAGAGGGTGGTTGGGAGGGGAACAACCTTCATGGAGGTAATGAGAGAGGAGATTGTGAGAATGGGGATAACATCTGAAATGTAAATACATATAATATCCAATTAAAAAAAGAAAACATGTGTGAAGAAAATGGCTATAGGAGTAGAGATAACCTCATTCCGCTATAATTGTTATGAGTCATAATATTTTTGGAGATAATGTTTGATAAATAGCAATTCACAGGTTGAAAACCACTGCTCTAGGTGAAGAATGGAACATACTTTGTGATCAAAATTATCATTCCACAACATATTATATAAACATAATCAAGAGAAAATAGAGTGTTCAGTGTGGGTTAATAGAAAGTGTTAATTATCTGACTAACAGGGGGACCATGTTTGACAACAATTTGGTGTTGATCACTACATTTATTGATAAAAATATTGTTAATGATGGAAGGAAATGTTGCACACAGCACTTTGAACTCATATCACCAAATTACATTGCTGTTTAGAGTGAAGTTTTTCTGAAAAGCTATTGAGGCTATCTTGGAAGTATAAACACTTTCAGGGTTAAGGTAATGGCTTTCAGTGGCACAGAGCAATATAATGAAAATAATGGACAGATTATACCCCTTATTTCTCCTCTACAAACTCATTTCAGTATAGTACAAAGACACAGAGAGCGGAGCCCGGCCCATCTGCCACCCGGAACTGCAGCTCGTAAAGGCTGAACAACCAGTGAGTGGGAGACCTAGGCTGTAGGGGAGCAGAGGGATCTCTGCGGAGCACAGACGGAAAGTGCACCCTATGCCTTGCCCTGCCCTGCCATGCCTGATCCAGCGACCGGGAACAGAAAATTAGAACTTCTGTTTCCACCCGGAAGCGACTTCAGGACGCAGAGCGGAGCCTGGCCCATATGCCACCAGGAACGGCGGCTCGTTGAGGCTGAGCAACTGGTGGGTGGGAGACATGGGCTGCCGGGGAGCAGAGAGATCTCTGTGGAGTGCACACAGAAAGTGCACCCCTTGACTTGCCCTGCCCTGCCTTGCCTGATCCAGCGAACAGGAAAGGAAATTTAGAACTTCTGTTCCCACCCGACAACTCTGAGGCATAGAACAGGGCTCGACCCATCTGACACATGGACCAGTGGAGATCCAGGGACACAGACCAGATACAAGGGAAAGGCAGGAACATATCACTGACAACAAAATGGCAAGAGGAAAGCGAAAGAGTATATCCTAAGGAAACCAAGACAATCTAGCAACACCAGAGCCCAGCTCTCTCATAACAGCAAACATCGGAATTCCAAACACGCCAGAAAAAGAAGACACAGACCTGAAATCATACCTCAAGACGCTGATAGAGATACTTAAACAAGAAAGGGAGGAAAAGCAAAAAGATTTAGAAGCTTTTAAAGAAGAAACAGGAAAAACACTCAAAGAACTCAAAGAACTAGAGGAAAACAGAACCAAAGAAATAAAGGGACGGAAGAGAGAAATTAAAACAGAAATTGACACAATAAAAAAAACACTAAAAGAGATAACACTAAAGTCAGAACACCAAAAAAATAAACCAGGAGTCACAGAAGCAAGCATTTCCAATAGATTACAAGAGATCGAAGAGAGAATCTCGGGGGCAGAAGAAAACATTGCAAACATAGACAAAACAACCAGAGAAGATGCAAAAAACAAAAAGCTCCTAACCCAAAATGTCCAGGAAATCCAAGACACAATGAGAAGACTGAACCTAAGGATAATAGGAATAGAAGAGGGAGAAGAGTATCAACTAAAAGGCACAGTAAATATCTTCAACAAAATCATAGAAGAAAACTTTCCTACCCTCAAGAATGAGATGACCACGAGCATAAAAGAAGCCTTCAGAACTCCAAATAGGTTGGACCAGAAAAGAAATACCTCTCTACACATAATAGTAAAAGTATCAAGTGCCCAAAGCAAAGTAAGAATACTAAAATCAGTAAGGGAAAAAGGTCAGGTAACATATAAAGGCAGGCCAATCAGACTCACACCCGATTTCTCAACAGAGACTATGAAAGCTAGAAAAGCCTGGACAGACATCATGCACACCCTAAGAGAGCACAAGTGCCATCCCAAGCTGCTATACCCAGCAAAACTATCAATCACCATCGATGGAGAAATGAAGATATTTCAAGACAAATCAAAATTTACACAATATCTGACCACAAACAGAGCACTACAACGAATTATAGGTGGAAAACCCAATACAATGAGGGAAAATACAGCCTAGTAAAAACAAGAAAACTCCTAAACAAGAAAACTAAAAGAAGAAAAAAACACAGACACAACTCAACCCAAAAAAGCAATAATGGCAGGAAACAGAAACAACTATTCCTTGATATATATTAACATAAATGGACTCAACTCCCCAATAAAGAGACATAGATTATCAGATTGGATACATAAACAAAATCCAGCCTTTTGGTGCATACAGGAAACTCATCTCAGAGTCAGAGACAGACACTATCTCAGAGTAAAAGGGTAGGAAAAAAACTTCCAAGCAAACAGCTCTAAGAAGCAAGCTGGAGTTGCTATTCTAATATCGAATAAAGTAAATTTCCAACCAAAAGTTATCAAAAAAGATAAGGAAGGACACTTTTTACTCATTACCGGGGAAATCTGTCAGGAGGAACTCTCAATTCTTAACATATATGCTCCAAATTAAAAAGCACCCACATTCATAAAAGAAACCCTACTAAAGCTCAAAAAATACATTTCACCCCACACAATAATAGTGGGAGACTTTAATACCCCACTTCCAACAATGGACAGATCAGGGAAACAGAAACTGAACAAGGACACTGCAAAACTAGCAGAGACTTTGAACCAACTAGAATTAATAGATATATACAGAACATATTATTCTAAAGTAAAAGAATACACCTTCTTCTACCACCCCATGGCACCTTCTCGAAAATTGACTACATAATTGGACACAGAACGAGCCTCCATCGATATAAGAAGATTGAAATACTCCCATGCATCCTCTCAGATCACCATGGTATAAGCTGGTCTTTAACAACAACAAAAACAACAAAAAGCCCACATACACATGGAAACTAAACAACGCTCTGTTAAACGATAGCAGGGTTAAAGAAGAAATAAAGAAAAAAATTAAGGATTTTCTAGAATTCAACGCAAACGAAAACACAACATACCCAAATCTATGGGATGCAATGAAAGCAGTATTGAGAGGAAAACTCATAGCCCTAAGTGCTTCCAAAAAGGAACTGGAGAGAGCTTACATCAGCAACCTGACAGCAGAGCTAAAAGCCCTAGAACAACAGGAAGCAGATATACCCAAGAACCATTGAAAAAATCAACAAAACCAAGAGTTGGTTCTTTGAGAAAATCAAGAAGATTGATAAACCCCTAGACAGACTACCTTGAGGGCAAAGAGAGAGTATAAAAATTAAAAAAAATCAGAAAGGAAAGTGGAGACATAACAACTGAAACTGAGGAAATTCAAGAAATCATCAGATGCTATTACAAAACTTATACTCCACAAAATTGGAAAATCTGAAGGAAATGGACAAATTCCTAGACAGATACAAGATCCTAAAGTTAAACCAGGACCAAGGAAACACTCTAAATAAACCTATAACATCTAAAGCAATAGAAGAATTCATCAAAAGCCTCCCAACCAAAAAAACCCAGGTCCAGACAGATTCAATGCAGAATTTTATCAGACATTTATTAGGGATATAACACCAATACTCTCCAAACTATTCCAAAAGATAAAATCAAATGGAATACTACCTAACTCATTTTTTGAGGCTACAATAACCCTAGTACCTAAACCACACAAAGACCCTACAAGGAAAGAGAACTTTAGACCAATCTCACTTATGAACATTGATGCAAAAATACTCAACAAAATTCTTGCAAACCGAATCCAAGACACATAAAAACGATAATTCATCATGACCAAGTAGGCTTCATCCCTGGGATGGAGGAAGGGTTTAACATAAGGAAATCCATCAATGTAATCCACCATATAAACAAACTGAAAGATCAAAATCACATGGTCATCTCACTAGATGCTGAGAAAGCATTTGACAAAATCCAACACCCCTTCATGTTAAAAATCCTGGAAAGAACAGGAATCCAAGGTCCATACTTAAACATAATAAAAGCAATATACAGCAAACAAACAGCCAACATCAAACTTAATGGCGAGAAACTTTAATCAATCCCACTAAAATCAGGGACTCGACCAGGCTGCCCACTCTCCCCCTACCTATTCAACATAGTACTGGAAGTCCTGGCTGGAGCAATTAGACAGCAAAAGGAAATCAAGGGGATACAAATCGGAAAGAAAGAGATAAAAACATCACTCTTTTCCGATGACATGATAGTGTACTTGAGTGACCCCAAAAATTCCACCAGAGAACTTCTACAGCTGATAAACAAGTTCAGCAAAGTGGCTGGATACAAAATTAACTCAAACAAATCAGTAGCCTTCCTATACTCAAAGGACAAACATGTGGAGAAAGAAATTAGGGAAAAGGTACCCTTCACAATCATCACAAAAACTATGAAATACCTTGGTGTAACTCTAACAAAGCAAGTGTAGGACCTGTATGACAAGAACTTCAAACCTCTAAAGAAAGAAATTGAGGAGGATCTCAGAAAATGGAAAGATCTCCCATGCTCATGGAATGGAAAGATCAACATCTTAAAAATGGCCATCCTACCAAAAGCAATCTACAGATTCAATGCAATCCCCATCAAAATTCCAACCCAGTTCTTCATGGAATTGGAAAGATCAATGTGCAATTTCATATGGATTAACAAAAGACGTAGGATAGCGAAATCCATCCTCAACAACAACAAAAAAAAAATCTGCGGGAATCACTATCCCTGACCTCAAGCTATATTACAAGGCAATTGTGCTGAAAACTGCATGGTACTGGTACAGAAATAGGCATGTGGATCACTGGAATAGAATAGAAGATCCAGAAATGAGCCCTCGTGTATATGGTCACCTGATTTTTGACAAAGGAGCAGTAAACATTCAATGGAAAAAGGACAGCCTATTCAACAAATGGTGCTGGTCTAACTGGCACTCAGCATGCAAAAGAATGAAAATAGACCCTTTCTTATCTCCTTGTAGAAAGCTCAAGTGTAAGTGTAAGTGGATCAAAGATCTCCACATTAAACCAAATACACTGAAACTATTAAATGAGAAAGTAGGGAAAACCTTAGAACACATAGGCACAGGAGAAAATTTCCTGAACAAAACACCAATGGCTCAAGCTCTAAGGTCAAAGATTAACAAATGGGACTTAATGAGATTGCAAAGTTTCTGTAAGGCTAAGGACATTGTCAAGAAAACAAAACGGCAACCAACAGAATGGGAAAGGATCTTTACCAACACCACATCGTGTGTGTGTGTGTGTGTGTGTGTGTGTGTGTGTGTGTGTGTGTGTGTGTGTGTGTCTCCCTCCCTCTCTAAGGATGGTATTTACTGTTGTTAATCTTTAATACCAGAAGAAATGGTCCATAGATTTGTGAATGATTTAGAAAGATAATAACTCATGAATCCTGTTACAAAAGTTTTGGACATAGTACTACCTGAAGACCCAGCTATTCCACTTCTGGGCATATACCACAGAGACACTTTAATAAAAAACAAAGATACATACACCACAATTTTCATAGCAGCTCTATTTATAATAGCCAGAAGCTAGAAAGAACCCAGATGTCCTTCAGTAGATGAATGGATACATAAATTGTGGTACATTTACACAATGGAATACTACTCAGCCACCAGAAACAATGACTTAACCAAATTCTTAAGAAAATGGCTGCATCTAGAGAATATCATCCTGAGTGAGATAACCCAGTCACAAAAGAACAGACATAATATGCAGTCACTGATAGTAGGATGCTAACCCCAGAGGCTCGCACTGCCCCAGAAACAACTCACAAACTGCGTGAAGTCCAAGAAAAAAAACAAAACAAAACAAAACAAAAACAAAAAAAAGTTGAATTAGTAAACCTATAATAATTTTTGTCATATGTAGAAATGTGTATTTTTGCTTCATTAGTTATAATTTCATTTCTGTTTATTTGTTTTTTCTTTGCAATATTTATTCATTAAAGGTTATTATATCATGGTTTAAAAAAACGAATCTATTATGACATATAGCTGGTATGTCCTGAATATTTGGGGTTGAATTTATAGGTTAAATTTCATGCTGTATTACATATAGAATTTGCACTCATGTTCCAAATATTTCTATCAGTAGATTCACTTTTGTTAAGTGAAGTTCATAAGGCATAAATTAAATGTATAATAAAAAAAGAATTGTTTGTATTTCTTTTTCTTATCTAAATGTGACTGTATTGTTTAAATATATTTATTTTTAGATGAAAAAATAAATAAAACAAACCAAAAGTTAAACTGAGAAATAGTGGGAAATAGAACTATGTCAAGAATGGTGGATTGGCCTCAAATTTGCTACATAGTTGAGGATGACCTTGAACTTCTGATTCTCTGCTCTCTCAGCTCTGTGTCAGTATATCTAATTTATGCACTACTCAGAGAGAAACCCAGAGCTTTGTGTGAATTTGAGGCATGTTCTTTACATAAGGAGCCATATTTACAGCCTAAATTTTTACATTGGTAAATGACTAAGTCAGCTCATTTCATTGAAAGCTTACAATCCCTTCTGATTTATCCGCATTTTAATTGATATATAATCATGTCGATTATGTTAATTTAATATAGCAGTTTTTAGTTGCATTTTTGTTTTAATTTTGTGCTTAAAGGGTTTCTATTTATTTTTAGTGAATCTTCATTACTCTGAGGATTTCTTTTTTAGAAAACTGTGTAAGCATTAGTTTTATCATTCATCTCTATTAATTTTTACTGCTTTTTACTTTTTCTTTGTTTTTCCTTTTTTTCTATTGTTATTGTTTTTTCCTTATAGCTTTTTCTATGTAAGTAAAATATTAGCAAATGTGTTTTCAGTTTTTCTTTCTGAAATGAGCACATGCACATTCTAATTCACTAATCCTTTAAATTTTTTTTTACAAAAAATGTTATATATGGTGGCCTCATTATCATTCAGCTTAAATGTTGTTTTAAATTTATATTTGAACCGCCTTTTCAACTCTAGAGAAAGTAGTAAAAAGCCTGTTGTATTTGTTATTGGTTTTCAAATTTTTAGCATTATATTTTGCATCATAGTTTGCATGAAGAGGATTATTAAAAATACAGGTGTTACTTTGTGACCTATTATAAATCTGATGTTTTCTTATAATGGTTAACTTAAATGTTTATTATGACCTTGTTAAATATGAAGCACTTTATATTAAGTCAAGTTTATTCTATATGCCAGATGTTCTGTAGCATATACTCATTGTATAATAAGTTGTAGAATACATAAAGGTATCTAGTTAATTTTTTATTATACCTTTTAAAATATATTTTAATAGCTTATGATTGTAATAAGTATATAATTTATAAAATAGTTTTAATATTTTGTTTATCTTCATGGTCTTCTCATATACTTTGTTAAATAATTAATAAGTTTTAGCTTGAGCAATGTTCTTTTAATATTAAAAACCAATTTTAGAAGATGATATTTTTGATTATTTTAGTTCTTGAAACTTCACATATTATTATATTTAGAATAAAGTGTGGATATGTCACTTTACTTAGAAGGAGAAACAAGCAGTCATTAAAAGTCTCTGAACAAAAAAAGCCCACAACCAAATGGGTTTAGTGCAGAATTCTATCAAACTTTCAAAGAAGACCTAATATTAATACTTTTCAAACTATTACACAAAGTAGAAAAAGAAGGAACACTACCTAATTCATTCTTCAAAGCCACAATTATGCTTATACCTAAACAACACAAAGACCCAACAAAGAAAGAAAACTTCAGACCAATTTCCCTAATAAATAGTATGCAAAAACACTCAATAAAATTCTTGCAAACCGAATTCAAGAACAGATCATAAAGAACATTCAATATGATAGATTAGGATTCATCCCAGGGATGCAGGGATGGTACAATGTACCAAAGTCCATTTATGTAATCCACTATATAATCAAACTAAAAGAAAAAAAACACATGGTCATCTTATTAAATGTTGAGAAACCATTTGACAAATTTCAACACATCTTAATGAAAAAGTCTTGGAAATATCAGGAATTTAAGATCCATACCTAATATAGTAAAAGCAATATACAGCAAACCAGTAGCAAACATCAAGCTATATGGTGAGAAACCTAAAGCAATCCTACTAAAATCAAGGACTTAAGAAGATTGGCACTCATAGCAAGAGTAATTAGACAACAAACAGAGGTCAAAGGCATACAAATTGGAAAAAAAGAAGTCAAATATCACTATTTGCAGGTGATAGGATAGTATACTTGTGTGACCCCAAAAATTCCACCAGAGGAATCCTAAACCTGACAACTTCAGCAAAGTGGCTAAATATAAAATTAACTCAAGAAAATTGGTACCCTTCCTCTATTCAAAGGATAAACAGGCTGAGAAAGAAATTAGAGAAACTACACTCTTTACAATAATCACAAATAATATAAAATACATTGGTGTGACCCTAACCAAGCAAGTGAAAGATCTGTATGACAAGAACTTAGAGTCTCTGTAGAAGGAAATTGAAGATCTCAGAAGATAGAAAGATCTTCCATGCTCAAGGATTGGAGGAAATAATTAAAAATGAGCATCTAGCCTAAGAAAATCTACAGATTCAATGAAATTCCCATCAAAATTCATCTCAATTCTTCATAGAGTTAGAAAGAAAAATTTGAAAATTCATTTGAAATAACAAAAAACCCAGCTTAACAAAAACTATTCTCAATAATAAAAGAACTTCTCGGGCAAGTATAACGCCCAACGTCAAGCTGTATTACAGATAATTCATTAATAACTGCATGGTATTGGTACAGAGACAGGTAGATCAATGGAATAGAACTGAAGACAAAAATGAGTCCCCACATCTATAGATACTTGATTTTTGACAAAGGAGCCAAAAACAACCAATTGAAAAAAGACTACATTTTCAACAAATGCTGCTGCTGGTTCAACTGGCAGTCAGCATGTAGAAAAATGCAAATTGAACCATTCTTGTCTACTTGTAAAAGACATAAGTCCAAGTGGATCAAAGCCCTTCACATAAAACAAGATACGCTAAAACTAATAGAGAAGAAAGTAGAGAAGAGCTTGGAACACATTGGTACAGGACAAAATTTCCTAAACAGAACACCAATGGCTTATACTCTAAGATCAAGAATCTACAAATGTGACCTCATAAAATTGCAAAGCTTCTGTAAGGCAAAGGACACTTTGAATAGGACAAAATGGCAACCAATATTTTGAGTAAAGATCTTTAGCAATCCTTCATCATATATAAGGCTAATATCCAATATATACAACAAACTCAAGAAGTTAGAATCCAGAGAATCAAAGAACCCTATTAAAAATTGGGTACAGAGCTAAACAAAGAATTCTCAACTGAGGAATATTCAATGGCTGAGAAGCACATAAAAGTGTTCAACATTCTTAGTCATTAGTAAAATGCAAATCAAAACAACCCTGAGATTCCACCTCATACCAGTTAGAATGACTAAGAGCAAAAACTCAGGTGAGAGCAGATGCCGGTGAGGGTGTGGAAAAAGAAGAACACTCCTCCATTTTTGCTGAGATTGCAAGCTGGTACAATCACTCTGGAAATCAGTCTGAAAGTTTCTCAGAAAATTTGACATAATACTACCTAAGGACCCAGCTATAGCACTCCTGGGCACATACACAAAAGATGATCCAACATATAAGAAAGACTCATGATTCACTATATTCATAGCAGTCTTTATTTTTTTAATAATAGCCAGAAGCTAGAAAGAACCTGGATGTCCTTTGACTGAGTAACGGACACAGAAAATGTGGTATATTTACACAACAAAATACTACTCAGATATTAGAAACAATGACTGCATCAAATTCTTAGGCAAATGGAAATAAGTAGAGTCAGGTAACCCAGTCACAAAAGAACAAACATGGCATGTACTCGCTGATAAGCAAGTATAAGCACCAAAGCTCAGAATACCCAAAAAACCATTCACAGACCCTATGAAGCTTATAAAGAAGGAGGAACAAAATGTGAATGCTTCTGTCCTTCTTAGAAGGGGCAACCAAATACTCATGGGAGGAATTATAAGGACAAAGTGTGGAGCAGGGTCTGAAAAAGAAGTCATCAAAAGACTGCCTTACCTGGGAATCCCTCCCATATGCAGCCTCCAAACCTAGTCATTATTGTTTATGTTAAAAAGTACTTGCTGTCAAGAGCTTTGTATGGATGTCTCTTCAAATACCCCCCCCCCCCCCCCAGAGTCATACAGATGAGAATGCTTGAGATAACCATTGGACTGAGCAAGGTACCACAGTGGACGATCTAGAGGAAGGACTAAAGGAGGTTAAAGGGTTTGCAATCACATGGAAAGAACAACAATTTCAATCAACAATTCCCCCACCCAGAGCTCCCAGGGACTAAAATACCAAGCAGTGAGTTCACAGGGAGGGACCCATGGCTCCAGCTGCATATGTAGCAGAGGATGGCTTTGTCTGGAATCAATAGGAAGATAAGCCTTTGACACTATGAAAGCTGGCTTCCTCAGTGTAGGGGAATGCGAGGGTGATGAGGTGGGAGTGGATGGTTGTGAGTGGGAACACCTTCATGGGGGCAAGTTGAGGAGGGAGAGGTGGGATAGGGGATAATATTTGAAATGTAAATACACAAATTAATCAATAAAAAGATTAAAAAAAGAGAAGAAAGAACAAAATAATATCTGGAGGTAGAGGGAGGAAGGTGCCTGGATCAGAGAGGGGGAAGGAGGGAAAAAGGGAGATAAGATGAGGTGTGAGAGGAGATTGGGAGAACTGTTGAGGGTCAGGAAATTGAACAAAGTTGTGTAGCAGTTGGGGTTGGGGAACTGGGTATAGCTACTATAAGGCCAAGATGCAAGGAAAGTAAGAGGCCCCCAGTACTCAACTGGGATGAAATTAACTGAAATACCCAACAAAGGGGAGAGAAATCCTGTAAAGAGCATATCTAGAGGTTACACACAGCTCTTACTTGAGGGATGGGGCCACCAGCCATTTTGAAAATATTAATACAGAATTGTTCTTGTTTAAAGGAAATGTAGAGACAAGATGTGAAATATAGACTAAAGGAAAGGCCGTCCAGAGTCTTCCCCACCTTGGTATCCATTACATCTGATCTGCAGACACCAAACCCTGACACTATTGCTGATGCAAGAAGCCCTTGCTGACAGGAGCCTGGTATGGCTATCCCCTGAGAGGCTCTGCCAGTGCCAGACCAATGCAACGAAGATGCTTGCAGCCAGCCATCAGACTTACCAAGAGAACTCCAATGGTGGAGTTAGAGGAAGGACTGAAAGAGCTGAAAGGCTTGCAACAACAGTAGGATGAACAGCAGTATCAACCAACCAGACCCTCTCAGAGCTCCCAGGGACTAAATCACCAATCAAAGGGTATGCATAGAGAGACCCATGGCTTCTGTTGCTTATGTATCAGAGGATTGGCATTATGGTATCAATGGGAGGGGAGCCTTTGGTCCTGTGAAGCACAGGGGAATGGTAGGGCAGTGAGGTGGCAGTGGGTGGGTGAGGGGGTTCACTCAGAGAAGCAGGACAGATGGGAGAGGGAGAAGGGGATAGAGATTTGCAGAGTGAAAACCTGGAAGGGGGATAGCATTTGAAATGTAAGTAAATAAAATAACCAACAAAAATTTTTTTTAAGTAATAAAAGTAAAATATATCTTTTGGGGCTGGAGAGATTGCTCAGTCATTAAGCCTATATAGTGGTCTTGCCGAAGAGAAATGGGAAATTCAAAGCATTCATGTCTGGCTGTTCAGAAGAGTATATAAGGTCAGGTCCAGAGAGATTTGATAACTCTGCAGCCACCAGCATTCATGCATGTACCACACAGAGATGCACATACATAGTATGATTCCAGTGAAAACAAAACACTGCTTTGTGACAATAGGAATAGAAGAAGTCTATCTCTTTCTACTTGCAGATGATGATCTACTTGCAGATGCTTTTTGACCCTAAAGGCTCCAACAGAAAGCTCTCAAGTCTGACAAGTACTTTCAGGAAATTAACAGTATGCTAAATCAAGACACAAAATCTGTAGCTTCCCTCTATACAAATAATGAATATTACAAGAAAGAAACCTACAAGAGATCATATAATTCATAAGAGAAATAGCATAAATGTAAATAATAGAATGAACAGTATCTAGAATGAAGGCCTTGAAATCCTGGGGGGAAAACCCAACTGAACGAATGTAATAAAAGATGGCAAATTCTACCATACTCACAGGTTTAGAGCTTTTGAAACATAAGTCTGTTTTGCAAAAGAGATCTGAAGATTCAGCACACTCTTTATCAAAATTCAAATGATACTATTCACAGAACTAGAACACACAATCCTAAACCACACATAGAATCACAAAAGACTTAGAATAGCAAAGGCAATCCTAAGCGGGATATCAATGCTGAAAATATCACATAATTCCAATTTATTGAAAATTTATGGAGTTGAAAAACACTAGCTATCCACAGATTTAAAAAAATAAAATTCAGTCTATATTTTTTACCTTGAAAAAAATAAAGTTTATTAGAGGCCTGCAATGCAAGATCTGAAATTATATGACCATCTGAGGACAATAATTCCTGATATTACAAAAGGGTTTTTGTAAAATATACTGAAGATCTATGAAAAAAAATCTTGCTGACAGATTAAATAGCATGAGATTAAAAACCTTTTGCAGACAGCAAAGGAATCAAAAGAATAAAGAGACTGCCTATAGAATGAGAGAAAATCTACTTCAACAAGTAACTAGTAGTTGGCAATTATTTCTAAACAGTCCAAAAGTTAAACAACAAAATTCCATTCAACATTCTTAGCCATCCTAAAATAAAATTTGAATTGAGATCCTATCTCACTTATGTGAGATAACAAACAAGAAAACAAACAAACAAAAAAAAGTTGGACAGTGAAAAAAATTAAAAAATAAAAGGGACATTTATTCACTGCTGGTGGGAACACAAACTAGTATGATAACTATAAAAGTAATTATGGTGGTTCTTCAATAAACCATGAATAAAATTATCGTATAATTAAACTATATTAGTTCTAGGTATCTACACAGAAGAATTAAAATTAGCATATATAAAGACATTTGATTTTTTTTATATATATTGCTACATTATTCACCAAAGCAAAGGTATGGAAAGGGCCACACACCTGTTAGTAGATAAATGGATAAAGAAAATGTGATATAGATAATATAGATAGATAGATAGATAGATAGATAGATAGATAGATAGATAGATAGATAAAAGATAAACCAATCAGTTAATACAGAGATGGGTTGACTCAAAATGAATTTTAATGAATCAATGGAGGGTAAAGTTGAATTCTGGAAGTGAGTAGATTGAACCAGAGACTACTGTGAGAAAAAGAGAATCCTGAATCAGAAAGACATATATCACTTATTTCTCTCATGTGCAGAATCTAGGTTTCAATATATATGCAACATGAAAGAAAAATGAAGACTTTTGAGTATAGTAGGAGTTGGAAGAGGTGAAGTAAGTAATATGTCATAATGGATATTTGTAAAACTGCAATGGATTCATTACTTTAGCAATATTAGTCTCTAATATTTAATAATATTAAAGTTTAGTCTTTTTTCAAACAGGATCACTTAGCAAGTCAACTTTGAATTATTAATTTTTAATCCCATGATGAGATCTGTGTATCATGAGCCTTTAATTTTTATTAGTGAGTTTGTATATGTTAAAAAATACCAGGTGTGGTGGCACACACCTTTAATCCCAACACTAAGGGTGTAAAGGTAGGTAGATCTCTGTGAGTTTGAGGGTAGGGGTGAGTTCTAGGCAGGACTACATGAGACTGTCTCAACAAAGACGTTTGCTGATATGTGTATGTGTGTAGGGATGTGCATGTGTGTGGTAGGGCCAGTATTAGGTGTTGAGAATCTTTGTTACTCACTCTTCTTATTTTGAGTAAGGGTCTCTCATGTAGCTTGGAGCTCACTTATTTGGGTGAACTAGCCATCTCCAGGAATCCTCTTGTTTTCTATTGTCCCAGTACTTATATTTGTGGCAGGATATCATTTTAGACTTATGGTGTGGGTGCTAGGAATCTATACTCAATTCTTCCTGCTTTTGCAACAAACACTTTATTTGTGTAGTCATCTGTGTTCCCAGTGATTTTAAGCTGTTGTGGAAAGCTATGATTATTGTACTGCTATTTTGCTTTGTGTTTTTAAAATGATTATTATTAAACATGAATTAGTTAATATTTTTCTCTTCTATTTCATCTCGTGGCTAGATTAATTGTGCATTTGCTGCACTGAAATCATGACTTTTGAAGTCTTCTCATCTGCTGAGTACAATGTTAAGCCTCATACATACTTTAGTCTTATAACAGCTTTGTCCTTTTCTCATGCAAAGTAAGTAACTTGGTGTTCTTCACTCTCAACCCACTTCACTTGCTGTATTTTAGCTTTATGTTAATGTATGTTAGGAAAGTTTAGCATTTAGAAAACAAGACATTTGCTAATTACCCTTTTACTTATTTCTTCTTGTTCCTTCCTGTATGTTTTCTTTATTACTGATTCTCTGCCATTGAAGATTTTTTTATGTGCTAAAATGTATAGCCATACATGAGTAAAGATATCACTTTGTGGCATTTTACTAAACATTTAATTTCATATACAAAGTTCAATTGTTTCAACATATAAAGTACTGCCTCACTGCCTTCTCTCTTGAGATGCTTAATCTTAAAATGGTTCTAATTTCTGAGTAAATACTCTAAACCTTATCACAATGTTCTCTATTAAGAAGAAAATCAATGGGCTATTTTATTCTTCACTATTGCATCTTTTCTTTGTGTGAATTTCTTAATAATTTATTCTTTTATATTGAATATTTAAGTATGCATACTCACTATTTTATATTCTCCTCTTGGACTACTTTTATCTCAGTGGTAATACTTGTATGGTATACATTTCTTTTTTGATTCCATTGCTTGTACTGGCCTGTCCTGTTTGGTGGAGATCTTACCTGAATGTATAGTCCCTTGAGTGTATGTTGGCTGGTCTTTCCATCCATAAAGGTAATTTATTTTAAAAACATTTTGTAGTAAACATTTTCTATTGAAACATTTTCTATATTCTACCAAGACTTTTAAGTTTCCTCAACAACAATATATCAATATATTTTGTATTTACTATATTTTAGAACTATCAATTCTCTTTCCAGAAAGAGTGTTTTCAATTGTTGTCTTTCTTTTGTGTCTATAGTCCAGGAGAAAGTCTAAATACGTAATCCCAGTTTGTTCCCTTGTGAGTTTAGCAGAAGAATCTAGAAGCTTTCCTCGGGGCAGAGAGCCTTGGCTTTGAAATCTAAGAGCTAACTTTTTCCATTTCATCTCATTGCTAACAATGTTATGCTTCTCAGGAAATATGTGGTTTCCTCTGGGCCAGCTACCATTCTTCTCTAAGAGCCTTTTGTAGGCTGCATTAGTCATGCTCAGAAGGTGGGAGTTACTCTGATAATATGAAGGGGCAGACCAACATGTTCACATATTTAATTTGAGTCCCAGAATAGACGGAGTGAACTCTCGAGCCACAGTGAATACCCCTGTAAACCAGGTTGCTATCTCCCCTGCCATTAGTAACACATGAGGAAAAATATAACACAAAGAAGAAAGAACAAAGGCCTCATCAAGTCTTACCTACATTCCTGGTCCTTTATCTCTTATCTGATATTGTATGTTTTTATCATGAGAAACAAACACAATAAATGAAGCTTACCAAAGATTCTTATTATTTCTATATTAGTGCCTATTGTATAGCAGCCTCCTCTGTGATTAAACCTTTCATCTTGAAGTAAAACTCCTTAAACCTTAGAATATTAAAGGGAAAGCACAACAAGATGTTCTAAAGAAGTTCTTCTTCTTCTTCTTCTTCTTCTTCTTCTTCTTCTTCTTCTTCTTCTTCTTCTTCTTCTTCTTCTTCTTCTTCTTTTTCTTTTTTTTAATTGAACAACTTTATTTTAAAAAAACAAAGATAAATGTACAGATTTTAAGCATTTTTGCATAAAAGTATAGGAATACACTTTTGTCAGTACTTGGATTTTTTAAAGGATTGATAGTGTGCATTAAGATCTTACTAGTTACAATGAGCATAAAGTACATATAAAACAAGATGTAACCTGGAATTAGTCAAAGATTTCTTGGTGTGTAAAGATTAAGCATAATGGTTTTTCATTTTCTTTTTGTTCTTTTTTTTCTTGAACTTCATATAGTCTGTGGGTTGTTTCTGGGGTGTTCAGAGCTTTCTGGGGTTAGTATCCAATTATCAGTGACTTCATATTATGTCTGTTCTTTTGTGACTGGGTTATCTCACTCAGGATGATATTCTCTAGATGCATCCATTTTCTTAAGAATTTCTTTAAGTCATTGTTTCTGATAGCTGAGTAGTACTCCATTGTGTAAATGTACCAAAATTTTTGTATCTATTCATATACTGAAGGACATCTGGGTTCTTTCCAGCTTCTTGCTATTATAAATAGGGCTGCTATGAACATTGTGGTGCATGTGTTTTTGTTGTACATTGGAGCTTCTCTGGAATAAATGCCCAGAAGTGGAATAACTGGGTCTTTAGGTAGTACTATGTCCAATTTTCTGAGGCATCCTCTGACTGATTTCCAGAGTCGTTGTACAAGTTTACAACCTCACCAACAGTGGAAAAGTGTTCCTCTATCTCTGCATCCTTGCAGCAAGAAGTTCTTAATCTGCTTAATTCTGCAACCCTTTAATACAGTTTCTTATTTGGAGTAACTCAAAACATTATTTTTGTTTCTATATCATAATTATAATTTTGTTACTTTTATGAATTATAATGTATATATACTATATGCAATGCCTCTGATAGTTTTGTTCAACCAGTAAAAGGAATTGAGACCTTCTTAAGGCAAGCCGAAACATTTCAACTTTTAGGGAAGGTCTTAAACTTCAGAAAGTAAACTCAATGGCTTCAGGATGTTCCAGAAATGGACTAGATTTATTAGTCTCCTCTCTTCCCAATAATACATAAATAATTACTGTGGAAAGGCATTCAGAGACAAGCTGAGAGGCGAGAAAGAGGCTGATCAGTCAAAGTACATAAAGGAAGCAAACAGCACCCCGGTTGTCTGAGATGCTCAGAAAAATTTAATTAAATGAAAAGGATAATCTCCAAGCAGTACAGCTATCTGCAGGTAGTACAGTACACTCCAGATTTAAAGGTTTTATAAGCTATTACCCAGGCAAGAGTGGGCTTTAGCAACGAAGCTTTCCTTTAGTAACTTCTGCTCCTGCGAGTAAACCCTAATCAGATTCCAGTAAGTAACACAGCAACAGATTATTAGAAAAATATTTCTTACATCTAAAGAGACCAGAACTTTTGCTTGATCTCTCTGCCAAAGTTAATAATATACCATGAGGAAGTTTAAGACTTAGGAATGCCATCCTGCTGTATAGTAGCCCGATTTGTTTAACCTGCCTTCAATAGAACAGCGTAACACTAACATTACTTAACTAGTATTTCTCATGTAATCAACTTTAGAATCTAAGATACTGTATACTTGTCATCATAAGGTACATACACTTTCATGCCTCTTGCCCATGAGTAGTACATACATACATACATACATACATACATACATACATACATACATACATACATACACACACACACATATATATATATAAGTATATATATATATATATATATATATATATATATATATATATATATATATATATACGAACGCTGTGGTAATAAATGCCAGAAACATAAAAGTTTCGAAAAGAAGCTTATAAAATGAATGCCCATTAAACATCGTTAGAAGCAACAAATAGAAAATGGTTGATAGCATTTTCCTTTGTTTGCTATTTGGACCAACTTGGGTCAAATAGACTCAGTCAAGGTTCAGTCCTTGTAAAACCCTTAAAGGCTTCTGTAAATTATCCATCATTTTGTCTTCTATGTGATGCTTTCTGCACTGTACACCAAATATGAAACAAAAGCCCTTTTGTTAGTAATACAAACTCAAAAAGGGCACAAAAGGAGGCAGACAGGGATTCACATCACTG
Source organism: Micromys minutus (assembly GCF_963924665.1). Taxonomy (NCBI): domain Eukaryota; kingdom Metazoa; phylum Chordata; class Mammalia; order Rodentia; family Muridae; genus Micromys; species Micromys minutus. The sequence goes on from NC_137983.1 coordinate 16,545,158, forward strand.
TATCTGGGCAGACATAGATGTACTCACACAATAGACAGACAGAGAATGGGAGAAAACATAGGAAGAGGGAAGTGCAGAATTTAAATTTGTATTTGTCTTGGCTGAATTATTCTAAGGGGAAGGTCATTTAACTGCTTTACTTTAATGTGACATAGAGAATTCTTGATGACTCTGGGTTTATTGATAAATCCATTGAAACTGATGCATGTTGGTGTTCCATGTGAGGAAGCTTTCATCAATCCTTGAAGCCCTTTCAAGATGGCCTCATACAAGCTTATCAAGAAGATTCCTTTTTTGTAGATGTAAAGAAAAGAAATCTCAGAGGACAACAGGCACAGAAGCCATGGAATCTCCTTAGAACTCTCAATCACTAGAGCGTGGGTTCTATGCTATGAAAGCATTTCTCCCTCTATGCTAACTCTTTCATTTCACTGATATTTTCATTCTTCATGTTCAAGGTGATTCTCCCACAATTACTCTCAGAAGGAAAGAGTGTAATATTCTCAAAATCATATACCAACAGTGCCTGGCTTTCCACTTTGCCCTTTCTCTACTTTCACTATGGGAATTTCATTGTCTCCCAAATCTCATATGCATGCACAAGAGTTGATCCATTAAGTAACTCCAATAAGCCAAGTTAGACTTTGGTGGTACCTATATGACCATCTGTCCTTGATTCCCTATGGAGATTCACTTTCCTCTTGTGTCATTGCAACCTGTCCCGATGGGCTCTAGGGTTGGGGGTCATGGCTCACTGTAATTTTTATTCTTGTTCATAATGAGAAGCATCTCCAGTTAAAAAACATTAATTTTGATAAATAAAACAGACTGAAAATAACATAGTAGAACAAAATGTTCAAATGGTTCTAGGGAATGCTATTAAATCCAGTCTGTATTTAGGAATTAATGTCCCATGCTTAAGCAAATCTATTAGTACATTGAGTTTGCAATTTTTACTGAAGACTTTCTGACATAATTAGTATTTTTATCACCAATGGAGTAACATGTTAGAGAACATTCTCTGTTTAAGAGGATAAAGAAACTTCATCTGAGGCTTAGAGAAGGAGTAACCTTCTGAAACACTGGGTACTTGACCAAAACACCCTGTGCTTGGAAATAATAAATAATGGTCCCATTATCTACAATGAAATATTCAATCAATTATAATCAAGTCAACATGCCAGGTTGGTGAGCTGTTCCTGAACTGGTGGTGGACATCGTCAGTTAAGCTAAAAAAAAAAAAAAAAAAAAGAAAAAAGAAAAGAAAAGAAAAGAAGAGAGTGGAGTGGGGTGCTTGTTATCAGGAAATAGTGCCAAAAGTGTGAGATGCAATAATGTAAGCTGTAGTGACTTTAGTCAAATATCAAATTATAATATTAGACTGACATTATATAAGTGATTATATATATATATGCATTTCTTAAATAATAAAAATAAAATTAAATATTTTTCTCACTTTTATTAATAGTTCTTTAATATTATTGTACAGTGTATTTTGGTCATATTCATGCCCCTGGCCTAACTCCTCCCAGATACATCCCCTCTTCCTCATAAACACAATCCTGTCTTCTTTTTCTTCTTCTTTTTCTTCTTCTTCTTCTTGTTCTTGTTCTTGTTCTTGTTCTTGTTCTTGTTCTTCTTCTTCTTCTTCTTCTTCTTCTTCTTCTTCTTCTTCTTCTTCTTCTTCTTCTTCTTCTTTTTCTTCTTCTTCTTGTTCTTCTTGTTGTTGTTGTTGTTGTTCTTCTTCTTCTTCTTCTTCTTTCTCTTCTCTCTCTCTCTCTCTCTCTCTCTCTCTCTCTCTCTCTCTCTCTGTCTCTCTCTCTTTCTCTCTCTGTCTCTCTCTCTCCCCTCCCTCCTTCTTCCACTAAGTCCAGCCTGTTTTGCTGATATACTTTTGCATATGTTGACTATCCATTGGGAAATGGTTGAATGATTAAGGTCCACACCCTAAAGAAAAACAAATTCTCTCTCTTTCCATCTTTCTCTCTATCTTCCCATCTCTCCATCTCCCCTCCCTCTCCTTCCCTCTCTACCACTTCCTGTCCTCCTTCTCCTCTCCTTATCCATCTCCTTCTCTTTTCTAGCCACTATATTGTCAATATCTTCTCAGGAAGTGGTGGGATGTTGTGTCTACTTCTTCTCTCTTGGTTGGGATATTTTCTGGCTTGAGCTTAATCAATGCTTGTGCATGTTGTCATGATAACTGTGAGTTCATAATACTGCTATGACCTTTCTGGAAAATATGTTTCCTTCTAGTTAATCACCACCTTCATCTCTTACAATATTTCTGTTCCTTCTTTCACAGTGATCCCTGAGTCTTGGGAGGAATGGTTATGTTATGGAAGACTCATTTAGGGCTGCGTATTTTGAAGCTATTTATTCTATGAGTGTTAAGCAGTTGTGGCTTTCTGTGTTAACTGCTGACTACCCAAAAAGAAACTTCTCCAATGATAATTAAATGATGCACAAATCTATATGTATAATGATTAATCTATAATGACTAATAATCTGTTTAATATTGTGTCCATTAAGCAGAAGTGACAGAAAATGCTGTTGTAAATATGGCAAAAGAAGCCTGAGATCCACAACATATATAGTGTCACAATGAAGAGTTCTGTGGGGATCCCATAAACATTTCAAAGTAATAACCTCACAGCTAAAAAAACTAAAGGGAAAATTGAGAAAATTATGAATAAATCACATTCAACTTTATTTCCACAAAGATATTATGAGGCATTTGTTTCATGGCCAGAGTCTTAGGCATTCTCTTATACAAGAGTCTTGCTTTCTCCAAAAGGCATCATATAATTTTCAACTGAGAATATTTGAATAAAAATATAAAATCCTTCCAGTTAAGCAAAAGCATTGTACAATAATCAAGGAAATTTATTGGAATTCTTCCCAACATGAAATGTTACAGAATTATGTTTTTCCTTTAAAATAATAAACACCCTGATGACATATAACTAAAAGAGTTAAAGTGATTTGCAATGGTAAATGATAGGTCAAGTAACAGAAGAAAGGACTGTAAGACCAATGTCCTCCACCATAACCGCTGAATCCATTAACAGTCTTGTTAGAGGATGAGCCATGTCCTTATGAATATAATTGAGTCAATGCCCTCAAGTTGTGATCGTCCTAAAATTTCTTGATGCCATAAATCTAGTAGTGTATCTTTGCAAGAGACATAAATGGCAAGAAGCCACATGGAGATGTGGATAGAGCATGTCTCTAATTAGTAATTGGCCAAGTAACACCTGCCAACATCAGATGTTAGAATAGATAATAAAGCTGGAGTAGTTTGAATATAAAATATTTCCCATAAGTTTGTGTATTTCAGTATTTGTTCCCCAGTGGGTGGCAATGTTTGTGGAGAATATAGAACAATTATAAGATGAAGCCTTGCTAGAGGAAGCACATACATCATGTAGAAAAGGCTTGAAGGATTTATAACCTTTCCTCACTTCTTGGTCTCCCTCTCTCTCTCTCTCCACTGTTAATATGTATACAAAAAATTTATTCAGCCATCTTTCTGTTCCTACTACCATGCTATTTCTTTCCTGAACTATACGTTCTAAGTCTCTGGAACCCTCAGCCAAAACAAACTCATTTTTCTCCGTTTAAGTTGATTTGGTCATGATCTCTTTATGACAGCAACAGAAAAGTAACTAATACAATAATATTAGTCCCTTCTCAGAATGTATATCTGTTTATGCCTTATTTTCAGACATTTGGTCTTCAGAACTTCTAAAAGATATGATTTTTTTTTTTTTTTTTTTTGCTTTATCCCACCATCTTTTTGACAATTTGTTGTGGTAGTCCTATAAAACAAGTAAAGGTATTCTTTATCCACATAGGGTTATAAAATCCAATTATACATTAGAAGAAACTCATTTAGACTGAGTACAGAAAGTAAAATGAGATAAAAGCAAACATTTTTCCATAGTGGCCACAAAGCATAGATTTGTGTGTACATACAGGGTCGGTATGTGAGCTAATAACAGAATTTTCAATACAAAACTATTTATTTCTAGAATCCAAAAAAACCCATTTATCTTGTTTTGTCAAGCACTTTTTCTTAAGAATGTAAAATATAAAAAGATGAGATTACTGGTTTTATACTTTTAATAATGTTTTATATACCATAGATATCTTCTTTGCTGTTAGCTCTATTTTTGATATGTTAAAATTTCCCAGGGTAGTGCTATTTTCTTACTCAGAAACCCAAAGTCTTTCAGCACCATGATTCTTCTTTAGAAATTTTAAAAGACATTTTAGAATAGAGTTTTGGAATACAGTTACTTTGTGGTAAACTTGGTGCATCCACTGATTCCAATGAATCTATCCTCATTGGAAGAAATGTGCCTTCCCAATTTTGTTTTCAGGAGAGGTCCTCATCTTTTCCCTTCTATTATGTAAATACTGAGGTGAATTGCTATGATGTGTTTAGATTCTGTGGTATTCTCAACAATGCACATAGCTGAAGTAACATCTCTCCAAGACACTGTTCTTGTCTTTCATCTCAAGGTCTCAACGAGTGGTTTTGCTTAATCAAATAAGAGCCCTTTTGCAGTTTCCCATTCTGAATTCTTCTCAATGTAGAAAAAAACTTACTAGTTTGTTTAGTAAATAGCTATGACACAGTAAATACTTTCTGAAAAATTTACTTTTTAGTGTATATATTTTGCCAACATTTATGTATGTGAACCACATGTATGTCCAGTGCTCAGAGTGGTTGGAAGAGGACACTAGGTTCTCTAGAACTGGAGTTACAGATGGTCATGAGCCAACGTGGATTCTGGAAACCGAAGCTGTGTTGTGTTCAAGAGCAGCACGTTCTCTTAACCACTGAACCATTTCTTTGGCCACATAGAAAAATGCTTAAATGAAAATGGCTGTCTCAACAAAGATTTCAAATTTCCAACTCAAAAAATAAGCAGAACATGATTTTTGAAAAATTTAACATATAAGTTGCCTATTAGGAACACACACACATGCAAAAACAAAACTGCAGGAAGATATCTTCTAGTGCTAGTGTGTTTTTTTAGAAAGTTCTTAAGCAAGAAAATAAAAACAAAGCAAAACAAACAGAGAAACCAAAACATAAAAAGCACAGGACCAAAGTAACATTGTGTCTCATTACTTCATGTGTCCTGCAGCATAAATGTTGGCATATTGCTCTGAAGAAAAGAGGCACCAAGAAATATGGAGGGGACTGCAGAATGTTCTAAACATTCAGTCAAGAAAGTGAAGGAAGCCAGTTAAAAATGCCAGGAAGATATTGCCAAGAGATATAAGCTCTTCTCAATTCAACTTCTTCTTCTATGCCTGAGATCAGTTAAAAATAAGCCTTTAAAACGTGCAACAAATAAAGGGGTCTTTCCCTCATGGAAAAAAAACATTACATTTCAAATCACTAAATTTAGAATATAATATGATAAATAGGGGAAAATCATGCATTTTAATGTGTCTTAATATTTTTCTTTAAGTACTTATTTGTGAACTGAATCATCCTTAATTTCAATCATTGCATAAAATATTGGTTTTGTGAATAATAGCTAATTTGTAGAATCATTGATATAAAAACAAATGATTAGAGTTGAAGAGATGACTTAGCAGTTTACAAGCATCGGCTGCTCTTCTAAGAACCTTGATTTTATTTCTAACACCAATCTAGTGACTCCTAATTAGTTATAACTTCCAAACCCAGTGGCTCTGCCATCTTCGAATCAGGTATGCATGTATAGGCAAAACACCTATACACTTAAAAAATAACCATTATCCAGATTAGTGCCATTCGTGACCTTTCTTCTTAGCAGAAAGTTCATTATGTGGTGGGCATAGGTTTTATGCAGAGACTCAGAAATGACCAAAAGGTAGAGAAGAGCATAAAAATACTGGCCTTAAACAAAACATTTATAGCATCTTTTTCAGGGCACAGAAAGAACGAATGAGCCAAAGGTTGAAGAGGGTTCTTCTTGACATGGCATTGCAATTGTAACCATATATCAAATCACATCTAGCTAGACAAGATTTGTTATCATTCCATCATCCATGGCAGAGGGCCTCATTTGATTCCCCCACTCCCTAAAGGACTGAGGTTAGCTAATATGCACTCCAAGAGACTGTGTCATTTTCTTCAGTTCTCTACTCACGAATGCAATGCTTCTGTTTCAATAAATTACTTACCCATGCTCATGAAAGACATCATACATAAACTCACCAAGTTTAAACAGAAAAAAATAACCACAACACAAAAAAGTGTGTGTGTGTGTGTGTGTGTGAGAGAGAGAGAGAGAGAGAGAGAGAGAGAGAGAGAGAGAGAGAGAGAGAGAGAGAGAGAGAGAGAGAGAGAGAATATGTTGCAAAGGACTAGAGATTCATGAGAAGAAAGGTAAATGAGAGTGTGTAATGGAGATGAAAATTCCCCAAACTAAGTATATTCATGTAAGAAATCGTCAAAAACAGGCAACTAAATATAAATCAAAACCAAAAATTATTCTCAGGGTTTGACCTTTGTATTTAGGTCAGAACTTTGTGGTTTATTCTGTTCGTTTTTTATGATCTTTCCCTATCACTTGACTTCCTAAGAAATAAATATATTCACATCTTTGAACATTACTTTCATGATGATTCTATTAAGTATGAACATTAATCCAAAACATGAGATTAGAGCTGTAAGTGATGTTTATTCCAAAGTTTATTTTAAGAGACATTATTTCTTGGTAGAAGAAGAGATATAGATGAAGAAATATGGACAATGTTGAGAGCATCAGGTCCACATCTAGTTCCTCTGGGATATTTGTCAAGAACATTTTTCCGTTAAAAATGTTACATTTGAAATAGTGCCAACGTTAGTGACAGCTTGGATAATCCTCTAGGTATAAACTGACATTAAATGTGACCTGGCAAGTAGCTCATTCTGTACTCCTTAACTTAAAAGTATTTATAACATATCTCATGGACGATAAGTTAAAATATATCTTAGGACACCTGATTATTTCTTCTCTAGTTGTTCTTTTATGGTAAAAAATAAGACATAAATTTCTTTCTTTTTTAGTCTTGAATAGTACAAACACACAACATATAACACTTTGAAGTAGACATGTGGAGGTGTTTAGAGAATTTGGAATGATTTTTTTAACAAAGGAAAGCTTGTAGAATTTTAGCCAGTCATTATATGTAGTTGTGTTATGAACAGTATAAAGGTTTGGAAAAATACATGCTAGAGTGTCTTACTTTTTAGTGAAAAAAACAAAACAAAAACAAACCATGATATGTATACAGTTGGGACTCCTAGAAATGAGCTTTCATATTGGTTTTGGAAAGCCCCTGGAAGCCACTTTTCTGTGCATCTTCACTGAATGTGTTTATTGAATACACCATCCTTCAACCCCACACCTTCGATCCTACTACAGGAGTGACATGAATGGTCATTAAAACCAGGGAAATAATCCCCAATAGTGGGTGAAGTATGAAGAGCTGCTATTTAATTTTCCAAATGGCATAAAGCAAAAGCAAACTTCCTTTCTATGAGGATTAAATTATGTAACACATGTTATGCTTCATGGATTCCATTTTCCTTTCTGATTTCTGCAACATTTACCTGACTTATGTATTCATGGGAAGAATATCCATCAGTGGTTTCACTGTCACTACCTACTTGTTCTATCTCAGTTACTGTCCAGCAAAGTGGTTACTACTAAACTTTTAAGGACAGAAGAAACACTAGATGGTACAGAACTTAATGGCAGAAAAGAGAAGCTCTGCATGTGTGAGTTTTCACTTGGGAGAAAAGAGAAGGAGTCAGAGAAAGATTTCCCTTGCATGTTAGAACTCAGCTAGTATGTTTGGCCAGCTGTTTTCTTCTGTCAAGATTACAACCACATTTATTTCTGAGCTTTATTTACCCAGAGTTTCTTTGAGGTAACTCTGTGGGAAGTTGTTTTACTACAGCTGAAAACAGACTTAAGTGTTTTCCTGTTTGAATCAATATCTCGTGAGTCTCTCCCTCCATGTTAGGTATGAATTAGTCCTATAAAGAAAGGAAAGGGATATAAAGAATATGTATATGTGTATGTGTATGTGTATATTTATATGATGTATATGTATGTATGTACTAAAGAGGCTGAGAGAATAAAGGTAATGAGGCCTCTTTCTATCTTGTTACTACTGGAAATTTCTGTTGATTGAGGGTTAAAATCAATCCTCCCAGATAATAGGCTAAATTTTTAGCCCAAAGTATTTCAATGAGGACCTTCAGTAGAATGGGCTGTCTTTATATAAGTTAGATAAGGTCATGGGACATATGGCCAGGCCTTATTCCATATTACTGTCATCCTACAACAAAAAAAATATGGGTAGAGATGTGGGTAGAAGTGTGTGGAAAGAGAGAGATGTATATGGAATTTTGTGTCCTCAAAACAAGACACTTAGAACCTCTGGATGCTGGTAGAGGCCAGTAAGCAACCTGATTTCAGACTTCTAAGCTCCATAACTGTGGGACAATAGGCTTCAAGATACTTTAAATCATCCAGTTTGTAACATTTGATTCAATGTTCATAAGAATCAGACTCAGCAGTGTTTTACATAAAGTCAAGTTAACATCAAAAACAAACATTTTCTGGCTTTGGCTGTGTACTATCCAAAGTGATTTTCATTTAAATATGTATGTATGTATGTATGTATGTATGTATGTATGTATGTATGTATTTAATTCTCTCATATATACCAATCACAGTTTCCCCTCCCTCACTTTGGCAGCCCCACCCATCAACTGCTGCATCCTCATCTACTCCTCCTTCCTTATCCTTCAGAAGATGACAACCTGCCCAGGAATGTCAAACATGGCTTGTCAGTTCTGCAATAATATTAGGTACTACACTAAGTCTGACAAAGCAACTCAGTAGAACCAGGGTCCCAAATGCATGGAAAAGCATCAGAAACACCACTCACTCCTTCTCTTAGGATTTTAACAAACGCAACTATAACACATAGACAGAGGGCATAGGTAAAACCCATGTAGTCTCCCTAATTGTTCAATCTCTGTGAGCCCCGTCAATTCCAGTTTGTTGATTCCTATGAGTTTTCATGTGCTGTCCTAGAGACCTCTGGTTCCTCCCATCTCCACCACTCCCCATCTTCAGCAGGATTTCCCAAACTCTGTACCAGCTCTCATCAGTTGCTAGATGAATGCTCTCCAATGACAACTGGGTTACGCACCATGAGAGGCAGATTATCAGTAAGCATAATTTTATTGACATTGGTTGTTGTTGTTGCTTAGTTCTATCCTGGGTCTCTGGGCCGTGCAGCACGGCACATATCCAGGTATTGTCAGAGTGGGCTTCCTCTCCTGGCATAGGTCTTAATCTGGAGCAGTCATTGGAAAGCTACTTCCACAATTTCTCTTCCACCTTTACCTCAGCACTTCATGCATGCAGGGCAAATTGTTAAGTCGAAGGTTTTGTGGCTGGGCTGGTTTCTCAAACCATTCAGTGGAAGTCTTGCCAGGTTATAGGAGATGGTCCTTTCAGCTGTGTATCCCCCACTCTACTCCTAGGAGTCCTAGGTAGAGTTGTCCTCATAGATTCCTTGCCCTGGAATCTCACTCCCAGTTCTAGTTGTCTTCCCCAGTACTCTATCCCTCCACCTTCTCCCCAACTGTTCCCATCATCAGCAAGTTTTTTGTTTGTTTGTTTGGTTTTTTTTGACTTAGAAATTAATTTATTGGCAGATGTGCTATTTAGGGCTCTCAGAGGAAAAGGAAGGCAACCAAGCTTGCTTTTTCATTTTGGACATAAACAAATTTGAGGGCATTGTATGTCATCCATGGTAAATAATCACACTGTACTTAGGCATGGTAGATGTCTTCGGCAGTCTTTCAGTTTTAGTTCTCATGAATCATTGGGATATCTTGTCACTCTCTTAGCTGCAGAGTTTCATCCAGAGATTTTACAGTCCAGTTGGTATCCTCAACCTGCTCTACCTTCAACAGTTCCTCTTCCATTCCTCCTCATCACCCCCATTGTCTCCAAGATGATGTCCCCACCCCTCCTCTGCCCAACAAGGCTTCCCTACTCCCTGGGGACATCTTCTCTGACTGAACCCAGACCCAGAAGTCCTCTGCCATATATGTGTTGGGGGCCTTATATCAGAGGTTGTCTGCTGCCCGGTTAGTGGCTCAGTGTCTGAGAGATCTCAGAAGTTCAGGTTAGTTGAGATTAATGGTCATTCCATAGGGTTGCCCTCCTCCTCAGTTTCTTCTAGCTTTTTCCTAGCCCACAGGGGTCCCAGGCTTCTGTCCAATGGTTGGGCAGCTGCTACCAACAAACTCTTCCCTCCACATTGTTTCAGTTCTTTATTCTTGGATAGAGGATGCTAGAGAGGAGGTCAGTTGACTGTTTACTTCCTGACAACAAGCTTTGAAACAAGAAATCTCTTGGCATTGCTTGGGGCAAGAAACACTTCTATGCTAGAGGAAACTATGCACCAATACCTGTTTGCAGTATATACTTTGAGCAATGAGCTCTCTTTCCCAAATGATGAGAAGTTCCCTAGTTCACATATTTGATAATATCTGGCTTTCTAAGCAGTAACTTCATGTTATATGAGGCAACACTCTATATGTGCTTAATGTTTTTTTCTATGACTCAGAATAGATGCAATATCTAATTCCATGAAATTGCCTAAGTCAAAACTAAACATGAGAAATTTATATTAAATAGGTCAGAAACATAAGTTTCTTATGAGCTAATTTGTGTTCAAAGACATGAAAGATTTATGAATAAGTGGACATTTCAAGGTAGACATTTCTCATTCACATATTCTGAAGGATATTTGTTTTCTTGGCCTAAATGATAATTTATTCTTTCTACACTACATGAGCAACTATATGTCCCTAGACAAAGCTTGTCATACAAAACAGAGACCATTTTCAGTTATGTTTATAGAATATACTTTTCCATAATCTTATCCAGGTCTGGTTGAGATTTATTTTTAGGGAAGGCTATGATCTCAACTGTGTTCTCGGGCACCATCCACTACAGAACAAAGGTCGCATGTTGTCTGGAGGAAAATAAAATATCTTTGTTCCTTAATTTTAAGAGATACAAATTGTTGCCACAAGGCAACACCCAACAGATAGACAATTGAGTAATTCTGACTATTGAGCACATTTTTGTGTGAACTGGTTTGATTTATATACCTGTTTTTGTCTGCTTTCTGTTGAGGATTTAGACAACATGAGCAAATGCAAGTTGGGAAGGAAAAAATTTCACTGTTTTATACTTTCATTTCACATTCCATCATGGAAAGAAGCCAGGAAGGAACTCAAGCAGAAACTGAAATAAAAAACTAGAGTGGAGTGGTGCTTACAGGCCTATTCTTTCCAGCTTTGTCACCTGGGTTTTTTATGTAGCACAGTCTCAGATTCATAAGGATGGTTCTACCCATGGTGGTCTGGCCTTTACCACATTTACCAATTTTTCATGGCAGTTCTCATTAGCCATATATCATCATATAGTAGTAATTCTTCAGTTGGAGTTTCCTTTTCCAAGGTGTATTAAATTGACAATTAAAACTGACTACTACTGTACAAACTACTCTTTTTCAACCTGAAATACAAACATATCTTGCTGGGCCACAACGTTTTATTTATTTCCTTAAGCTCTCACTTATATATATATATATTCAAAAAAGTTTAGCTTTAGAAATCCCACCATCATTAAAAATTATATCACTTAAAAGTTCTATCTCTTTAAAAGTTTAAAGTGTAATAATCCAATAATCCAGGGGCTCATAAAATACCATAAAAACAAACAAAAAGGTCACATACCTTTTTGTTCAAGAAGAGAAGACCCAGATATAATTATCATCATATCAAACTCAACCCAAGACGTAACAAAAAGCTCAGTGTCTAACATCTGAGATAATGCACAATCTTCTGGCCTCCAAAGCACATAGGACATTTACAGCACACACACAGCTTGGTTTTCAGGCTGAGGATAGTCAATGTCACATCAACCATTGTCTTTTCTCTCTAGACATTCCATGGTCCTGGCATATCAAATCTGTTGGGCTTTTTTTTTTTTCCATCTGAGGCTTTAGCATCAAGTAGTGGCCTTTTATGGTATATTTTTAGTGGTTCACACCTGCCAATAGTGTCAAACCTCAGCTTTTCTCCATGCCTTCAAAACCAGTACCAAGTGAGGGGCACCAGTGTTTGCCTATTTGTGCTATCTATTTGACGTGTAGCCTTGTTCCTATTGGACCATAGCTTCTATGCTCTGATCCTAAATAAATACTTTCCAGACTTATCAACTATGATTGTGTTTCATTAACCATGCCTAATTCTTGGCTTCCATTCTCCATTATCCTTATAAAGGTAAGATTTGAGTTTAGCAGTATTGCGCAGCAGGACAGAGATGATTCTTCAGGCCCAGAAAACATATTCTTAAGCCAAAATACAATTTGATTGGCATGGAGAACATTGTTATCTCCTTCAAATAATTCCCCAAACCAAGCCTTCATCATTCGCATTTCTCTTCATGTGATTATCTTACCAACACCCACAAAATAGTCCATTAGGCTTCCAGCATTCAACACCTTTTTCTGAGGCAAATTCCAAATGCTACTATAATCCTTTCAACAACCATAATGGTCAGGTTGCCACAGCAACAGTTTACTTCTCCTGATACTAATTAATTTCTTCATTTGCTTAATGATGCTGGGATAAAATACTATGGCTAATGAAACTTGGGGAGGGAAGATTTTATTTCATTTTATATTTCCAGGTCACATTCCATGATAGAGAGAAGTAAGACCAGGAATTCAAAACAAGTATAAGAAGCTAGAAACTGGAACAGAGGCCAGGAGGATGTGTAGCTTTCAACCTTAATTTTTTTTTTTTTGTTAAGCTATGTTGCTTACATAAGCCAGGCCTACCTGTGTAGAAGTGGTTCTATCCATTGTGGGCTGGACGGACCTACATTAGTCAGCAGTGAAGACAATTTTCCACAAGAATAACCACAGGCCCATCTGATCTTTACTTCGATTGAGGTTTCCCCTTCCCAGATGTGTCAGATTGACAATAACGCTAAACAGGGCCATACTAATCTACCGTTCCCACTCGAGTTGTATTTTGTTAACTATGCCAAGAATCACAGAAGAATTACTCTAAACTGAGAGTAACTTCTGCTGTGAATGAATTACAGGTGGTTTGAGGATAGAAGGAAGAAACAATAAATATTGAAAAGGACAGTCTTGTTGCTTGTAATTCACACATTTCTAGTTTTGTTTGGTGAGCCAGAGAGGCAGATGATCAGTGTCTGAAGATTGATTTGGTGTTGGTCTGAGACTGTTTGAAGACTTACAGTCTAAGAGAAAGGGTTCCTCACCCATAAATATATCCTGAAATGTAACACAATTTACAGTATATTTTATCGTAATATAAAATTGTAATTCTTTCAGATTATCATGGTGATTCAGGGAATATAGAAGCATGCATGTAACAAAACTTCTGGATGCATCGACATACACCAACCATTGTTCTAATAATGGTCTGCCAGAAAGATGTCTCTAAAAGAAGAAGACAAGACTATCAACTAACATTCTGGAAGCATGACATCACCTGACCAAGAGACTGTTGGAAACACTCACCAGCATAGTGAGCTCTATTTATAATCTTATTCTGTTAGTGTGTTGAGATTCTGTGGTATGCTTTCCTTGGTTATTTCTAGAGCAGGTGGTTGTGAATGTTTATTTTCTCAAGAGTTGGGTTATTGTTTGTGGTTTGATGGTCATTGCATTTGAAAATTATTTCCAAAGAAAAATTTAAAGCCTAATTTAATTGTTTTGTTCTGCAGGGGATGGTTCCTTTCTTTTTTCTCACCCAAAAAATTTTATTGAAAATTCTGTGCATTTACATTTCATATATTATTCCTTTCCCACAATTTCATCCACCCTTTCCCTCCCATTGCCTCCATAAAGGTGCTCCCTCTCCCAAACACTCTCTCTCACCTTAGCCCCTTGGCATTTCCCTACACTGGAAAAAAAACAAGTCTTCACTGTACCAAAGGCCTTGCCTCCCATTGATGTCAGAACGTGCTACATAGAGCAAATTTTCAATAACTTTTTCAATAGAGGTACTTCCAGTTTGAGACTATATTGATAAAATTAAAGCTTTAAATTCCTCCCATGTCCAAATAACAGCTATTTATGCTTTAATTCCAACATCTATAGGTATACAGCTCATAGCTCTCAGATTAAATTATAGGATGCTTGAAGCCGACTCTCCATGTTCAGTTGTCTCTTCAGCATTTACTATTCTTTCCAAACAGTCTCATTACAACTCTACAGTTAATACAGCAGCTGCTCTGTTGCTGAGTAAAGGCTTCAGGGGAATTTTTCTTTTTCTGTAATGGTCTCATATATCTAGAATGCAGTCCTTTTGCCATGCTGTGTAGCAATCACCTTTAGGTTAGTGTCTTCTCTCAGCACTATTGATAATTTGTTAAAATCATTTAACATCTTTATTGAAGTACAATACCATGACATGTAGACACGTACAAGCACTGCTCTATGAGAAGAACATACTAGTCATCCCATTCACAGTGATCTTTATATCTTTCCAAATATTCCTCCAAGAAGCAAGATGTGATTGATAGTTTGCAAATGCTTGGCCCAGGGAGTGGCACTATTAGAAGGTGTGGCCTTGTTGGAGGAAGTATGTCACTCTGGGTCTGGGCTTGGAGACACTCCTCCTAGTTGTCTGAGGATGCTCAGTCTATTACTGGCTTCCAGGTGTAGAATTGTCAGCTCCTTTTGCACTGTGCCTGCATAGAAGCTATCATGCTTTTTCCTTGATGATAATGGACTGAACTTCTGAACAGGTAAGCCAGCTCCAATTAAATGTTGTCATTTATAAGACTTGCCTTGGTCATGGTGACTGTTCATAGCAATAAAACCCTAAAACAGGTGATTTAGTTTAGAACCACATCCTAGATAACTGATAGTTATGAAACTATTGATAGCATATTGTGAATTCAGAATAATTATACTTCAACTTGCTTTACATTTTAGGTTTGTACCATTAATCTATAGCACCTTTAAAATTCAGAGTGAATTAAGGAGCAGTGAAACAGAGTTGAAAATATCACGAGGTTAGAATCAGACATTTGGATTCTAAGCCTGGGTCAACTGCTTGCTTTGACTAATTACAAGCTTCATGACCTCAGGAATGTAACCCCAGCCTTCATTTTTTTCCTTCTACATCTTTCCATGCAAATCTCTTGAAGGATTGTCTGTAATTTCTTTCTTGTTTGGTTTAATTACTCATTCAGAACATCCTGAGTACATAAAACAAATGTCTCAGGTATACACCTTGTTACTCATGGTTCAATACTTGTTTGATGAGGCAGTACATTGAATAAAATACATAAATACAGAAACTATTTAGCATGTATTCTAGATTCTTAGAAAAAGAGGCTCTATAAAAAGAAAAGGCCACGTTTATGTTAAGCATTATATAAAGCTGAATAACTGCTTCAAATTCTGTGATTATATAGAGTTAGAATGTTGCAGATCCAGAGCCACTTGTAATCCTTCAGCAACCATCCATTGCCCACCCCTGCATCTTAGCTAATATCCATTTAACTGTCAGATAAAACCTTTAAAATATGCTTTTGGCAGACCACTAGCATCTTCTACCAGTGGAAAAGTTAAGAATGTCATTGGATTGCAGTTGAAACTTACTGTGGAGTTATCCATTTTTTTGTTATGATCTACTTACCTGAGGTTCCCATTTATATGACTGGTAAAGTCCATGATTTATGCCTTTTTTGGTCTTCAGTAACTAACAAAATTTCTGGTAACCACTTCCACCATGGAACATTGTTTCAATGTTATTTGGGGCAATCTGAAACATTTTCCCTGGGGCACACTCTCTCATAGTTGGCTCAGAGTAAAGAGTTTTTCCCCTTTGAAGTGAGAACTGTGTTTTTTATTTTGAGTCTCCACAGTAAAATGAACTTTCAATATTACTTTAAAAATATTTTACAGGTTGAAAACTAGAGAAATTTTAGACAAATCTAGAAATAATGACTCAGATTTTGTTTTTGTTTTTGTTTTCCCTCTTGGTTTTTCCCCCTTACTATATACAGGTTATTAAGGTAGAAAAATCAGAACATTTTGGTTATAAGACAAACACTTATAAACAAACATTATAGAATGTTTATTGTATAATTTTAATTCTCCTTATTGATTTTAATTAGAGTAATGGGTATCTTCTTTAAAATTTGCCAAACCTAAAGTCGTCTTTTTTTAACACATTGTTTTTAGACTTAAGCAATGCTTTTCTTGTTCCACATACTTCACAGACCTCAAGTTTCTTAGAGAGTATGTATTACTCCAGCTAAAAGTAAATAATATGAGCTCTGTTGCATCAGGACCAGTCAGTTTAACACATCCTTATGCTGATAACAAAATTCATAAAGGGGAATAAAGATTTCAGGAACATTAGCAGATGCTTTTGGGGAGGGACATAAAAGGGGAAGTAATCTTGGGGGAAAGACAGAGGCTTAGAATATTAAACACAGAAGATGAATAAAGCATGGTAAAAGAATGAGAATGCATCAGAGTCATGAGTTTATAAATGACTCATGGCACTTATCAGATTAAATGAAACATCCTTTGTTTTTAATTCAACAGAACCCAGTACAGCACCATGTTTAAGAACAGAATTATAAATGGTACATCATGCTTGTGAAGAGTTTACTTATGGGAAATGAACCTCCCTTTGCCACAGAGACAACCTTGTTAATTATCAGATTGTTCTAGCATTTGGACATTTACAGAACCAGAGAATTGTGGTTTTAAATTTCCAAGGAGGGCAGGAATGCCCAATGGCCATTTTGTCTCAGTAAGCAGTGCAGATTTTGGATCATAGATCTTAGATAGAAAAGACCTTTGAGACTCCCAGGTGGATTTTTCCGACAGGGCGAAAGAAGCAATAAACACTATTACATGAAGGCTCTATAGACCATACTTTAACAGATACTGCTTAGCAATGTCTAACATTCTGGATTGTACCTGTCAAGGAAAGATTAAGTACATTCTAAACCATTTCAGAGAAGCTTCTGTTTAGCCAAATAGTCTTTATCCTTCCTCTCTCACTCAGTAACACACATTCTTCCAAGACCGGAGACAGAATTGATGATAGAGAGGAAAGGCTGCGAGCATTTGTTTAGTTAGTTATAATTTTCCTTTCAAGGTAGTTGTATATCCTGACTAATATAGCTTCAACCAGTCAGGTGATATTTACTATGGCTGTTGGATGGAGTTTAACCTTGGTTCTGAAGGCTTCTAAAAGAGCAGTGCTTCTCAACCATCCCAATTCTGCAACAATTTAATGCAATTCATGATGTTATGACCCCAATTATAAAATTATTTTTCTCAGAACTGTAATTCTGCTACTACTGTAAATCATAATGAAAATATCTGCGATTTCTGGTGTTCATAGGCAATCCCAGTGAGCCCCTGTGTGATTTAAATATGCATTGCACAAGGAGTGGCACTATTAGGAATTGTGGTCTTGTTCAAGTAGGTGTGACCTCATTGGAAAAAGTGTGTTACTGTGGGGATGGGCTTTGAAACACCCCTCCTAGCTTCCTATAAGCCAGTCTTGTCCTGTTTCCCTGTTGAACAAGATGTAGAACTCTCAGCTTCTCCAACCATGTCTATGTGGTCTCTGCCATGCTTCCCACCATGATGATAATTTACTGAACCTCAGAACTTCTGAGCCAGCCTCAATGAAATGATTTTTATAAGATCAAGGCCGTGATCATGGTGTCTTTTCATAGCAATAAAACCCTGACTAACTAAGATGCTCCCCAAAGGGGTTCAGGTGTATAGGTTGAGAACTACTGTAATAGAGCCTTACTTTAGGCACTTGTTTTTAAAAGAAAAGCTGTAAATCATATTTTGATATGGTCATCTCGCCTGCTGTACTTATTCTAACTGCAGTAATTGCAAACATATACTGGTCACATAGTCATTTTTTTTATGTTAAGGGGCCTGAGAGCTACAAGCTTAGAACCTATGAAGAAAGACAACTATTCCTATGGGATCTAAGACACCAACACATTCCGTCTTGGCAATCCACAATGATGAAAGGGAAAAAAAAGATCAAGTCTGGGGTCTGCCTTAGAAACTCACTGCTATGTATATTTGGCTGTTAGTTTATTTAGTTTTATTTTCTCTATGCATCATTACATGGTAAGTAAAACAATATTATCAGATTCACTGAGGTTTTTGGGGAAAAGGCAATAGAACATTGCACGAGTTTGCTAAAAGGTAAAAGAGTATCATGTCAGCATATGTGTGTTCTACTGTTCTAGAGGATGCAGGAGGGGACTAGAGGATCAGTACATATCCAAGTCTTGCGTGTGCTTCTGGATAATCTGATATTGACGAAACATTTATGAAAATACAGAAAAGAGTAGTGAAACCATGATGTGCGAAAAGAGATTGGGAATAGTGAGAAACTCATTCCTGAATTCAGTCAGTTCTAAACGCAATCCAGTAGCCCCATCTCTACCGCATGGCATAACTGCACTGCCTCTTTTCCTTCCTTTTTAAGGGACTTAGGGTCTGATGACTGGCAGTTTCTAACACTAACACCATTCTGCTGCGCTGCTGATATCACTTTCAGTTCCACACTCTCAGGGCAACACCCAGCCCTCCCTACCAGTGTTTTATTCCCTATGCTGTTGAAGGTCACAACAAAAGAATGGTGGCACCTAGTGTCAGCTACATTCCCCTTCCCATGCAAGCTTGGGTTCTAATTACAGATGATGGCTTTTTTTCTCTAGCTGTACACACCTGTTTGAAGGCATTAAAATTTTTTTCTCTTTCTTTGTACTTGAGTTTCTAGATGTTACAAGAGACATGGTAGTAAAACAGACTTATTATTATTATTATTTTTTATTATTGCTATTGTCATTATTATTATTACTTTGTATATTATATCCTGGCTGCAATTTTCTCTCTTTCCTCTCCTCTTAGGAGAAGCCCCAACTCTCCTCCACCCCAGATCCACTCCTTCATTTTCTTTTGGTAATGGGTGGGCCTCGCAAGAATATCAACCAATGTTCCACATTGGCCCAGAGCCACAGACAGATCAGGCACACTGACATCTGGACTGATGGCCTCTCCGCAGAGAACTGAGCCCCCAGGGAAGAAGCAGAAGTGGTGAGTCCACATTTTCTCCCCACAATCAATCCAAGGAGAGGCTGCCCGGAACTCAAAGGGTGCAGGTGGAGGTGTTTTGGGGTAGGGGCACGCTTCCAGCCCAAGGCCAGACCAGATCCAGTTTCATCAGGACTCTAGGGCCTGCCCACATTTTGCTGGGCACCTAGAAGAGCAGCAGAGGGCTCTTTCTCTTGAGCACAGGGGTGAGACCACATTCCCTCTCCACTGTCTTTCCAGGGAGAGGCCTCCCGGAACTCTCAGGGTTGCTTGGGGCAGTGCTGCCTGGAAACAGACACTTCCACACAAGACCTAAAACTGGCCCAGTTGCATCAGGACTGGGCACTGTCTTTGGAACTCACAGCCTACCCAGAGAGCCAAACACCCAGGAACAAGCTCCAGCAAGAGACAACAAGATCATCTAGCATCACCAATAGCAAGATGGCAAGAGTCCAGAACAAGAATCAAGGAAACAAGAACGAAGTCGACCTGACAGTTCTTCTAACATGGCAAATAGTGGATATCCCAATCCAGCAGAAAAACAAGATTCAGACTTAAAATTATACCTCATGATGATGATGGAGATCCTTGAGAAGCACATGAATAACACACTTAAAGAAGTACAGGAAAGCCAGAGAACACACAAAAACAATTTGAAGCCCTTAAAGAGGAAATACAAAAATCCCTTAAAAAGATAAGGAAAGCACAGACCAACAGATGAAGGAAGTGAAAACAGAAATAGAAACAATGAAGAAATCACAAAAGGAGACACCCCTGAAGTTGGAAAACCTAAGAAAGACAATGGAAGTCATAGATACAAGTATCACCAACAGAATACAAGAGGTGGAAGAGAGAATCCCAGGAGCAGAAAATAGTATAGAAATCATTGACACAACAGTCAGAGAAAATGTAAAAGAATTCTAAACCAATACATTCAAGAAATTCAGGATGCAATGAGAAGACCAAACCTAAGGATAATAGGTATATAAGAAAGCAAAGACTCCCAACTGAAAGGCACAGTAAATATCTTCAACAAAATTGTAGAAGAAAACTTTCCTAACCTAAATAAAGAGATAACAATGAACATACAAGAAGCTGACAAATGCCAAATAGATTGGACCAGAAAAGGAATTCTTCCTGATGCAGAAGAGTCAATGCAACAAATATTCAAAACAAAGAAATAGTATTAAAAGCAGTAAGGGAGAAAGGACAGGTAACATATAAAGGAAGACATATCAAAATTACACCAGATGTTTCAAGAGAGACTATGAAAGCTAGAAGGTCCTGGACTGATGTCATACAGACCCTAAGAGAAGACAAACGCCAGCCCAGGTTATTATATCCAACAAAACTCTCAATTACCATAGATTGAGAAAACAAGATATTCCAGGACAAAAGCAAATTTACATAATATCTGTCCATAAATCTAGCACTACAAGTAAAACTCCATCATAAAGAGGAAAATTTCACCCTAAGACGATCAGGAACTAATCTTCTTGCAACAAACACCAAAGAAGAAAGACACACAAACATAATTTTACACTTAACAAGAAAAATAGCAAGAAAAACAATCACTATTCCTTAATATCTCTTACCATCAATGGATTCAATTTCCCGATAAAGAGACATAGACTATTGGATTGGATACATAAGCAGGATCCAGCACCTTTCTGCATACAGGAACATCATCTCAGCAACAAAGACAGGCACTATCACAGCGTAAAAGGTTGGGGAAAAAATTCCAAGTAAATGGTCCCAAGAAACAAGCTGGAGTAGCTATCCTAATATCTAATAAAATAGATATTCAACCAAAAGTAATCACTAAAGACAAAGAACACTTTTTACTCATCACAGGAAAAAGCTATCAGGATGAATTCTCAATTCTGAACATCTATGCTCCAAATACAGGGGCACCCACATTCATAAAGAAACTCTACTAAAGTTCAAAGCATATATTGCACCACACATAATAATAGTGGGAGGCTTCAACACCCCACTCTCACCAAGGGACAGATCATGGAAGCTGAAATTTAACAGAGACACTGTGAAACAAACAGAAGTTTTGAACCAAATGGATTTAACATACATCTATAGAATATTTCATCCCAAAACAAAAGAATATAACTTCTTCTCAGCACCTCACAGCACCTTCTCCAAAACTGACCATATAATCAGTCACAAAACAGGCCTCAACAGATAGAAGAAGGTTGAAATAATCCCATGTGTTCTATCAGATCACCATAGATTAAGACTGGTCTTTAATAACAAGAAAAATAACAAAAAGCCCACATACACATGAAATCTGAACAATGTGCTACTCAATAATATCTTGGTCAAGGAAGAAATAAAGAAATCAAAGACATTTTAGAATTTAACAAAAATGAACACACAACTTACCTAAACTTATGGGATGCAATGAAAGCAGTGCTAAGAGGAAAACTCATAGCTATGAGTGCTGCCAAAAAGAAACTGAAGAGAGCATACACATACCCTTGACTACACACCTGAACGCTCTAGAACAAAAAGAAGCAGATGCACCCAAGAGAAATAGATGGCAGGAAATAATCAAACTCAGAGCTGAAATCAATTGAATAGAAAGAAAAAAGAACTATCACATCAGATAGAGGCCTAATATCCAAGGTGTACAAGGAACTCAAAAAGCTAGACACCAGAGAATCAAATAACCCTATTAAAAAATGGGGTACAGAGCTAAACAAATCATTTTCAGTTGAGGAACACCGAATGGCCGAGAAACATCTGAGGAAGTGCTCGACATCCTTAGCCATCAGGGAAATGCAAATCAAAACAACCCTAAGATTCCACCTCACACCAGTCAGATTGGCCAAGATCCAAAACTCAGATGACAGCAGATGCTGGCGAGGCTGCGGAGAAATAGGAACACTTCTTCACTTTTGGTGGGGTTGCAAGCTAATACAACCACTCTGAAAATCTGTCTGGCGATACCTCAGAAAATTGGATATAGTACTACCTGAAGACCCAGCTATTCCACTTCTGGGCATATACCCCAGAGACTCTTTAATACACAACAAAGATATATGCACCACAATGTTCATAGCGGCTCTATTTATAATAGCCAGAAGCTGGAAGGAACCCAGATGTCCTTCAGAAGATGAATGGATACAAAAATTGTGGTACATATACACAATGGAATAGTACTCAGCCACCAGAAACAATGACTTAACCAAATTCTTAAGAAAATGGCTGCATCTAGAGAAGATCATCCTGAGTGAGATAACCCAGTCACAAAAGAACAGACATAATATGCAGTCACTGATAGTGGGATGCTAACCCCAGAGGCTTGCACTCCCCCAGAAACAACTCACAGACTGTATGAAGTCCATGAAATAAAGAAAACAAAAACTATACATATATTCACAAAACAAGAAGACTTTGACTATTTCCATGTTGCGTTTTGTTTTGCATGTACTTTACGCTTATTGCAACTAGTACGTTTTCAATGCATACTGTCAAGCCCTTGAAAAAAATCAAGTACTGACTAAAAAACATATTCACATGGTTTTATGTAAAATTTATTTTAATGTCTGAAAAAACAGTACTGACAAAATGTATAATTTTAAGCAAAAAATGTTTAAAATCTTTAAAAAAAATAATAAGCTGTTAGTCTTTTGTGTAGATGAAAATATCTCAAGAAACACTTCTTGTTATGATTAATAATTTGAGTCTTATATGTAACAGATAAGAGACCAATGTATTTTCCATGTATTTTCATGTTAAAAAAAAATAAATCTTGTTTTGAAGACAAAAAAAAAAAAAAAAAAAAAAAAAAAAAAAAAAAAAAAACAAGCTGAGAGACATGCCAACAATAAAAAAAAAAAAAAAAAAAAAAAAAAAAGAACTATACAAAGAATCAACAAAACCAAGAGCTGGTTCTTTGAGAAAATTAATAGGATTTAAAAACCCTTAGCCAGACTAACCAGAGGGTGCAGAGAGAGAATCCAAACTGACTAAAATCAGAAATGAAAGGGGAGACATAACAACAGAAACTGAAGAAATTTAAGAAGTCATTAGATCCTTCTATAAAAGTTTATACTCAACATAACTGGACAATTTAAAGCAAATAAACAATTTTCTAGACAGTTACCTCATGAATAGGACCTCATGACATTGCAAAACTTCTGTAAGGTCAAGGACTCTGTCAAAAGGACAAAATGGCAACCAACAGATTAGGAAAAGATCTTTATAAATCCTACATCTGATAGAGGGCTACTATCCAGTATATACAAAAACTCAAAGTTAGCCTTTCGAAAATCAAATAATCCTATTAAAATTGGGGTACAGAATTCTCAACTGATGAATATGAAATGGCTGAGAAGCACTCAAAGAAATGCTCAACATTCCTAGTCATCAGGGAAATACAAATCAGAACAACACTGAGATATTACCTAACAGCAGTCAGAATGGCTAAGATCAAAACTCAGATGACAGCATGTGCTGGCATGGATGTGGAGAAGGAAGAACACTCCTCCATTGCTAGTGGGACTGCAAACTGGTACAACCATTTTGGAAATCAGTTTGGCAGTTCCATAGAAAATTGTATATAGTATTACATGAGGACCCAGCTACATCACTCTTGGGGATATACCCAAAAGAACATATACCATGTTCATAGCAGACTTATTTATAATAGCCAGAAGCTGGAAATTGTGGTAAATATACAAAATGAAGTATTACTCAGCTGTTAAAAAAAAGAACTTCATAAAATTCCTAGGCAAATGGAAGTTGAAGCTATCATCCTGAGTGTAGTAACCCAGTTACAAAAGAAAACTAATAGTTATGCACTCATTTATAAGTGGATACTAGACCAAAAAGCTTGGAATATTCAAGGAACCATCCACAAAACTTACGAAGCTCAAAGACAAGGAAGGCCAGAAAGTGTATGCCTCAGTCTTTCTTAGAAAAAAAGAATAAAACTTTCATGGGAGGAAATAAAGGGTCAAATAGAGGAGCAGGTATAGACAAAAGGAACATCCAGAGACTGCCTCACCTGGGGATACACCTCATATGCATCCAATAAACCCAAGCATTATTGCTGATGTAAAGTAGTGCTTCCTGGCCAGAACCTGATATGGATGCCTCCTCAGAGCCTTTGCCAGACCCATACAGATACAGAAGAGGATGCTTGGAGCTAATGATCAGACTGAACCATCAATGAAGGAGCTAGAGGAAAAAGAAAACTGAAGGAGCTAAAAGGGAATGCAACCCCATGGTAAGAACAAAATTATCAACTATCCAAACCCACCACAGCTCCCAGGGACTAAAACAGCAATCAATGTGTTTGAATGAAAAGACCCATGGCCTGAGGTACATATGCAACAGAGGATAGCACTTTCTGACATCAATGGGAGAAGAGGCCTTTGGTCCAGCGAAGGCTCATTTTCCCAGTGTAGGGAAACATCAAGGTGCTGAAGTGAGAGAGGGTGGTTGGGAGAGAGAGAGCACCCTCATGGGGCAATTGGAGGGAGAAAGGGAGTGGGACTGTGGGAAAGGAATAACATCTGAAATATAAATGCAAAAATTTCCAATGAAAAAAAGGAAAAAAAGAATATAAACCAATTATGGCTATCAAATTCATGCTGTATTATTCTACACATATACCCTCATATTAAGGCTGGATGAGGCAACTTATTAGGAGTAAAAGACCCCTCCCCAAGCAGTCAAAAACATTAGAGAGACACCCAAATTCCAGTTAAGAAACACCCAAGTTCCACAAGAACATCATGCTACAGAGCTTTAACATATATGCAGAAGACCTAGGTCAGACCCATGCAGACTCTCTGATAGATTCTGTGAGACCTTACGAACCCAGGTTAATTGATTCTGTGGGTTTTCCTGTTATGTGCTTGACTCTTCTTGCCCCTACAATCTTCTGCCCCATTTTTTGCAAATTCCCTGAGCTCTGCCTAAACTGAATTTAGGCTAAAGTGTTTAGACAATGGGGACATAAATTTTCATCATTTAGTTCTTGGGCAAGAAATAATAGCTTTAAAATTAGCTAAAGTGTGGTTGATGATTTTTAAGGGAACAGAGCTTCGTATGGTCTTCATATGGTCTTATCACTCAAACTATGCCTACAAACAACACAATTGGCTTATACATATATTTTAGCAGAATAATCTTCTTGATTATACATACAAGACATCTTTTTACCTTATTTTACAAAGCAGTAATGCTATCTTAGGAAGCCTGTTTATGTTCTGCTGTCTATTTACTCTTTTCTGACTACTCAATCTAGAATGTAGGTGTGTTTCAGTTACCTGAAAAAGAAGAATTAAGATACTCAAGTAGTATCTGAGTCCAATTTATTACAATACATGTGAACAGAGAGACATAAAATCTAAGTTTAAAATAGAATTGAAATCGAGATGCTAAACCTATTTTTTATTGCTCCCTCATTTAAATCCATCCAGTGATAACTTCTATCAAAACTTTTTTGGACTACCTGTTTCATTTTGCAAATTGTATTGTTATTTGTCAACATTTGTTGGATGCTACAAATCTACCTGGTGTTAAATAGCTCATAGATTTTTGAGTAAATCTTGCCTTGTTAGTTTTGGGGTTACTGACCCAAGAACATTCTGCCTGTTCTGATATCTTTGGTACTGAGGTCATTGCAAGAAGAAAATTGCTTATCTTGATAAACCTCTCAATTCCTCTCAGAGAACAAACACATATTTGCATGGTGAAGTAGAAAGCAACTCGTTCAAAAGCCATCTCATGATAAATAGGCTCTAGGTTTAAAAATTTAGTCTTGCATATAGAATTAAACAGAAAACATTGAAATACTTGATTGAATAATAAGGCAATCACCCTCAGTTTTCATAACTTGTCTCTTTTAATAACCCGGAAAGGGTGTGGAATGATTTTCTAACATATGTGATTTTAGAATGTGGAATAATGGTGTTTCTAACTAATTAGAACACACTGTGGAGTTAGAAAATGGGAATTTTACCTTTATGTTTTACTGTTTTCTCCCTTACAAAAACCCACAGAATTAAGAAGTAAAATCTGTCGTGAACTTTAACTTTCTATATTTAAGTTAAAAAAAAATCTTAGCTTGTAACAGATCACAGAAGATAAGGCACCATTTTTCCTATATCACACACACACACACACACACACACACACATACACACACCACACACACACACACACACACACACACACACACACTGTTCAAGTCCTGTGGCTGGTCTGTCCCATTTCAAGGCAGAGTTAAAATATTTCTCTCTAACTTAACAAAGTCAAATTCAAGGTCTTCCTAGCATGACTTGGAAAAATGCCAAGCATAGCAACATGCTGTTCTTGTCAGGTACAACTCTATCACTTTCTTAAGAAAGAAAGATTTGCAGAATATGCCAGAGGGAAACACAGCAAATTCTTCATATATAACGTTGAATTATAGGTACATAATATATGTATCTTTTATACAGCCACTGGAAAAATGACAGGATTGAAAATTATGTCCAAATCTCTCCGGAACAAGGTTTGTATCTGGCCAGTCAACAGTCAGAAAGAATTGAGGATTTTTGGGGCTATGTCTCAGATAAGCACAACGGTGAATTGTATAGTGTGAACTTGACCTTCTCTCCTGCAGCCAACAGACTGTAGTTCAAACATGCCAGTCAACTTTCTAATGTGCATTTTCATTATGTTACTGTCAAACTTTACAGTTCATCTCAGGATGTGACTTCATTATTTTTGGTTGGTTATATAATGTCTAAATATATTTTTTCATCATCAGACAGAACGTCAAAATAAATTGGGGATAAGTATAATGTGGAAGCGTGTCAATCATGCATCTATTGGGTAGAGCAAAGTTGTTAAGTTAAAAGTCAAATTGAAGTGGATCAATATGACTTGCTATTGTCACAGTTTCCTTTGTTTTTGCTCTGCTCATAAATTTGAACTCCCTGCTCATTAATTTGAACTCTGTTTAGCCTGGAAGACTGATTATTTACTCTTCAGATAGCTTGTTTCCTTTATATGTAAAAAAGTGTTCTTTCTTGTATTGCTTCCATGCCACAAGGCTTGTCTAAACAATGGTTTTGGGCAAAGGGGAATCTAGTGTGTCAATAAATCTACCTAGAACCCTCTTTCAGAGAACCCATTTAGTTCATGTAGATTTTATGTAATGTTCCATTTAATAGGTTGCATATGATATTACATAGGCATTGTCCAAACACAGCACAATCGTCATAATTCTATGTAATTAGCCAAGAAAACATATTTTATGTATATATGTATGTATTCACTTTACAGCCATCTCACCTCCCAGTCGCATACATTAACCCTACTTTTCTCGTCGGAGATGGTGAAGCCTCCAATGGCTACCAACTTCCCCTGGCACATGCAGCACTGAGGCCCAACATGCAGCTCTGCTAGGTGAGGGGGTCCAAAGCCATGCAACAGAATCAGAGACAGCCTCTGCTCCAGTCGTTAGGAGGCTAGTATGAAGACTCAACTACACACCAGTTACATATGTATAGTACTCTATTTCCAGCTCATATATGCTCTTTGGCTGGTGGTTCAGTCAGTGAAGCCACTCAGAAGTCAGTTATGCAACATTTCTATGTGCAAGCATAGCAGAGTGTTATTAATCATTTTAGGGGTTGGCTCTTTCTCATGAGATGGCTTTCAAGTTGGGCCAGTCATTGGCCATTCCCTTAATCTCTGTTCTATCCTTATCATCGTGTATCTTGTAGGCAGGCAAAATTTGAAGTTGAAGATGGATGGTTTGGTGTCCCCCTCTGTCTAATGGGAGTCCTCTACAGGATGTGGCCATTTCATCTTTCCTATTTCCCACTGCTACAGGTCTCAACTAGGGCCACTCCCAGAGAGTCCTCAGAGACTCCTCTATCCCAGGTCTCCCATTTGTCCAGAGATGTCCCTCCTTTCCCATTCTCAATCCCAGTACCCTCACCCCAGCTTTCTCCATGCCTGATCC
This sequence comes from Micromys minutus, assembly GCF_963924665.1. Taxonomy (NCBI): domain Eukaryota; kingdom Metazoa; phylum Chordata; class Mammalia; order Rodentia; family Muridae; genus Micromys; species Micromys minutus. The sequence goes on from NC_137983.1 coordinate 16,573,386, forward strand.
CCATGCTGCTTCCCTCCCCACCCCCTCTCCTGCCAAGTCCACTCCCTACATCCATCACCTATGTCTATTTTATTTGTCCTTGTGAGATTCAAACATCTTCTCTCATGTCCTCCATGTTACTTAGATTTTTTTGGGTCTGTGGAGTATAGTGTGAGTATCCTGTACTTTGTGGCTAATGTCTACTTATAGGTGAGTACATACCATGATTATCCGTAAGGCCTAAACCTCATTCAGAATAATATTCTCATGTTTCATCCATTTGCCTACAAAATTCATGTCCTTGTTTTTAACTGCTGAGACTTATTCCATTGTGTAAATGTCCCACATTTGCTTTTATCCATTCCTTCGTTGAGAGATGTCTAGGTCCTCATCTAGTTTGAACTTGTTTACACTCCTTGGCTATTGTGAATAAAGCTCCTGTGAACATAGTTGAGAAAGTGCCCTTCTGTTATGATGGAACATTTTTTGGGGTATATGCTCAGGAGTGGTATAGCTCAGTCTTGAAATAGAACTGTTTCCAAATTTCTGAGAAACCACAAAATTTATTTCTAAAGTGCTTGTACATGTTTTGCACTTCCACCAGTAATAAAGGAGTATTCCCCTTGGTCCACATGCTTGACAATATGTGCTGTCACTTGAAATTTTGATCTTAGCCATTCTGGCAGGTGTTCAATAAAATCTCAAAGGCCTTTTCATTTGCATTTCCTTGAAGACTAAAGATATTGAATTTTTTAAAAAGTGCTTCTTGGCCATTTGGAGATTCCTTTATTGAGAATTCTCTGTTTTAGCTCTGTATCCAATCTTTTATTTGCTATTTGGTTTGCTGGTGTCTAACTTTTGAGTTCTTTATAAATTTTGAACATTAGCCCTCTGTCAGATATAGGATTGATGTAAAACTCAAATCATCCTTAACTACCAGTAGACTCCGGTGAATGAGATGAGAGATCAGAGATCAATGCAAAAGAAAAGGTTTATTAGTCTAGTGCACTGGGGCTGACCTACATCTAAAGGAAAGGCAACCCTGAACTCTGAACTCCCCTTTAGTACAGTTTTCATACACTTCATAGAGGGTGGGTTACATCGATGGTAATTAGGCATACAAGCATTGGTGGTGTCATATGACCTTTAAGTTGGTTGCTGCCAACCTGAGACTCATTGAGGCTCTTGACCCACAACCCAGAGGCTGGTGTTGGATAAGATTGGGACAATTCTTCCTGGGAGGAAGGGCCACCCAAAGCCTAGGAGGCACTCCAAGAAATGTGGCTAGATAAGACTGGAACAATCCCTCCTGGGGAGTAGGGTCACCTAGCACCCTGAGGCTAGTAGGAAATTAATAGATTTTTCGTTTTATTGGTAAAGATCTTTTCTCATCCTGTAGGCTACTATTAGTCATATTGACAGTTTCCTTTGCCTTATGAAAGCTTTTTCAGTTTCATGAGGTTCCATTTATTAATTGTTGGTTTTAGTATCTGAGTTATTAATATTCACTATATGAACTTGTCTCTCCTGTGCCAGTGTATTCAATGCTATTCCCTTTTTCTTCCTTTATTAGATTTACTGTACCTACTTGTATGTTGAGATCTATGATCAACTTGAATTTTTAATTTAAATTTTGTGCAAGGAGATGAATATGGTTCTGTTTGTATTCTTCTACACACAGACATCCAATTAGACCAGCACCATTTGTTAATGATGCTTTTGTTTTTGCATGGTATGTTTTGGCTTCTTTGTCAAACATCTTGTGTCCATAGAAGGGTTGGTTTGTTTCTGAGTCTTCAGTTCTATTCAATTGATCATTATGTATGTTTTTATGCAAATACTATGCAGTTTTTTATCACTTTTCCTGTATAGGTCAGCTTGAAATCAAGCACAGTGACACCTTCAGGTTTTTATTGTACAGAATTGTTTTAGCTATCCTGTTTTTTTTTTTTTTTTTTTTTTTCCTTGTGAAGTTGAGAATTGCCTTTTTAAGGTCTATAAATAATTGTGTTGGAATGTTGATGGAAATTGCATTGGATTTGTAGATGGCTTTTAGCAATGTGGCTGTTTTTACTATGATAATCCTACTGATCAATGAGCATGGGAGATCTTACCATTTTCTGACATCTTCAATTTCTTTCTTCAGAAACTTGAAGTTTTTCTCATACAGGTCTTGCTTACTTAGAGATACACCAAAAATATTTTATATTATTTGTGACTATTGTAAAATAATAGTTTACTTAATCTCTTTCTCAGCTCATTCATCATGTGTATAAAGTTACTGACCTTTTTTAGTTAATTTTGTATCCAGTCACTTTGCTGAAGGTGTCTATCAGTTGTTGGAGTTCTCTGGTATAATTTTCAGGATCACTTTTGTATAGTATTATATCATCTGTGAATAGTGATACTTTGACATTTTTCTTTACAATTTTTATCCTCTTCATCTGCTTTAGTTGTATTATTGCTCTGGCTAGAACTTCAAGTGCTGTATTAAGTAGATATGGAAAGAGAGATCACCCTTGTTTTGTCCCTGATTTTAGTGGAATTGCTTTAAGTGTCTTTCCACTTAATTTGATGTTGGCTAAAAGCTTGCTATAGATTGTCTTTATTGTGTTAGTCATGTCATTTTTATCCCTGATCTTTCAAGGACTTTTATGAAGGGATAAGTATGTGGGTAAGTGATTCCTGTTCAAGTGTCTTCAGTGACACCCAAGGAAATCGAGGTCTTTCATCTTTAGTCATGTTAAAATGATCATTTCTTTATTTTATTTTTGTTGAATAACTTTATTTTAAAAAAAATAAATGTACAAATTTTAAGCATTTTTGCATAAAAGTATATGAATACATTTTTGTCATTGCTTGGCTTTTCTTTTTAAGGTTTGATAGTGTGCATTAAGGTCTTACTAGTTACAATGAGCATAAAGTACATGTAAAACAGGATGTAACCTAGAATTAGTAAAAGTTTTCTTGGTGTGTAAGGAGTAAACATAATGGTTTTTTCTTTTCTTTTCTTTTTCTTGAACTTCACACAGTCTGTGAGTTGTTTCATTCACACAAAGAAAACTCTGGAAGGATAGTGAACAATGGAATGAATTTTAGTTAATGACAAGATTTATTAGACTGCTCCAGACAATTCCATTATATATATATATATATATATATTACAACTACTTGGAGATTCCAGTTTATTATGGCTGGATATCCCAAACCGTTTCTCCTTATACACTAATGGTTTTTCATGTTCATTAAAGTGAAAAAAAGCTGACTAACACATGTACTATAATTGATTATAAATCTCTACACAGGAAGAACAAACTGATTTGGTAGCAGGAACTGCCACTAACTCTCCATGTTGGAACCAGATATGCCCCAGCTCTCCTTGCACCATGAATCTGGGCTGAAGTGAATATCATGGAGATTGACAAGACACAAAAGAAACATATTATAAATTCAAGAGAAAGGGGAAAAACTTTATTTTAAATCTTCTGCTTTGGTTTTATCTGAAGGTGTATTACCAGGATCAATCTTTTAGACAATTATTTTGACACAAAACACATACATAAATCTATGTATTTTCTGTAGCCGAATGACATGCCCAAAGTCCCAATATCCTGTCACTCTAGGATTTTACCTCTAAGTTTGATGCTGTGTCCTGTATACTCCTTCTAAGACTCTAAAATTCTTACATTCAACTTTTTCCCCCTCAGGAAGTGACTTCTCCACTAACTTATTTGCTTGTAGTTTTTATAGCTTGGTTTATATCCACAAGTGTGCTCAAGCTACATGTAGTCGTGCACATTTCTAATTCCAGCACTTGCAAGGCGGGTTCAGATGAATAAAACTCTCAAGAATGAACTGCATATTGAATCAAAGGAGACTAAACGGGAATACATGGTAAGAATTGTCTCAAAAGAACTTTTTCTTCTGCTTAAATTCTGTCATTGAAATATAAGACAAGACTGAACAACTCTGAGTGACAGGTAATTTTCTAATCTGGTCAACTTTCATACCACCTGCTTTACCACAGAGAGTAAAGAGCTTGTCATAACTTTATGACAAGATTATTTATGTTCTCATATTTGTTCTCATTTTACCTCTCCGTGTGAGTGCACTTGTCACTGTTTTCTTTACTGCTTATAGCTTTCCCATCAATTCTGGCATTTATGTTTAACTGAGGAATTGCTTCCCAACATCACATGTGTCTGGTTTTCTTGCACCCTTCTTCCCCAAAGTAATAACCAAATATAAAGCCCACACCCTCTGCCCATGGACTAAGGGTCCTGTCAGTAGATGCTTGATAACTGTATGAGATACAAATGTGTGTGCTAAAAATATGACCATGTGGTAAACTTGTTTAGTGAAAAAAAAAAAACAACCTTCTTTCATCATTTTTCAGTTTTATATCTCACTCAAGAGGATTCTAATTTTCTCCTTCTTCTTCTTTCTCTTCTTCTGCTCCTCCTCCTCTTGCTCCACTACCACTACTTCTTACTTCTCTTTTTTTCTCTTTTGCCTCCACCACTACTCCTTTTTTCTTCTTCCTCTTCCTCCTCCTTTTTCTCCTCTACCAGTTATTTCTCCTCCTCCTCCTTCTTCTTGGCAGAGATTTTTGTTGTTCCTGTTTATCAATGAAATTCTCTTTTTTCTTTTTAATTAGATATTTTATGTATTTACATTTCAAACGTTATCCCCTGTTCTGGTTTCCACTCTGGAACCGCCCTATCGCATCCCTCCTCCCCCCTGCTTCTTTGAGGGTGCTCCCACCCACAAGTTCCCACCTCACCACTCTTGTCATTTCCCTACTCTGGGGGATTGAGTCTTCACAGGACCAAGGGCCTCTCCTCCTATTGATGCCAGGCAATGCCATCCTCTACTAGATTTGCAACTGGAGACACGGGTCTATCCATGTGTACTCTGGTGGTCTAGTTTCTGGAAGCTCTGGGGAGTCTGGTTGGTTGATATTGTTGTTCTTCCTATGGGGTTGCAAAGCCCTTCAACTCCTTCAGTCCTTTCTCTAACTCCTCCATTATGATTAGTGCTCAGTCCACTCATTGGCTGTGATAATCAGCTTCTGTATTAGTCAGTCTGTGAAGAGCCTCCCAGGAGACAGCTATAACAGGCTTCTGTCAGCAAGCACTTCTTGGCATCCATAATAGTGTCTGGTTTTGATGTCTGCAGATGGGATGGATCCCTAGGTGGGACAGTTTCTGGATGGCCTTTCCTTCAGTCTATGCTCTACTCTTTGTTCCTGTGTTTCCTTTAGACAAGAGCAATTCTGAATTAAAATTTTAAGAGTGAATGGCCCCATCTCCCTACAGAAACCTTATCTAACTTATGGATATTGTCTCTACAGGTTCTCCCTCCCCTTTGCTGGGCATTTCAGCTAATCTCATTCCTGTTAGGCCTGGGAGCCTCTTGCTTTCCTAGCATCTGTGACTTGCTAGTAGCTAACCTCCGTTTTCCATTCTGTATTCCTACACACCTCTGTTCAAATTCCTGACCCTCTGTATATCACCCCTGTCTTCTCCCATACTGATCTTGGTTTCTTTATGTAGCCCCGATGGTGTTCAAACTTGTGCTGCAGAGCAGGTTGGCTTTGTATCCACAGATCATCCTGCTTTTGCCTCCCAAATGCTGAGATTAAAAGTGTGCACATCTGATACAAGTACCAGGCTTTATAGTCTTAAAACAAAATTTTGTTGCTATGTTGTGGAGATAACTGTAGACAACTATGGTATTTTAGAATTAGAAATGAGTGGGGTATGTCTAATTTAAAGTATTTTTTTGTGAAGCATGCAAGGTAGAATTATAACATATAACAATTTTCCTTTATTACTTTTTGAAAGATCATAATATGATTGCAGTTTCTTCCATATATTTCGAGATTTTCCCCCTCCAAACTCCTTGCACATAATTCTCCTTGCTATCTTTGTGTAATTTCTTCCTAAGTATGTTTCCAGGGCTCACTACTTGCAATGAGATAAATGACTGATGTGATTTTCCCGTCTCTCACCATTCCTTATTTGCCTATAGTTCATTGTGTAGGGCTGAAGCCACATGGACTGTCTTACATCTAGTGTTACTTTCTCTTTCGGTGTCATTATTGCTTAGCTCATCTGTGGGTAGGTCTGTTGGGAAGGCACAACATTCATGGGATGCCGAGGCTTTTGAGCTTCTGCGTGCTGTGAATGAAATGAAAGTAGAAAGAAATCACTGGGAAATCCTGGAACCATCACCCATACATTGTGTTGGTTTTCTTTTCTTGGTCTAAGTTGAGTTTTCTCTTGGGGCTGGAGCTGCAATCCATGCCCTTAAGCCTTTGCTGCTACAAGAGAATATAGTGTTAATGAAAGATGGAGACCCTTAACAATTCTTCATCCATGTTTGATCTCATCCCTCTGAGACACTGTGATTACAGGGAATGCAGTTGCATTCAACATGCAAGAAAGACTACTCAGTATTTATAAGCAACCTATGTTTTCTTCAACTGGTATTCCTTGGAATGATAGCACATATTACTGGTATTATTTTGGAAAGACTAAAGATCAAATCCAAGATTAAAAATTTTACTGTTGTAGTTTTCTTTCTCTTGTTGTGACTAACATTATGCACAAAAACAACTTTTAAGAAAAAAAGTATTTTTTTCTGACAACTCCAGGTAACAATATTTGAGAGAAAATGGTCAAGAATTTAGCTTCGGACTGCCTACTATTACACATAAACCCACTCTAATCAGAAAACTCACTAATAATCAAGTAACTACAGCAGGATTAATAAAGGATACCCCTTGCTAATTTGCTCACTCTTTGGCTTGATAAATAACGTTCTCCTACAGTGTAATCCCGTACATCAATTAATAATCAGAACAATCCCTTATAGACATGATCACAGATCAACCTGTTTAAAACAATGAGTCAGTTGAGCCATTTTTCAGGTGCTAATTTGCTATGTTGTATGATAATAATTGGTGCTAACTAGGTCATTGATACTTTAGATGTTCAGACTTCCAATAATCTTGCCCCACTTAGATATTTTATTGTTTCTGTATATTATCAATTTTTAATTCTCTTCAACTTTTAAAATGTTTCTTATTACTCACAATCAGGCCTTTTATAGGAAAATCCACAGTAACAGTATTTAGTATGCTGAAGTTGGGTTATTTAGATTAGAATTTGGCTGATATGACTAGGTGATCCTTACATACCCCCTTTGTGCTCTCTCTCTCTCTCTCTCTCTCTCTCTCTTTCTCTCTCTCTCTCTCTCTCTCTCTCTCTCTCTCTCTCTCTCTCTCTCTCTCCCCCCCCCTTTCTAACTTCCTCTTGTGGCTGGCTTGTGATGAAATTCACGGTCATACTGTGTGTGTTGTGTTTGAGTTTATAGTGAACATACGTGTCATTGGGGAAGATATATGTAACATGTGTGAACCAGATGATGGCATTATGTTGGCCTGCTCTGTAATTTTTTTTTATTCCCATGGGACACTGTCTCTTACTGAAGCTAGTGTGAGGCTTGCATCAGGGGAAAATATTCACTATCACATGGACCCTGTTTAGTCTATGTAGAGTTCTTTATTTAGTGCAAGGGAATTTCTAACAGTCAGAATAGAACAATGGCTAGCCAGAGAGAATTGGGGTAGTTCATCCAGGTTCTCATAAAAGTACAACCTTTATTTGATGGTATTCACATAGAAAGAGTTTACTTCTATAATGCATTTGAGGAAACATGGGAGGCTGATTATAACCAGTGATAATTCTGGAGTTCGATCCAATCTAGATCACATTGGTTCCTACAGCAAACCTAAAGAATCTAAATAATTCCAAGTCATATCTCCATCACTGCATACAAATTGCTGGAAATAATTTCACAGCATTTGGAACACAGCCATTGAAAATGCATGTGTCCATATTGCTAGGTTACTTTTAGAATATTTTGTTTTCTGTACATATCTCCAGATAAATATCTGACTAACATTCAGCTACAGACACTGGCGAAACCTGGTGCTCACTGGCAGATTCGGTCATTGAGGTGACTTTGTATTTTCTATGTATCAACAAGATCAACTGTAGGGCTTCACACTGAACACCTAATTGGTTAGATAAAGTGAAGACCTTGATCATTCTTAAATTTTATGAACCTATTGGAAGAAAGACACCGAACATCAGACTCACTAAAGTTTGTCTACCAAATATTGACTGTGGTTAAAGCCACAGGTTCAGAGTAAAATCTGAGACCACACTGGTACAGACTTTAAATCCTGCAGTGACCAACCATAGCTCAGAAATCAATATCTCACACTCAAACTGATCTTAGAGACCTCTGGAGTCTAAGTTTCAGACTGTCAGGAGACCCTAGAAGCACTACAGCCAAAGCTCATGCCCTGTACTGCCTTGAGACCCCAGGGCTAGTGTCCTCATTGTAGGGTGATTTCTTGCTGTAATGAAGCCATAAGTCTGAATACTTATACTCTCTCATCTCATATAGTTATTAACTATTAAGTTCTGTCAAGAATCTCAAAAGATACCAAATGTGTAACTAGAAATAGGTAAGTCCTCTCCTTTGACTTCACAGAAGGCATATGAGGTGATCCAAGGTCTTGTACCCTGTCCTGTAGCCAACACACACATTTTCTCAAGACAGTAGAGTTCTAGAAAAAAGAGAAAATGACTAAGAGTTTAAATTATTATGTTTCCTGCAGGCCCAATAAATGAAGATGAAGATGCTCAACTCCTCTGACACTGGGAGAAGGTGCTTTCATGTAACTTGTTTCATTCCAACTCTTTGATCCTCAGAATTGGGTTTTCTGAACACAGTATTATTGCGACAAGATGCTTGTTCTGACACAAGATCTGTTGATCTAACTTGTGCCAATGTGTACTTAGAGCAGATTTCCTGCAAGGAACTGGGTCAAGGATAGTTTTTCCTGGTACATGATTTATTTTATATTTCCACACTGACTTTATCCTACTCATGGAATGCTGTTAGCAATCTTCTTTGTGTGACATACAGGCATGACATTTGCTGCCCTGATGAAAGAATATTTTCAATTTTTTTTGTGTAAAATGGATTTTCTTGTTCAAGGAAGTTTGTTATTTCAGCAGCCTTCAAACATGGAACAAATCAATGTTCGTTGGGTTGGTACTTCCTCTCATTTCTGGAGGGAGGGCTTGACAATTCTGATAGACTCCATGCAGGGTTACAGACCATTTCTAGATTGTTGGTGACTACTTAACTATCCCCTAGGTACACATCCATATTGAAAACTCAAGGAAGTTCATTTATACTAACATCATGAAGGCTGGCTTTGCCTATAATGGAATTTTCTAGACCCAAAGAAAGAATACAATAGAATTAGCACTGAAAAATATTAAAAGGAATTTGACTCTCTTTAGATGTTCTTGGAGAATATTTGGTTTGTATAGTATCATATGCAAGAAGAAAAAAGCTTGGCTACTTCTGGAAAGATTGAAGACAATGTACCTTTCAATTCACAGTGCAGATAGCTCTTCCATACAAGACAAGAACTATCAATCAGAGGAGTATCTTGCAAAGATAATGGATGTTTCTGCAAGATGCTATGCACTGCACCTTTAGTGCTATGTACTGCTATTAGATCAGGGTGCATACGAAAAAGAAATAAGCAAAGGTAATAAGGCTGCAATGCTATCTACTCAAAATGATTGAATGATTATGCAAAAAAATTCTCAGAATGTGGAATGATCATAACTTAATTTTTTAATCCAAAAAAAGCTATAACTTGACATCTTCTAAAATTGATGATATTTTCAATAGATAATTGCTAATTTTGTAAGTAAAAAACCAAACCACTGGTGTGAAAATTTTCAAACCTTTCTAACCCTCATGTTTTAGGATTTAACCATAATTAAGAGTGATCAAAGCAAAGCCCAAATGATTGAATAGAAATTACTTTGAATATACAGTAGGTCTCTCTAAAATATCAGTATTATTGGAATTATTATTAACAGAACTTTGTAAAAGCACTTATTTTTATAAGCGATTCAAAAAATTGTGCTCTTTGAGCATTTACTAGGCATAGAAAAAAGAAAGGAGATAAAAAATAATCTCTCTCTCTCTCTCTCTCTCTCTCTCACACACACACACACACACACACACACACACACACACCACTTTTCATTTTTTTTGTTCTTCAAAGCTTTACTCAATTTGAATATTAAAATTTATTACTGTTTTTTTCTACTAGAAAATAAAATATAATTTTATTCTTTTAATCCACATTCATTGAGGGTATTCACAAATATTTAGAAAATAGAGAAAGACTGTTATTAAAAAAAACAAAAATCCCTAAACTCTTTATTTACTGTGTAAATAAAACCTAGTCTACTTACATTAAAGTCTACAGATAACCATCTCAGTATAGCAATGAAACACCCTCAGGCCATTAACTGTATATAAGATTAGTATCTTTAATTTACATGAATAATTCACTGTAAATACAAGCACTGGAGTGAGATTGGCTGGGTCAGACTTACTGCTTCCCTGATGCCCTATGTTCGGCCTATGCAAATGACTTAACCTTTGCATGCTCCATATTTTTACCTAAAAAAATAGGAACCAACATTTATGATTACTCATGTGGTATTTATGAATTTGGGTGTGATGGCACACATCTGTAATCCCAACACTTGGGAAGTATAACCAAAAATTTGAGGCCAGCCCTGGCTTCATGCTGACCTAGCAACTTCTTGATTAAAAACAAATAAATAGAGCTAGGAAAACTGTGATTTAACTCAATTATAAGAATACTTAGATGATAGTAAGAATTTAACAACCTTATATATATTAGTAGCAACATTAATAGAAGTCACAGAACTACTGGGGGAATCAATTCTTTGCTTCTGTGTAAGTTCCAGAATCAAACTCACATAGGCTAGGAGGCAAGGGTCGGTACTAAGTGAACCAACTCAGTTGCCTCAAGCATACTTTTGTTTCTGACATTCCTTTTCTAACAGGTAATATTTATGAGCACTTCTCTATATAATTACCACTACATATAAGCTGAACAAAACTAGATACCCTTTTAAGCGTAACAGCTGCATGAATGTTGTTTACAAAATCTTATATAAAAATATAGTTATTTAACACAAAACAATGTTCTTGTATAAATAAAAACTTATTTATTTATTTGTAAGAATGATGGTCATGATTGTTAATTATTCATGACTTACCACTAAGCTCTTCTGTAGGAATCACCTTGATCTGAGGGAACAAACTAACCCATGGTTATTCTTAGAGGAACAATCAACATCTGTTCACTTATCAAGCAGTTACGTGAAATTCAACAACTTAGTTTAAATAATGCACTATTCTATAGGTTCATTTGAATCCAGAGCTCATCATTTTGGCTGAGGACTTCCCCAAGTGTACATTGTGTCTCAAGAGCAACATCTCCAGATTGTGACATCAATTTTATACTTCAGTAAGTTGAAAAGGTAATTTGGTAGATAATCTTATTTGGGGGATGGTTTTCATATGAAAGGAATCATGAGAACACAATGATTGATAAAAGAATTCTCTTGTAACCAAGGATCCAGAGGATAGCTTAGTAGTTACTTTTACTGGGTCTCCTGTTAGTTTCATATTTACTAAGCTTAGGAATAAAGAGGCTAACAACTCAGGTCTATCAATGAAATGCTCAGGGGGAGGTATAGCTTGATGGACAAGTAAACATTTGTGAAAATATTTCACAGTAAGTGATTCTTAGAAGAAACTTGATATTTCTGCTTATTAAAGCTATTTATCTCCTTAGATAGGACAGTTTTCCCATAAGTTGACATGTTACTAGAGTGTTCTTAAGTGATTTTAGAATACTGATATTCTTCTTTTAAAACACTTTTAGTTATTCTCATGTAAAATTAAAAACCCCACATCTTTCTTAAATTGTACCTGTATACCATTTAGTGATCCTGAACTTCCAGAAGCCTGGTAAAGGAGATACAGATCAATTATTCTGAAACGTCATGACAGGACGTTTTTTATCATTAGATTTGTGACTGCAAGCAGAAGGCTGAGAAGCATGAGAACAGCCTCGTTGTCCTAAGTGTATTTTCCAAGGCATGTGCAATCTTGGGCCAGCCCTGGATAGTGAGTCGTAGTTTTAGAAAATATTTGAGCACTTTGATTGTTACCCTTCCCATTTCCATTTCTGCTTCCTCGTTAATGTGTCAGTACATTTTGATGTATGGGGCACTGCATACCAAAATGGATGCTAAACTCAAGGCATTGCTTACATAAATTCAAAACAGATAATTAGAAATAAGTACATGATTGACTGTTAACATATTTTTCATTCAGAATCTTGGCCTCAAGTAAATGTAGCACAACATATGAACCTTAGACATATGATGTCTTTTCTCTTTCTTACATTAAACACCAAAGCCTGTCTGATAGACTGCTCTTCTCACAGTTACCTCCTTTTTTCTACTTGGGATCAAATACTGTTAATGATGAACATCTATTCTCTTTATGATGTTATAATCTTCTAGCTGGGAGAACACTGCATGCATTAAAATTATATTCCCATCTGGAAAGCATATAATTCTTAGGCGCAGTCTCCATGTTTATGCTTTGTTATTCCTTGTGAGTCTCCCAAGTCTCCCATCATCCCCTGGGGCAGGATGTTAGATGGTTTTCACCTTAACAGTCACACAACAAAAATGAGCAGCCGTTGAATAAACTGTGGGAACATTGCCCTAGTTCAACTTGATAATTCAAAGGCTTATTCTTATCATATGTATTTATTTTTCCCTCCTGATAAAAATGATGAGAAATGCTGATAATATTAGAGTACTTTGGCAACAGTATTTATTCTGTAACTAAATTGTAGGAATTTAGAAATATACTCACATATGTTGGTATTTTATCTATTAAGATCATACAATTTTTTTCAATATTTATTTATTGAAAGTAAAATTCCTCCATTCAAGCCTAATACTGCTATCCTACTAAAATAATATCGTATAAAATGAGTCTTGATGACATTTTGTTATACTCATAGATCAGTGCCTTTTATTCCTCATCAGAGAAACTTCCTCTGGTAGATTATAGGAGAATACAGAGACTGACAGTCAGACAACATGTAGAATGTGAAAGACCATCGGGCACTCAGCCCTAAATGGTATGTTTCCATCATATCCCTTCCCTTAGGGCTCAAGAAGGCCTGCTGACTAAAAGGCAGTGTATAAGAGCCAGAAGTGATAGGATGGAAGGCACACATGCACACACACACACACACACACACACACACACACACACACACACACACTTAACAGGATCAGCTGAATCAATGACATTATGGACTCATTGACATGGAGCTAGCATGCATTGGACTTACACATGTCTACACTAGATGGGGTCCTAGAACTGGGAGGGTGTACAGAGAAACGGTGAAAAGCAGAAGGGAAAACTATAATTAGGATATACTGTGTGAGAAAAAAAAAATCTGTGTTCAATAAAATAAAAAACCCTTTAAAAATTAAAAAAAGAAAAAGAAAACTTTTTTCACACAATATATTCTGATTATGTTTCCAGATCCCTCTCATGTTCCCTACCATGCACATCAACCCCCCCCCCTCTCACTCTCTCTCTCTCTTTTTAGAGAAATCTAAAAAAAGTAAAATAAAACATTATAAAACAAAACCAAACAAACCATAATAGGACCAAAAAGGAAAAAAAGAAAAACATGAAAAAGAAAAAGAAAGAAAATGATACCAAGTAAAATGCACATGAGATGTAATGCACACAGACGTAGATACACACACACACACACACACACACACACACACACACACATCTAGTCAAGGATTCTTTTCTCTCTATTTTGTTGCATAACTCTTTTGTTTTATGATTTCAGGTTTTATATTTTTACAAAAAGCAATATTAAAATCCTCTCTGTATGTCTTACAAAAATGATTTCTCACAATGGTCCTTCAAAGTAATTTTAACTTGAATCTAATACTGTCGTGAATAATTGCTGTCAAGCTATATTTTAATAGTTGGGTGTTTCACACAGTATCACTAGACATTTTACTGTATGGCTTAAATTATGGGAAGAAATGGGTCACTTTGTCCCATTTCATTCTTGTGGTGGTTTTAGTATTCTTGGCCCAGGGAGTGGCCCTCTTAGGAGGTATGTCTTGTGAGACAGGTGTGGCCTTGTTGGAGGAAGTCTTCCACTATGAGGGTAATATTTGAGGTCCTATGCTCAAGCTTTGTCCCGTGAAGAAGAGACTGTCTTCCTGGCTGCCTGCAGAAATTTTTCTCTTATTTTCAGTGTTTTGACTAGTTCCAGGTCTCTCAATTGACTGTGACCTACTCAGAAAAAAAGAGGCTTCTCTGGCTAAGATTGAGAGTATCCCAGGTATATTGTTATAAACATAAATAATAAGAAGACAGTTGGTAGCAAAACATTTATCAAAATAATAATACTAAAATGTTACAGACACTCTGAAAAACAGTGCAGCACCTTCTTAGGAAAAAAAAATTAGTACAGGCAATTTGCAATTAGATGATTAAACACCATAGGAAAAAAAGCCTGTATCCTAATCAATGTCCTCAAAACACAACAAATACACATATTCTATGAACTTGTCAGGGATCAAGGAGTATGAGAACTTGAAAATTTGTGTCACTCACTTTATGTAAAAAAAATCAAGTTACATCAGCATAAATTCTACTTATCTCATTTACTGTATTTTTTCTAGGTCCCTTTCAAAATGATGTAAGGAATTTTGCTTAACTAACAAGATGTGTGAAATGGGGCGTGATGTTTATTCTTTTCAAAATGCTTCTCTCGTCACCACCTGTGCATGCATGTTTCTATCTAATTTATCTATATACGTCATCTATTAATATAAGCAGAAGACCTTATAGCCCAAGGTTGCTTGTAACACAGCCTTGACTCACACTCACAGGTAGCATCTGCCTGGTCCTCTTGAGTGCCGGTTGTCATCCTTGTTGCTCTGCAACTTTGTTCATCATCCTGAAATTAATACTGGTTCATTGATTACAACACAATTTTCTTTGTCTGACTCACGCACTTCCCAAAGTTAGATATCTTTTTGAACTCTATTTGCTTACATCTGGAAATCTATATGGAAATATTCAGAAAGCCTGTGCAAACTATTCCGAAAATATTATCCTATATCTTATTCAAATGACAAAAGTTGTCATGCTCTTGTGCATTTATGGAATGTTCATGTAAAGGAGCATAGAAATCAAAACAGTCAACTAAATACTTGCAAATCAAATATAAGAACACTTTTAAAAGATTACATACCCTTATATTTTAGGTCTTACCCCAGAGATTCAGAAATAGTTCAACATATATAAACCAAGAAATGTAATTCATATGAACTGAAGAAAAAGTATACATGGTCTTCTCAATAGATGCAGAAAAGGCCTTTAACAAAATTCAAAACATCTTCATGATGAAAGTTCTATAGACATTAGGAACCCAAGGGAGAGGTCAACATAATAAATGAAGTTTAAAGAAACATCAAACATTCTTAGATACAAGGGAAGTACAAATCAAAGCTACTTTGAAATTTAATTCTACAGTTGTTAGCATGGCAAAGATCAACAAACAAGTGATGGCTCATACTGGCAAGGATGCAGAATAAAAGGAACCATTACCATGGAAGTTTAAACTCTACCAGCAACTGTCGAAATCATTGTGATAGTTCCTCAGGAAGATGGAATAGATTTTAAGTCAAGATCCAGCTTATCTACTCTTGGGCATATACACAAAGCATGATTTATCCTACCACAGAGCATGTCCTCAACTGTGTTTATTGATGCTCAGTTTATAATACCTAGATATTGGAAACAATCTAGATGTACTTCAACAGAAAAAATGGCTAAAGAAAGAGTGGTGCATTTACAAAGTAAATTATTGCACAATCATAATAAAAAAGAAATAATTAAAAGAAATAAGAGAAAAGAAAAAAGAAAATCAAAATATACGCAGGTAAATTATGGAACTAGATAAAAAATCATCCTGAGCAATGTAAGCCTGACATAGACAAATATGGTGATGTTATTTGCTTATATGTATATATTAGTTGTTAAGTCAATGAAAACCAAGCTATAACTACAGAGATTAGGTATACAGTAAGTGACTAGGAAGTATAGATAGATTTCATTAGGAATGGGAAATAGAATAGATAGATGGGTGGTGGAAGGATGGGAAAGACGGATCAAGTATGGAGGCAGATAGGAGAAGGACTCAAAGGAGAAGATAAGGGGAGAGACAGCCAAAATTAAGAACTATTTAAAGACTATGAAAATCTAATACAGTAGAAGCTTTCTAAAATATATACATATATGGAGGTGATCTAAATGAAATTCCCAAATAATGGGGGACACAGAACCCCAACTGGTCATCTCTTGCTATCAAATGAAGAGTCTATCACCAGAATTGGTTTACATCAAATTGAGTTGGCCAAATGGATCACATGGAAATCCCCAAAGTTCCAGGATCTTGCCAAGACTGTAAGTTGTTCTCTACAAACTGTACACCCTATCTCTGAAGGCAGCATCTACCTAACTCATTTACCATGCAGAATCCAAATTTGTACTTAAAAAGAACCTTCATTCCACATGCTACCATGTTTGTTTGTTTTGCTTGGTACTGTATGGATTCTACCAAGAATGAAACAAAAACCCAGTCACAAGCCCTTTGATTTACAATGGTGTTGTGCCTACAAGATATATACAGCAATGGTAGTACAAACCTTCCTGGAGTAACGAGGTAATATCTGGTTTGACTTAAGGTCCAGTCCACAAGATGGAACTCAAACCTGACACTGCTTTGGTGAACAAGAACCTGAGACTAGATAGCAACCTAAAGTAAAACCATATACTACTCTTCCAAAGAACTAAAAACAACAAAACCCATAACAAAACAATGACTCCTAGTGACATTGTGCCTAGCTCCGCTCTCATCAGAAAAGCTTCCTGTTTCATTATTTAGAAACAAATAAAGAGACCCATGTTAAATTATTTATTCTGGCTAAAGACACAAAAACCTGATTTCGTTTACAAGCTGTAAGTCTAGATTTGTTTCGGTAATTATTAGATAATTTTTTATTGATATCATCCCGAAGTCTCACTACACGGAAGCCGTTCCAGTGCGGAGCCAAGTTCATATACTCTATCATATCATCATCAAGCAGCACTCTGCCTTCTTCCCTTCCCAGGGCACTCATTTCACCCACCCTAGCTGCTTCTGGTCCAGGTGGTCCATGATCACCCCAATGTGTTGTTTTCACTAACTTTCCCTTGGCATTTTGTTGCCAATCCTTGCACGCACACATCCCAGTTCCATGGCAGGATTTGTGCATTGCTTCACTACACTTTCATTGAACTCAATTAAGTCGCCACATCGTAGAGTACACCAAAATACTCTGATCCAACTGGTATGAAACAATTTGCCTGACTCAATAAATCAAATGATTCTGTACTATTCTACCTTTTGTAAAATATTCATAACAACCTTATACATATAGAGATGTACTGAGAGAAAACATACATGTCTGCTTCCTTGTTGCCTCCTCTTGAATCTCCTGCTTCTCCTTCTCTCCTTCCTAGACTTTCCCCCCTCCTACCCTTCCTTTTTATCCAGTGATAGGCTCAACCTGCCTTGTTGTATAATGCCATCATCCTACATAGACTGGGGATATTCTATGCTATTATCATCTAAATTCTCCATAAGCCTAGTGTTACTTGCTGATTTAGTCTCTCCCAGGCTGTTTTTTCTTCACCATCCTGTCCTCAGGAAGCACTTCTGGCCATGTTCTTATGGTCTATCTTTTCTGATAGCACCTCCTCCTTTCTTTGTCTTCTTTCTTCTCTTCTTTGTCTGTCTAATTTCTTTTCCCTTGGTCTCTCCCCAAGCTCTTCACTTTTTCCTCCAGTCCTGCTTTCCCCTCTCTCTACTAACCAATCATGGGCTTTAGCCTTTTATTAACCAATAACTAAAATAGCGAGTAAGCCCATAACAAAAGGTAGCTTACATGAAAATGAACTCTCTGGATGGCAAACCAAACTTTGGGGTTTAGAATTTAGTATTTGTATACATAGCAAGGACTACCCCAGTCCAACAGACCTTCATCCAGACAGTACATAGAGAATAAGAAAGTTGGATGCTCAGGGCTAAAGGAACCCTGTGTCAGAGGAGGTAAAAGAGTGTTAGAGCCAGAGGAAATGGAGGACTCCCGAAAGCAGTTAGATACTATAAAAAAAAAAATCTAAGCTCATATGAACCCCCAGAGACTGAGGCAGTATGAAACTGTTTGTACCAAGTTCTCTGTGCATATATATCATGTCTTCCAGTTTAGTGTTTTATAAGACTTCTGAGTATACAAACAAGTGGATCTCTGACTCTTGTGCCTTTTCTTAGACTCTTTTGCATCCATTTGTTTTGTCCAATTGCAGTGTATTCGTTTTTGTTTTATTTTATTTATTAAAAGATAGTTTCAGTACTAAAGCAGTACTCATTAGCAAATGTTACTTCTCACTAAATCTGTGAAGCCATACAACATCTTGAAAAGAAAACAGAAAAACATCAGAGAATCTGTTTATTTGAGCTGCTCCCCCTAGCCTGAGACTGTTTACCATTAAATAAACTATTGTGTTTCAATTTCCTTACTTTGTACATGCATGATAACATATGCCTTACTAATCTCTTACAGATTCAAAATAAATAAGTTTATTAAATGGTTGACCTTATTCTTATAATTCCACATGCATTGAAATATGAGATTATATAGAAAGGGTGACTTCCATCTCTAACATCCTCATTTTATTCTCTCTTCTCCCTACCTACTTCTCAAATCCATGGAGCATTATGTCCATGGTGTTAGGTACTTTCTATCTTCCATATAGAGTTAATACCCTAGTAAAACACAGGAGACATGATCATGTTGTTATTGTTTTAAAATAGACTTTTGAGCCTTAAGATGTAGGCCATGTTATTAAGGAAAATCATTGAAACAAGCATTAGTGAAGTAGCAAATGAGCCACTGGCTAGATTGATAATGTTCAAGGTCCTAAAGGGTAAACAGAGGAAGCAAAGATATCCAGGAAAAAGCACAGGGCCAGTCTGTTGGGTACTATGGATGTTTTTTGCTCAGTCACCAATCTGGCCTTTCTCCAAGTTGGTCTAAGTGAGACATCAAACAGGCAGAGTGACAGGGTATATAGGTCTGTTACCCAGAAGTAGGAATATAGCCTGTCTTGCTGAGGCAGAAATGTCTTGACAAAATAATGCAGTCTTCTGCATCATAAAAGCCATCTGTTCCATCGGACCTCTATAAAAAAAAAAAGTGGCTGAAAATAGAATAGGAGATCTGAGTCTAGTCAAGGAGAATAGAGAACAGACTGACTTTGAAGCAGAGAATCCAAACCAGCAAAGGGGGTATCTCAGCACGTGGTGAGTCGGCCAACCTCATCGAAAGAACTGGAACAACTAACAGTCAGCCAAAGCAGATGTCAAATTCTAGGAACAGGTGTTCTCTCCAGCATCAAGATGTCCTTTAAATTCCTCATGGCGTCAATGCTGATTTACTTGAATCAAAATGACTTACCTCACAGAACGTTGACCATAGTCCCCCCCCCATAATTTGCACACTGGTTACATTCTGAAAAAAAAATTAATGTATGATATCACTGATAGAGGGAATGAAATTTATCTTAGATTTGTAAATATCATTTTATAGTCCTTTCTAGTTATATAAAGAAACTTGCTATTACTATCTTCAAATGAACAATTGCAGGATTTAGATAGAAACTTACTCACAAGGGTGTAGTATATATTTTGCAAAATTGGGAATCAAAACAAAACATATCTGATAATTATATTCTGCTGCTTAATCAAATGAAATAAGAAATGTGATGGAATAAGAAAACCAGACACTTTAATACAATATAACTAATTTCACACATATATTCCAAAATGCTAACAGTCTGGCCATCAATGGATACAATAACCGGAGTATAAAAATGGTGTTCAACTGGGAGTTCTCGGAGCACAGGGAGCATGGTACTCTCTAGAAATGGTCCTTTCCAGCCCACCAAGAGGGCCGGCTCTCCACAACCAGGACTCAGAATCTGCCTGCCCCAGATCAGCTACACAGGTGATTTTTCACCTGGACCAAGGGTGAACCCAACCCACAGGCCAAGGGAGGGAACACCTGGAATTCTTGTAGTGCAGAGAGGGGTGGTGCTCTCTGGAAAAGGGTACTTTTGGGAAAGAGAGAGAGAGAGAGAGCAAGAGAGAGAGAGAGAGAGAGAGAGAGAGAGAGAGAGAGAGAGAGAGAGAGAGAGAGAGAGAGAGAGAGAGAAAGTGCAAGCCGGGTCTCTACCATTAGGGCTCAGGACTTGTGAGCGGAGGTCTGAGCCCCCAGAACAAGAGCTCCCACATGTGAATTCACAAAGACAGAACAGAGTCACTGCCGTGAGAACACACTGATTGCCCACAAAGAGCCAAACACTGAAAAGCAGTTTTCTTCCTGAGCCCAAGGGCCCTCAGATCCACATGAGAGACAGGAACCAGACAGTGACAACAACATTGCCTACAATCACAGATAACAAGATGGCAAAAAACTTAAGGAATGGAAACCAAGTCAACCTGGCAACATCAGAACCCAGCTTTGCCACCAGAGCAAGTAGTGGATTGCCAAACACAGCAGAAAACAAGACTCAGACTTGAAAACATACTTCATGATTATGATAGAGATCTTCAAGAAGCACATAACTCCCTTAAACAATTACAGGAGAAACATGAGAAATCACTCAGACAACTAAGGGAAAACACAACCAAACAGGTTAAGGAATTAAAAGTGGAAATAGATACAATAAAGAAATCACAAAAAGAGACAATCCTGGAGATAGAAAATCTAAGAAAGATATCAGGAGTCATAGATACAAGCATCACCAACAGACTACAAGAGTTGGAAGAGAGGTTCTCAGAGGCAGAAGACAACATTGAAAACATAGACAAAACAATCAGAAAAGATTTTAAAAAATAAAAAGCAAAATGCTCCTAACCCAAAATGTCCAGGAGATCCAGGAAACAATGAGAAGATCAAACCTAAAAATAATAGGTGTAGAAGAGGTCTAAGATTATCAACTAAAAGGCACAGTAAATGTCCTCAACAAAATCATAGAAGAAAACATTCCTACCCATAAGAATGGGATGACCACAAACCTACAGGAAGCCTACAGAACTCCAAATAGATTGGACCAGAAAAGAAATTCTTCACAACATAAATAATAGTAAAAAATCCAAGTGTTCAAAACTAAGTAAGAATACGTACTAAAAGCAGTAAGGGAAAAAGGACATGTTACATATAAAGGCAGACCAATCAGAATTACACAAGACTTCACAACAGAGACTATGTGAGCTTGAAGATCCTGGACAGACATCATACAGACTCTAAGAGAATAAAAATTAGAGCCAGGTTACTATATACAGCAAAACTCTCAATTATCATAGATGGAGAGACCAAGATACTTCAGGATAAAACAAAATTTATACAGTATCTGAACGCAAATCCAGCCCTACAAAGAATAATAGATGGAAAACCCAACACAAGGAGGGAAAAGCAAAAATTAATCATGCAAGAAAACCAAAAGAGGAAAGACACACAAACATAATTATACCCCTAAGAATAAAAATAAGAGGAAAAAAATCACTCTTCCTTAATATCTGTTAAGATCAATGCACTCAATTCCTCAATAAAGAGATGTAGACTATCAGAATGAATAAGTAAACAGAATCGAGCATTTAGCTGTATACAGGAAACTCATCCCAGAGACAAAGACAGATACTACCTCAGAGAAAAAGGCTGGAAAAAATACCTTCAAGAAAATGGTCCCAAGAAACAAGCTTGAGTAGCTATTCTAATATCAAATAAAATAGAGTTTCAATAAGAAGTTATCAAAAATGGCAAGGAAGGACATTTTTTTATTCATTACAGAAAAAAGCTATAAAGATGAACTCTTATTCTTGAATATCTATAATACAAACACAAGAGCACCCACATTCATAAAAGAAACTTTACTAAAACTCAAAGCATATATTTCACTACACATATAATAGTGGGAGACTACAACATCCCACTCTGATCAATGGACAGATAATGGAAGCAGAAACTAAACAATGATAAAGTGAAATGAACAGAAATTATGAACCAATTAGAATTCACAGACATCTACAGAACATGTCACCCTAAAATAAAAGAATATTCGTTTTTCTCAGCACCCCATGGTACCTTCTCCAATACTGACCACATAGTCAGTCAAAAAACAAACCTCAATAGATATAAGATATTGAAATACTTCCATGCATCCTATAAGATCACCATGAACTAAGGCTGGTATTTAATAACAACAAAGACAACAAAAATCCCACATACACAGGGAAGCTGAACAATGCAGGACTCAACAATAACATGGTCAAGGAACAAATAAAGAAAGAAATTAAGGATGTTTCAGAATTTAATGAAAATGAAAGCACAACATAACCAAACCTAAGGCATGTAATGAAAGCAGTACTAAGAGGAAAACTCGTAGCTCTGAGTGCCTCCAAAATAAATGGAAAGAACATACACTAGCAGCTTGACAGCAGTGTAAGGCTATGGACACTGTCAAGAAAAAAAAAAATGGCAACCAATGGACTGGGAAAGAATCTTTTCCAATCCCACATCTGATATAGGTCTAATACCCAATATATACAAAGGACTCAAGAAGTTTGACCCCAATCAAACAATCCTATTAAAGATGGGGTACAGAGCTAAGCAAAGAATTCTCAACTGAGGAATATCAAATGCCCGAGAAACACCTAAAGAAATCCTCAACATCCCTAGTCATCAGCGAAATGCAAATCAAAACAACTCTGAGATTTCACCTCACACTAGTCAGAATGGCTAAGATCAAAACCTAAGATGACAGCAGATGCTGGCAAGGATGCAGAGTAAGAAGAATACTCTTACACTGTTGGTTGGGCTGTAAGCTGGTACAAACACTCTGGAAATTGGTCTGGCAGTTCCTCAGAAAATTCCACACAGTACTTACTCCTAAAGACCTAGCTATTTCACTTTTTGGCTTATACCCTAAAGATGCTCCAACATATGATAAGGATACATGCTCCACCATGTTCACAGCAGCCATATTTATAATAGCCAGAAGCTGGAAAGAACCCAGATGTCCTTCAGTAGATTAAGGGATACAGAAATTGTGGTATATTTACAGAATGGAGTACTACTCATCTGTTAGAAAAAATGACTTTATCAAATTCCTAGAAAAATAGACATATCTAGTGAATATCATTCTGAGTGAGATAGCCCAGTAACGAAAGAACAAACATAATATACAATCACTGCTAAATGGATAATAGCCCCAGAAAGCTATGAATACCCAAGAAACACCTCACAGACCATATGAATATCAAAAGGAAGGAAGACAAAAATGTGGAAGCCTTAATTCTTCCCAGTAAAGATCCTTTCCCAGTATGTTGGCTGCCATTTTCTTTTCTTGACAGTGCTGTTAGCCTTACAGAAACTTTGCAATTTTATGAGGTCCCATTTATTGAATCTTGGTCTTAAGGTGTAGGCCATGAGGTTTTTTTTTTTTTTTTTTTTTTAGAAAATTCTCCCTTTTGCTTATGTGTTCTAAGCTTTCCTCCACTTTGTCTTCTAATATTTTCAGTGTACCTGGTTTTATGTGGAGATCTTTGATCCACTAGCACTTGGGCTTTGTACAAGAAGATAAGAATGGATCTATTTGCATTCTTCTGCATGCTGACTGCCAGTTGAAGCAACACCATTTGATGAAGTGGCTGTCTTTTTTTCCATTGAATGTTTTTAGCTCATTTGTCAAAGATTAAATGACCATCAGTGTAAAGGTTTATTTCTGGGTCTTCAATTCTGCTCCATTGATCTACGTGCCTATCTCTGTAACAATACCATGTAGTTTTTAAATCACAATTAGTTTGTAATATAGCTTGAGGTCAGTTAGGGTGATTCTCACAAAAGTTTTCTTGTTGTTGACAATAGATTTTGCTATCTTTAGTTTCTTGTTATTCCAGATGAATATGCTCTTTCTAACTCTATGAAAAAATGAGTTGGAATTTTGATGGGGATTGCATTGTGTCTGTACATTGCTTTTGGTAAAAATGGCCATTTTTATAATGTTGATCCTTCCAATCTATGAGCGTGGGAGATCTTTCCATCTTTTGAGATTTTCTTCCATCTCCTTCTTCAGAGATTTGAAGTTTTTGTTTTTCATATCTTTCACTTACTTATTTAGGATCACACCAAGGTATTTTATATTGTTTGTAACTAGTGTGAAAGATATCTTTTCCATAAGTTTTTCTCAGTAAGGTTTAGTTCTTATATTACTTTGACATACTTGAAAAATACTTGGAAAGTAAACTATTTATAGATTACAAAGTTTCTAGTAAGCACTCTACGCCTTTCTTTCTTTGTAAACAGAATATATACAAATGAAATTATCATATATTAAAAACATTGACTGTGAAATTTTGATCATCTCCTCAAAGAATCTTATTTCATGTGGAAAATATTATTGCCTTTCTCTCTTTTGAAGAATCAAATTTCATTTTAAATCATACCGGTTCCTTTATTGCTAGTCTAAATTTTTGTAGTACTTTTTATTAATATCTTTATAATTTAAGTTCAAGAAGCAGATTTGGGATCCAATAGTGGCCCTTAAATGAAGGAACCATTTTCTTCTATGGAGAGCTTCCATGCTTCTCAAATCTATAAAGGTGCAGCCTCTTATCTCCTTTGAAAGGGTATTGGCAGACATTGTAACACATGCTTACATAGCAGTCAGGAGGCTGAGGCAGGATGCTAAAAATTTGAGGTCAGTATAAATTCATTGTCTTTATAGCTGTAATGTTCTCTATTTTTTCAAAAGATACTGTTCTCTAAGAGAGAAAACTCACATAATACAATTTTAGAAGAAAATTAGCATATTTGTTTGTGAGGATGGATTATTGTAGCTCAGACATCAGTAGCATTCAACATCGAATACCTGTAAAAATAATCTGCTTTGGAGGGGCATTAACTACATTTATCTGTGGATGTAAGGATAAGACAGATATGGATGCCTCCTCAGAGGCTCTGCCAGAGTCATGCTGATACAGATGAACATGCCTGCAGTTACCCATCGGACTGAATGTGGAGACCCCAATGAAGGAACTACAGAAAGAACTGATGGAACGGAAAGGGTTTGCAGCCCAGGGGAAAAGCATTATTAAGAAACCAAATTCTCTGTAACTCCCAGAGACTAAAACACCAACCAGTGAGTTCACATGGAGAGACCCATGACTCCAGGTACATATGTAGCAGAGGATATCATTCTCTGGCATCAGTAGGAGGAAAGACCTTTGGTCCAGTGAAGGCTCATTTTCCCAGTGTAGGGGAATGACAAGGCTTTGATTTGGCACAGAGTTATTAGGAGAGAGAGCACCTTCATGGGGGTGATGGGAGGGAGAGGGGAATGGGAAAAGGGAAAAAGAGATAATATCTGAAATGTAAATACAGAGAATATCCAATAATTTTTTTAAAGGATAAGATTTAGAAAGTAATAAAAAAAAGGCTGTGTAGGAAAGTTGTAGTAGTAAATTCCTTTCTAAGATCCACCTTTACTAGCTCTGGAAAGCTAGCCAGGTTTCCAATACTGGGCTTTATTTTCTTCCCATTGAGTGAGCCTTAGGTTCAGTAAAAGGATTTGGTAGCCACTGACAGGGAAGTGCATTATTGCACCTTCATGTATGTTTGGTCATGATGGCGATTGTTATGGTGCTGCAACTGAGTAGGAGTTAATTTATTTTCTTCCCTCCATTGTCAGGTGACATAGTGTTTCCTGGAATTAAATAACTACAGGTAACTGTTGACAAGCAGTAGAATTAGTTTCTCCCAGAGATATGCTCCCATGTTGATGTGTGTGTGTGTGTGTGTGTGTGTGTGTGTGTGTACACAGACATGCACACACATAAATGTGTATGTGTATGCATATATATCTGTAAATATATATATATATATATATATGTAACAAATACAATCAAACTAACATGGGGTATCACCTTGAGAGGAGGAGGCTTGCTTTGTATTTCAGGGAGGGTAGCTGGGAGAGCCAGAAGAGAGGAAAACCAAGATAGGGGAAAGATGTAATTTTATCCCAATCTAAACATAAAACAGAGCAATCTCTGATATGTACTAGAAAGTGTAATTATAAATAAATCATTCAGAGGGAGTTTCTTTTACTGTGTGCATTGACAGAAATTTGGAATAAAATGTATAATAAGCATAACCTGTTCTTTCTTAGTTTACTGGGGATCCATTTAACACTTACACTGTAACTGAGATGGTGCATTGCTTTGGGACTGAGTCTGTGATGTGGCCCATTCTGGACTCACTATATGCTTCTATAGTGCTGAGATTACATATCAAGGCTGGTGTGCCTGGTCCTGGGAAAATATTTAAACGTTATTCTAGCTGTTATGTCTAGATTGTATTATTGTAGACCAATACTGGACATCATACCATCATCCTGGTTATCACTATGACCCTTTGTCATAAATAATTTTTATTGTATGTTAAGAAGCAAGGCAGGTGTGGAAAGAAAAAGTGTACATAGAGCAATGTCTGTGGGAAACACCTTGCTTACTGTATCAGTGCAGCTAGTTTTCTGTATTCACGTAAAATCAGAATCAGTTTTTTTCAAATGGAGAATCAGAGGCCATAGATGCACAGATGTAGTTTTATGCAGAAAGGTTCCCATGCTCTTCTTCAACGTAGGCCTCTTCATCACTTAAATTTATGACCTACTTATGATTCTCATGTGGAAATGTTCCCATGAAGTCAACAAGTCAGGTCTTTGATGTTGTACACATCCACGCCCCTTCTGTCATATGGATCACTTTAAGAATATTACCAAAATTTGTTTCAGAAAAATTTTTGTTCTCTGGGACCATCTCCGGTTCTAATTCTGATTCAATTCATTTTAACATATATTTCATCCATACTTTATTCTGATTCAACTTATTGGAAAATATATTTACTTATTTACAAGACAGTGCCTACATATGTTAATAAAATATTATTTGGTTATTCATGGGACAGTCTCTTTGGGAAAATATGATATAAAAATTTGAACTCATGTGAATTATCACTAAAATCACCCTCCTTTGATGGGTATAAATAGACAAAAATTACTAACTGTAGGTTTCTCTCTCTGACTTTCACACTTAGTATCAGATGCGCTGTAGTTTACAAAGTTAAATAATACATCACTTTTGAAAACTAATCATTGACAGAGATATAAAAGGACATTCACTGCTATTTCTGTAATGTACTTGCTAAGAAAACTGTTTTATGAGATGTGATGTTGCATGTGGTATCGTTTTTAAAAATCAGCAGTAGTATTACATCTCAAAATTATGTGGTTATCTCTAGATATAATCAAATTAAATTTATGATACTCTTTTTGAGTTCACCTTTCTAAATATTTTATGAAGAAAGAATGTTGTCCACACAATTTAGCTGAAAATAAAAATAGGGTCACAGATTTCACACAATAAGATTAAGTCATTGAGATCCAAGAAAGGTAGCACTGGGAGAAGTGAAAGAAAATTCAGGGAAAATATTTACTTCTTTCAAACTCCTCAAAATCCTGGTAGTGGAAGATCTTATAGAAAATTCTTTGGCATACATTGAACCTAAGTGTGAGAATCTATGTTCATAGCAGCCTTATTTATAATAGCCAGAACCTGGAAAGAACCCAGATGCCCTTCAGTAGATGAATGGATACAAAAATTGTGGTACATTTACACAATGGAGTACTACTCAGCTATTAGAAACAATTACTTTATGATATTCCTAGGAAAATAAATGCATCTAGAGAATATCATCCTGAGTGAGGTAACCCAGTCACAAAAGAACAGACATAATATGCAGTCACTGATAGTGGGATGCTAACCCCAGAAAGCTCTGAATACCCAAAAAACAACTCACAGGCCATATGAAGGTCACAAAAAGAAAGGCCAAAAAGTGGAAGCCTCAGTCCATAGAAAAAAAACAAAACAACAACAAGTTTATAGCACCCCACTCAGAGTGGGGTACACCTAGACCTTAAGTCTTTAATAACTCAAGAGCTAAAACGAGCTAAGAAGATAGCTTTGTGGCAATTTTTCATACTTAAAAATCATTATGTATAATCTGTACACACCAAGAAAATTTTACTATTTCCATGTTATGTTTTGTTTTACATGTATTTTATGATTATTATAACTAGTAAGATTTTAATGCATACTATCAAAGCTTTAAAAAATCACATCCTTTATGCCAAAATGCTTTTAA